>NW_027509212.1:415000-437500 GCF_051911475.1 Siphateles boraxobius
TTGATTTCCAGGGGCTCTTTTAACCTTCGTAATGTCACCTGGGGACTTTTTGCCTACTCTTTTAGGAGTACTGTGAATTTAGACATACTTCTTTTGTCATATAATATACCATTTTTCAGCCTACAGTATAGTAGGGATGTGCGCAACAACTAATTTCATAAACGTTTGAACAGAAATTTGCAACCGACTAGTCGACTAGTCTAAACCTCAACCACTCCACACACTACTTAGTCAATGAACAAATCCGATACCGAACACTGCCTAAAATAGGTCAGATACATGCAATGTGCTTGCCTTGCATTATGAGCATTGTATATGAAACTTAAGCATTAACTTAAAACATGTTAGCCATTCAAATCAACTGAGTCAATAGGCAGCTCAGGACCAGTTAGTTCAAACCTAATAGCCTATTATTAACACATTTCCTGGGTCAACATGTTACGGTATTGTTGTTTGTGACAGATGGCAAAACTGCAAGAAAAACTTGACATGTACTGACAAATACATTAATTAAATGTATTCACTTCGTTAGGATGTTGATATAGCAACTGTTCAAGTGTCAAGTAAGTTTCATTCATAATGTTTCTCCTTTAATCTGATATAAAATTGCAAACCGTATTGTCCTTCATAACCGGTATAACAAGCCTATAAGCAAGTTTAATTGTTATATAGTAGTTTGAAATGACATAGAAGAAAACTGAAAAGGTTTATGTTCGTTATTTGAGGTAAATCTTGAATAAATGATTTTGTTTTCCGCCCCCAGATATGCACTTATATAATATATATATAATATATTAATTTTAAGATGTAACAGTAATATGACGGTAATTTAAACATAGCCTTTGTAAAAATATAAAGCAAAACATTAAATGTGAAAAAAAAGAAAGAAAAAAAAACGTAAATGACTAGTATTTCGAAGTCGACTACCAGCAGCAGCATCGTTTAATCGACTAGTCAAATAGTCTCGTAAATTCCTAATAAATATAGAAAGAGAAGTGTGCGATTTCGGATGCAGCCGCTGTGTTTCTGAACTGGTCATTGAATCATTGACTCACCCGATTCATTCAAAAAGTCGATTCATTCATCAAAGAGTCACCGCTGTGTGTTTGCTCAGAGATGCACTGCGGCTCAGCTGGGGCTTTGATTCTAATTATTCTCATTGATGAAAGAGAGCAAAATCAGACAGTGTTGTGCTTAAAATGCAAGTCACTTAATGTTAACTTCTTGTTTATTAAAACTGTTGTATAAAATCAAAATCACATTTGCAATCGTGCTAATATTTGGGGAAAACCTAGGCCAATATAGCCGCCTTGCTCGTGCGATGCTTAACTATAATATATACTATAAATATTAAAAACAACAGCTCATAAAGAGGATTTTTTTGTGTGGCCTTGTCTCGAATTTGGGTGGCATTGCCATTTAGATTAGTTTTGGAACCATTTTTTGCCCCAAGCCCCTGATAATTTCCGTTTCTGATAATCCGATATCTGTCTCTCTTACATCGAGTCTACACTTCTTTTGTTATAATGAGAGGATTTGCGAGAATGGACAAGAACTCTGGCGTTTTGAGTGATGAGTGGATTCTGACTACCTTAAAAACCTCCATTGCGTCTATGATTGTCTACATTGCTCAACGCTGCGAAACACGTGGTAAATAGAAACCTTTGATGCTCTCCAGAGTGCAAACACAAATACATCTTTTGCCGAATCTGTTTCACTAATATGCTATTATTAGTCTTATTAGTAATAGGCTATTATCAACACCACTGCACAACCGGCCTGATCTGCTCGCACTTATCACATATGTGTCACATGACTAAACGTGTCATCGTTTTCGAATACATCTGCTTTCACAGTCCACGCAAAAATGTGAAAATGGCTTTTGGAGAGTGACTTCAAAAAGCACAGTTTTCGCAGCAAAAGTGTGAAAAAAAGGCCAAAACGCTTTTTCAAATGTATCCGTAATAGAGTAGATGTAGTCTCAGTTACATACTGAACGCTGTAATGCAGGCACAAATACTGCCATTATAGTTATCAGACATTTACCCAGCTAACTTCATCATTAAGCACAGGCTGATTAAGCACACATCTGTGTGTTGATGTCATCAGGCAGGTGCTTGTGTTTTGGAGGAGTGATGCGTTTATATTTATAATTGGTTTGAAGACGAAGCAAAACATGGATGATTTCAGCACACTAAAAAAAATGCCTGATTAAAATGCATGCCTTTATTATTATTATGACATCATATATTTGATGTGCCAACACAGAACTCTGAGTTCATTTTAAGGGCAATATTTTTATCAGGTCTGGTTATTAAATGAAGATTGCTGGTGAATGTTGTGGGTAAACATAACCCTTCAAGCAACTGTGTGCTTTATTTTTCCAAAGCCACTAAGAGTGCCTAATGCCTACCCGAACAAAGTCCATGATTAGTCAAAAGCATAAATAAAAATCCAGCCAGATGACTTTCACACAGTCAGAAGATCTGATCACAGTGCACAGCAGAAATGAACCCTGAAATACAGCCGGTGTTTTATTAGTCATAGTGTTGGTTAAATTCAGCATCACTACTCCTACAGTGTAAAAATAGCAATTCCAGTCCGCCTATCGTTCATATCATAGCACGGAGACTGCACTTATTAAAGTCACTAATGATTCGTTGATGGCTACGAGTACTGGATTTCTTCTTGATTTAAGTGCAGCTTTTGACACCGGTATTTTATTATACAGGTTGATTTTCAATGGAATCACTGGTATTCCTCTCGATTGGTTTCTAAAGATCATATCACGTCGGACTCAGTTCATCCAAATTAAAACACTTAAATACAAATTTAAAGACATCTCAGATTACTAGTGGCATGCCTCAGGGCTCAGTTTTGGGCCCCCTTCCGTTTATTATTTATCTTTTGCCTTCAGACCAAATTTTCCACAAAGTCGGTAAACTTTCATTAGCCACGTTTTCATTAGCCACCATTACCCATTCAAATTGCGCAAACTGAATTTGCGAATTTACGCCCAAAGGAAACACGTCAAAAAGGTTTATACACTCACATGAGGTGGTTTTTCAGACAATTCGCTAAACTGCAATGGAAACGTTTTATTCGCATTTACAGGTCAGCTGACGTATGTAACAGGCGATCATTTTTTAAAGAATGCGCGGGATGTTTGCACAGAAGACGAGCCAGTTTTTTATTAAACTCATAAAAGACAAAAAGTATCATAGGGATACTGGATTCTAAACAACAAAGAAATGCCACAATTTATCCAGACGTTGAAGCCGATATAAAAGAGAAACACCTCATATTTGTCGCTCACAAGTATAAGGGGATTTTTCCTTGCCATTAAAGATAAAGACATATGTAGTTTTTCTAGTTTTTCCATTTTCAAATCACATCTTAAAACTCTTAAAACTTTTAAGTTAAGAACTTAAACTTTTTTTTAGTACTACCTGATTGATGTTTTTGAGTATTTTTAATTTATTGTTCATGTAGCCTAGCTCTCATTATTTGTAAGTTGTCCCATAGTCAGGTTCAGGCCATAAAAATCCCAATAATTTTCTCCATGTAGGATATGATTTTTAATGATTACTTAAAGATAGACGTTAAGCTACGAGGTTGTTAATAAATGGAATAGCCAATGCTTTTGTTAAAATCATCAGTCCACAATAAAGCTGAGCTTTATTGCCTTAAAATAGCTTGAATGTAACTCGACACCCTTGCCTCATTTAGTATGCGCTGTTCTATGAATATGCAAATGAGCCCCGCCTCCACTCACTCAACTCAGCGATCCACTCGTTGACGATCACACGTTGATCTGATTGGTTACAAGGTAGTTTGTGATGTCAGAAACACCAGCGATTTCAAACCGTGTTTTTGAGACCGTCTTTGGTTCACTGCAGTTTTAAGGAGAAAATACTCAGAAATGCTGTCGAAGTATGAATGTCTTCTCTTAAAACATATTAAAAACACCAAATAGACATATAATCAACACGATTTTTACCACAGGGGGGCTTTAAAGACTTGATCCTTTGAACTTCATCCAAAAGCAACCTAGCAACACCCTGGCAACCACCCACAACAAGTTTTGCACAGGCACACTGCACTTCAGAAAATGCAAAAATATTGTCTACTTGAAAACATCAGAGAGGAGGATTTCACAATCAATCCATCACACAGTCCAGAGTGGGTTAGTCTGAATCAAACCGAACACCCGATTCTAGATAAAGTGCATAATAAATACAGCCATACAGTTTACACGCCTAAACACACATCTGTGGGTCTAACACACAATACATTCGTGTTCAGAGGCCCGTCAGAGCACAAACCATGCAAATGTGACACAATCTAGCCTTTGTTCTGTAACACGGTCTCATTTCATTTGTATGTACATGTATAATGCAGGAATGTTAGCGTGTGTGAACACACACATTCTTGGCCCACCATATGCTTCATCTGACAGTTCTGATCTTCAGATTCAGAGCATTCAGGGATTAGCCTCTCCTAGCCTGTGCATTATAAAGCATTATAGACCTTATGCACCAGAGAAACGTGGGCGCCGTCATCTTTAGAATATTGTCTTTGAACTTCCGTTTTTGCGGTCGCTCTGTATATATTTCTATGGCATCGCTGTCCAGGAGTAATTAGCTGGTGAAGTGGATTTACTTATTGTAGAGTTAACGAAAGTTATCATGAGCATTGTAATGTTTATCATAAGCATTGTAAAGCAGATGTCTTAACAAATGTCGACCGGGAATTTTTTTACGAGCAGTTCATTCATACCTATGCAAGATCGCTGTGAAAATACAGACCGGAAGTCAAAAGACAACGAGCGCAGCGCTGAAAAGGGGCGGGGCTACATAAGGTCTATATGGAACGATAAACATTTCTGTGCTACATTGTGGTCACATGACCTCAAGGCAGAGTCCAGTCACCATCATGGAAAAAAAAAATTATTTTGCACTTTCCTAATTACACATTCAAACGTATTAGAAATGTAACAACCAGTAGAAATGTGGGATTATTGTCGTGTTTATTGCACTTAAACGCTCAAATACACACAAAGTCATGTCAAAATGCCTGTTGTGCCAAGTATCCACATAAACACAATCGTTGCACACTTGTATCTTCGTTCTATTGTATTTATTTGTCCTTTTGCTTTTTATTTGCTTTCTTACTTTATTACTGTCTGTTCATGTGTTCATGAGCTTGATAACTGAGTTTGGCTAGCATGTTGAAATTGGACTGGAGAGTTGTGCAACTTCACTGTTATCTATCCTTCTGTCATTGTAACACCCTTATTTTAAAGCAAGAATAACTATATCAAGATTGTGGATTCAATATTTCCAACACACTCTCATGCAATCTTCAAAAATAAAGGTTTGAAAAGGGGGTTTTCACAGTGATCCAAAAAAAAGTGTGTGTGAAGAACTTTTCAACAATCATTTTAACAATCTGAAAAACCTTTTCTACTATAAAAAACCTTAACGTTCCACAGATATTAAAGGTTCTTCATTAAATACATTGATGGCTATAAAGAACCTTTATTTTCATGAGTTTGGCCATTTGTAACTATTTGACACTTTGGCAAATTGGTGGCTAATCCGTATTAATTTTGAATTATCTAATTTGTAAATTTTTGTACGATCTGCTTTTACAATGGATATTATCTATGTTTCCGTACTAAACATCTCATACTAGGGCTGGGTTTCGATTCAAATTTCAAGAATCGATTCGATTCCGATTCTCAAGATCTTGAATCGATTATCATTATTCGATTGGATCCGATCTGATCCGATCTTCGAGATTTAGATAAGTGTTTTTGAAAAAAGCATTTTTTTCCAGCTGTTACCTGAATTACAGGTATGCAACATATTGATACTATTATTATAGACATTTAACTGCAAATGAATGGAGTCGGGGTTGCCAACTCTCACGCATCTGGCGTGACACTCACGCATTCAGCCTCAATCTCACGGTCTCACGCTCAACAAAGAAATCTCACGCTAAATTATACATTCTTCTGTGCTGTATTTTTTTCCCACTCATGTGCACTAATTTCCGAATTACTACAAGCAAGTTCAGGCTCTTAACTACTGATTGGAGCACTGCATTTTCTCATGCAGAGAAAAATCGCGGACAAAGGAGGACACTGACACCGACAGACTAGACAGAGAAGGTTACTTTTGATATGGAACAAATTCTCAGCTGTCAGATTCTGTCAATATTTCCAACGTTTTGGCGCTTTTAAATGTGACAGATCGCTGTAGCGCGTCAGTTCAAACGGCACGTGATACAGCCTAGTAGTAAATAAAATTTTAACTTACAAAACCTTTAGAAAACACAAGTGTGTCACAGTTTTGTGAAAACCTTCAAGTACTCCAGGTATAAGACAGATCGCAGCTTTGAGCGTTTCTGGAGTTTTAAAAGCAACTGCTTGCTTAACGTTACTGACCGCCATGTTCGTTGTTTTAATGTCCTTCCACCTCGCGCGCATGCGTGAATTCAATGACGCGGCAAGTTAAAGTTCACGGGGAAAATGTAGGCCTATTATTAAATCGATCCTCTGAGTTACGTATCGATCTTTAGAAATTAATATGAAAATCGATTCAGAATTGGTGAATCGATTTTTTCAACACAGCCCTAAAAACAACTTCTCATGAGATCAGGCTGATATTTTACTCATTGTGCTCTGTTGTATACTGCACATTTTGGCAAATGCTATCCCGGTATACCATGCGTACAGTATGCATACCGCATAATCAGTAGTATGCTATTCTGCACACAGCCTAGTGAGCCAACTCACCTTTTTGAGGATAGATGTGAAAACGCACCATCCAAACTTAAATGGTTGTAATTCAAGAATGCTTTGAAATATAGACTTAAGTTTGGTCTTGTTTTAAAGAAGATTAAAAAATTAAAAGTATGAAAAACTAATGGAAGTTTAAATTAGCTGTAAATCAAATGTACTGTACTAAATATTTATTATTTTACAAAATTATTTTACCGGTTACTATAAAATCAAAGTCATATGTCTAACCAAGTTGTGTTGCAAATTTGAATTTGATATCATAGAAATTGAAGATCCTATGAGATTTTGTTTAGGCGATGTATCAAAAATAGCCACTGGAATTTTGTTTTTGATGCATTCTCCTGTAACAAATTAATACATTTCTGTTCAAATACCACTTCAATCACAAAATATGGAACCTTGAGACTCAGACCTTTCCGACAATATGCGTTTTGTCAAGATTAGAAAAGGTTTTGATTTAAGTAGTTAAAATTAACTTTGTAATATGAAACGTGACACCGCCCACTAGGGGAGGAGCCTGCTAAAATAAGAGTATGTTTACATCCAATTTCAAAGCAGGTTTTCACAGGAGGAATTTTGAGTTTGTAAGCTCTCGAATTATACCTGATTTCTGCCAAGTGTCGTCTTTGAAAAGAGATCTTAAGTCTGTGCTCTAAAGCATTCAAGATTTAACACAGTTTAAGTTGGAAATGAAATGTTCAGGTTTATGCTCAAAAAGTGTATAAACTGATTAAAAATACATCGTAGATATAATTTAGTATAAACAATCCCCTAAAAATACTAAATAAAAAAAACATTATCAGCTAAAATATAAAACATTCATTTTAATGACAAAAAAATAATAAAATTCGGTAATTTTTGACCGACACGCAAAGAGCACCAGAGGGTTAAACAACAAAAGTTGAGTTTCAGTGACTCATTCACACAAGTCTGGACCCAAATCACTTCCTGTCGAAGATGTTCGTTGGGTTCACAGGGAACACCTGAAATGTGCAAGAATATTTATCAAGCTAGTAGTTGTTTGGCTGAAGCGTTTATCCACAGGGTCAGTCATCTTCCCTGAAGGTTAAAGACTCCGTTCAGGGCTCAACGTTAGTAAACACCTTTAATTACCCATCCAGAACTTTACTCAGTCCATCATCACACAGATTGTGTAGCACGTCGGCTCACACTGTCCTGCAGAAACACACCGCCTCTCTCACATCCTCTCCGTAATACACAAACAATGAATCACACGAGGAGCGGCCATGTGTTTCTGACTCTCTTTCCCTGGCAACGGCTTGGATGAAGTCCATTTCTGTATCCAAATAATATGCAAGGACAGTTGGAACCATCATTCAGGATAATATTACACACACACACACACACACACACACACACACACACACAACAAAGCATTTATTAGT
The DNA here is from genome assembly GCF_051911475.1 of Siphateles boraxobius. Lineage (NCBI taxonomy): Eukaryota > Metazoa > Chordata > Actinopteri > Cypriniformes > Leuciscidae > Siphateles > Siphateles boraxobius. Next base: position 423,215 of record NW_027509212.1, read on the forward strand.
TCTTACTCAGTCCATGAACTCTCCCTTAATTAGTAATAAGTAAAAATGTAAAATTGGCCACATAAACAACCACCTGCATTGATGCCTGATTTTATTGAGACGTATTCATCTAAAGAGTTAAATCTGTAAAAAAAAAAATTATATGTGTGATCTGTGATCAAAGCTGAATTTTCAGCATCATTACTCCAGTCTTCAGTGTCACATGATCCTTCAGAAATCACTATAATATGATGATTTGATGATCAATAAACATTTATGATTATTATCAATTTTGAAAACAGTTATTTACATTTTTGTTTCAGGATTCTTTGATGAAGTTCAAAAGAACAGCATTTATCTAAAATAGAAAACTTTTGTAACATTAAACACTACCGTTCAAATGTTTGGGGTCGGTAAGAATGTTTATTTTATTTTTGGGAGGAAATCAATACTTTTATTAATCAAGGATGAATTAAACTGATCAAAAGTTACAGTAATGACATTTAAATAATGTTACAAAAGATTCTATTTCAAATAAAAGCTGTTCTTTTGAACTTTCTATTCATCAAAGAATCCTGAAACAAAAAGTTCACAGCGGTTTTCAACATTAATTATAATGCATGTTTTTTTTTAGCATCAAATCATCATATTAGAATGATCATGTGACACTGAAGACTGGAGTAATGATGCTGAAAATTCAGCTTTGATCATAGGAATAAATTGTATTTTAAAATATATTAAAATAGAAAACAGCTGTTTTAAATTGTAATAATATTTCACAATATTACTGGGAAGAGACTTATTTTAAAAACATTAAAAATCTTGCCGATCCAAATCTTTTGACTGTAAGTGTAGGCGGGCCTATCCTATTAAGTGGAATAATTTAGTGGAACACGGGTCACGTGACATTGACATCAAATCAACCAGATACAATATAGCATTCAACCTCTCTTATGTGTTTCCCAAAGTTGTTACAGGCTCAGCCCTTTACAGTCATCTGGCGTGTGATTCGAACCCACAACCTTCTTCTGGCAGCACTTTCAGTGGGTAACCACTACGCCTCAGTACAAACGGTACAAAGAGTCCACTTTCAGTGTGTGACCGATCGCTAACTTACTCACCAGCAGCACCGAGGACCGGACCGCCTCCGACACGCTCTGCCGCAGCTCGGCCGCCGTGCCCGGCTTACTGAGCCCGCGGGTGAACCTGCGAGTCTCCGTGTGAGCCGGCATCGACATTCCGCACTACAAACTCTCATTAACTTCCAGTGGACTGTTAAATAAATCGATTAAAAACAATTCAAAGTCCGTTTTCTACAGGCGCGCGAGTGGCCGAGATTTAAAAACCCTCGCTTTGCTGTAGCAACCGTTAACTCTCATGTTCAGGTCACCGCGATTTATCCTTTACTCCGTATTCCCGGAGGTTTAAAGTCTCCTGGAAGTTCCTGCGGTGTAGATGGAGCGCTTTCCCGTGCTGTCATGCTCTCGTGTTTGTGCGAGGTTAACATACACACACACACACACCGCGTCGAGTCTAAGCTCCCTCCTCTCTTTAGATATAGCAGCGCATTTACGAGTTTTGCTGTGACGTAGTCTTCCTGCTTAATATTCATGAGTGAAGGAGATAATGTCTTCCCGACTTTATATATTATTCATGAACCTTTTAATTGTGAACAGATTTAATTGTGATATTGATACATTTTGTGGTCTAATTGATTAAACATTTTATCATTTGTTTTGGAGTTGTCCACATTCTTTTTTTTTTTTTGGTAAGATTTCGGTTCCTTTATTACAGATTGCTTAGCCTGCTATTTCTTTTAGCTAAATTTAGTATTCAAAAATGTAAATTTGGAGGAAATAAGCCTTTGTTTTTCATTTTAAGATCAAAACTCAAAAATACAATGTTGTGTTTAAAAACTAAGAAAGCTGCAACATTTATTTACATTTTTAAACATTTTCACATTTTTTTTAACTTTTAAGTTTGTCACTGTTTCTTTATATATTTGTCTCTCTCTTTTTTACACTCAATGTACACCCTTGACTGTAGTAATTCTTTAAAACCAATACAAATAATTAATTAAATAAAAATAGCTATAGGAACGTTAACGCGCGACGTGCCCGTGACACATTAATATTCATGAGTGTTCACCATAGTAATCGTTCATTGGCTGCCCCGACTGGTCTTTAATTGAATCCCGTGAATCTCAGCGGGAAACGAACTGTGTGTGAAATCTCATTAGAGGAGGAGAGAACAGGAGGACATCCTCTCTTACAACACAGTGAGTGCAACTCTGACTACTTTATGTCGTATGTTTGCTTATTTGTTGGTTTGTTTCACCCTCATCAAACTTTAGATCCAAATAAAAAAACAAACAAATAATAAAATAAAATAAAATAAACACGCAAACACACACACTCTCTCTCTCTCTCTCTCTCTCTCTCTCTCTCTCTCTCTCTCTCTCTCTCTCTCTCTCTCTCTCTCTCTCTCTCTCTCACACACACACACACACACAAATTAAATATAAATTTTAAAAATTTAAATAATAAATAATAATAACAAAAATGTGTAATGACATTTCTCATTTGTGGAGAGAGAACAGCATGTAAATGAACTAAATGGTTTGATAAGGGTATTTTAAAAGTAACAGCCTTCAAGTAACGGCAACAAAAATATTAAATTATTTTAATATGGATGTTTTAATTTTATATAAATTTAAAGTAAAAAGACTATTAAACAATAATTGTTTCTGAATTAATATTTACTAAATAGGCTTTTGAGTGGTTTCATAGTGTCTTTTAAAACAGCTTCCAAATAATGAGAAAGCAATATTAAATTATGTTATTTTTTATAGGAATATTTATAAATGTATTGATGCCTGTCCACTCTGACAGAGATGTGCTCCTCTCTCACTTCCATTTTAACCAAACAGAACCTTAGTTATCGAAGAATCATCCATATATAACAAAATATCATCCATTATTGTATATGATGGCATACAGGTATGCATGGTGTGTGTGTGTGTGTATTTAGTGTATTTAGTGACGTCACTGATGATGTAAGCCTGACCTCTGCTGGCCAGTGATACGCAGGCTGAAGAAACACTTGCAGAAAGAACAAGTCAAGCGGTTTCTGGAATGAGGTTTTATTGCTTACATTTCCAATAAACTCTCTCTCCTCCTCCTCCTCCTCCTCCTCCTCCTCCTCCTCCTCTCTTCCCTTTCATTTGAGCAGTGTTTTGGCCTTATGAAACTATCTGCACATTTTAAAGCTTTACTTCTGTGGACTAAACTAACCTGTAATATACAGCTGTGGCTCATTGTGTCTAAGGTGAATGTTTTTTTAATTTGGTGAAAATTATATTTTTAAAAATGACAGTGAGGGGTGTCGATCTTCTCACAGATTTGAATAATAAAATATCCTCTCTTCATTATCAAATGCTACATGGTGGTCGAAAATAATTGTTGTAGCGAAAAACAATTTTCATGCGTTATGGCACTTTAACACTATAAATATAAACTCAGCAAAGAAATGTACTCTGTAAGGTTCATATATTTTATCCCTTGCCTCTATATCCCAAATGCCTTTTCATTATTGACCATTCAATCCAATAGGCTATGGAAACAAACAGAAACTGGTTTTGGCACATTGGCTTCTGGAACCCAACATGGTTTCATCTGATAGAAACAAAGTCTAAAACATAGAAACATAGAAATTTGTCCTATAAAAACATGACACTGAAATGGATCTGCCTACTTTTAGAGGCATCAAGTGACACTTGCGGCTTAACAATTAAACATCGCTTACAAAATGAGATCCTGTAAAAGCCCAGTAGAAAAAAAAAATGCAGGAAATGCTTGTTCATGGTGTGTGTTTTTACACTAGATGCCAAACTCAACTGCACCTCTGTGTTATTGAGGAAAGTCGTGCGTTTAAAGGGGAATTCCACCTCTCTTCATCTCTGAGCCTTTACTAACACTTTGACTTTCAGTTTCTCCAGATAATGACTTCAGTATGTCAACACATGCTATAAATAAGCCTATGTGTGTGTGTGCTAGTAAACCTTATGTCATAAGCAAACACAATATCATGAACGTCAGCACCTTGGAACGTTCAATGCTGTTTAATGAAATCCATAATGCAGTTTTTGTGAGCATTATGATCATGATCATTGAAACTGATCATTGAAAGGTTCTTTGGGGAACCCAAAATGGTTCATTTATGGCATCGCTGCAAAACAATTTTTTTTTTTTTTTTTTTTAAGAGTGTTTAAAACTGTTAATGTCAGTGATGTAGCTGAAGAACCTTTTAGACACACAAATATTTTGGCATTATTACAAATGATAGGAATAAATCTTGCCTGAGGCTGATATCTGAACTTAAGCGAGTGGTGGCATTCCCCTTTAATGTCATATAATGTAATTTAAAAAACACAAGTCAGTCACAGAAGTGACGTTGTCATAAAGCACACACACACACACACACACTGAGATATATGTCTGCATGGGTCTGTTGGTGTGTGTTGTGTTCTGTCCAGGTCAGATGGCAGTTTTCTGTGGGGTTCAGACGGCAGGTTCAGTCCGGTTCTGTCCGGTTCAGATAGCGGGTTCTGCTGGCAGAGACTGTAGCACTTCTGATCACCGTCATCCATCTGCACAGAGATGAAGATCGGACTGTCTGACAGCATTAAGGGTGACAAATGCATGACAAAATGGCCGACGCCCAAAATTGCCCATATGGGAAAATTAGGTATTGTTCGACTCGACATGCTTTACTGAATCTAAAGAGTTTTTGGCCAAACCGTTCAGAAGTTATAAGCAATAAGAGCTTTTTTTTCATATCTCCTGACCACCGGGTGGCACTGTACCGAAACTGTGCAGGTCGCCTCATGTCATGGTTGTCATAACACACACCAAGTTTGGTCAGAATTCGCTAAAGCGTTGCGGAGATAGAGCCTCATTTTCATTTTGGTGTGCTCTTCGTCAAATTCCTTTATTCACGTTATTCGAGAACGGTTCAACTGGCATGGTGTGAAGATGATCTGGTTAAAACTGGCAAGGAGGAGTTAAAAAAAGTATTTTTTCTGAAAATTTTCATGAAGGAAAATTACGGTTCTGAAGTTATTAGCATAAATGCGAGTGCAACTCAGGAAAGTTGGTGGTGTTACAGGGATTGAGTTAGAGACCCAGATTTGCTCTGGTGACATTTCAGACTCTCCTCTATCTGAGTGCCAAATTTCATACAGTAACTTTCCCGTAATTCATATTACTCAGTACTTAAATGCATAATTACACAAGGAACAAGGAAGTATAAATATTAATGACATGTTTAGGGTTAGTTGCTTGTAATCATGCATAATTGACCTGTTATTACTATAAGAAGTACACGTAATATACTGTAAGGACACTGTAAAATTAAGTGTTACCAAACTAATAGATTTATCAGTCACATGCACACGTTTTTCACAGTGTACTTCTCAGTAAATAATGAATTTTTCTGTACCTTTCGAAAAAGTATTCACTCTCAGTTCTGAAGTAATAAACGTGAGATTTGAAGTGCAGTTTGAAGACGTGATCTTTATGGATGTTTTCTGACTCTCCAGCATCTGTTATTGTGTAACCCAACAGCGGCAGACTGGCCAGCGGACACTCGTCCTGACAGAGAGAAGAGAGCGTGAGGCCAGGTATTTCACAGTCACAGGACGGCCCGTGTGAGTGCTGACGTTTTACCTCGTGTGTTTTGTAGAAGAACAGGGTGAAATTGGTGAAAACCACCCAGAGTTTCTGCCAGCCGTTGCTGTTTTTGAACTTTCTGAGCAGATTTCCTGAGAGCTTGTTCTGTAAGGACACAGAGAAGTTTATGAAGATGATGATTTTCATCCTCGTGATGGTGCAGATGTAGGACTCGTACCTCTGTCGCTGTGCTGAAGTCCAGCATGGAAACGCTGGTGTTGCGATGCCAACACACGTGTGCCGTAGTGTTGCCGCGGTGAAGAGTGTTTGCTGAACTCATGCCGTGTCGCGGCAAAGATGTTCGAGACCCACAAAGATCCTCCTCCGACTCTCCTTCAGACGCACCTGAGCATTCTGGGAGAAACCCACAACTATATCCTGAGACACATCATTTCAGCATTCAATCATGGCATTACTAAAACACACTAACATATGACAAAATGCTCCATCTTCTACAGTTGATTTACCTGAGTAAACAGCGGATCTACTTCAAAATATCAAACATATATTTTAAAAAAAACTGTGCATGCAGATAAAATAATATTAATGAAATAAGGGGTCACTTAAGTGCAATTAAAGAGATGCACTTTCATGACCGTTTCTTGACACACTTAATTAGACTTTGTAATAAGGTAAAATAATAATTAAAAACTTTTTACTTTAAAGTGCATTTCAAGTCATCGTGTTTTAATCATTTTTTGTTGTGCTTTAAAGAAGTTCACTTATTTTGATGTGCTGACATGGAAAGTACTTGATTATCATTTTAACTAGTGTGTTTTTCAATATTACATTTAAAGTTCATATATGTACTAAATTGCAATCTTATCAGTACAAATGTGTGACTACAAATATATTTAAATACATGACCAACAAATGTCAATATAAATGACATTAAACTATATTTTAGTTAATCATAAATGCTTGTCAGTACATTTAGCAGTTACTTTAACCATATTTCAAAGACAATAGAAGTAATTATGAAATTACATACTGAATAAAGATATATTTATGTCCTACTTAATGGGTCAAAAACACTATAAAGTTAAACTAATTTCATGTAATACATTTTCACTTGATTGCAGTTAACATGCAAATAAGTGTCTGAAAACATTACATTCAGTTCACACCAAATAATATTATGTTCAAGTATATTATTGCCATTATAAATACTCTTTTTAAAAGTATCCTAATATATACAACAACAAAAAAAGGAATCAGCAACACATTGTACTTTCATAATGTGACATTTCAAAGTGAAATAGGATATTCAATGAGAAAGGAATGCAGAACAGGACTTGATTTTACCCACTGAAAATTAGTCCATTAAAATAAATGTATAGAAATATATGATATATTATTTAAATTTTATGTAAATATTTATTACATGAAAAAAAGACAGTCAATTCAGAAGCACAGCAAACTATAACATTTTGATGAAAGCAGGAAGATGTATTACTAAAGTAAATAGGGTCAATTTGAATTTGATGGTAATTAGATCTTGTAAGAAACGGCCAGAATGTGTGACGGGATTATACGTGACTTACTGACATCCTTGCTGGGAGTCATCAGGTCAGAGGTCGATCCGTTCGCCTCTTCAGCCATGTCTACCGCCATCTTCAAATCCTCCATCCATTTCTCCATTTCTGACTCTGAACTACACAAGAAACCTCAATGTCTTTTTATTCATCCATCAAATACGGACCGCATCTACTGAAGAAACTGTACTGGACCGATCAATTAGAAATGTGTAAACGATGAGCACAGATGCGATGTGAGATTTTAACAAATTACTACACAGTTGACTTGCTTTCTATTACTGTACTGGGGTGCATTTCCCAAAAGCATCGTTAGCTATAATCGCAAGTTCTGTCGTTATCAGCATAGTTCAATGTTTCTGCATTTCCCAAAACCATAGTTTCAACCAACATTTGCAAACAGCCTCGCAAAGTTGTTGTTTGGGACGACAGCTCTCCACCTGAAGCATAGTTTCTTAGCTAAACAAGCAAGCTAACAAGCTTCGTAATCTGCATCTTTCATTCTATGTACAATTTTCACTCTACGTCTTTCAGCGTGTCAAGAGAATTAAAGCGCCATTAGATAGAGAGTATGGGAACCCCGGAGGGACATGAGGACAGGAGCACCTGTAGATAACCAGAGGGCCCTGGGCTACATTAGGGCCCTCGACCCCAAATACAAATGTCACTAGGTCATTACTCAATTCATAGACATTTAAATTTGTGCTCATGTATGAATATATTCAAATGACATAACTTTAGGCACTTTTCTTCCCTATTTTTCTAGCTAAAAGTTCTTGATAACCTCAGTAAAATCCAATTTTTGATTTGAGTGTCAAAATCAGTGTTGGGTAACGCATTACAAGTAACATGAGTTACATAATCGGATTACATTTTTAAGTAACGATTAAATTAATACATTAAAGTAATGCATGCAAATTTATATAAAAATATCTGAGTTACTTTTTCAAATAAGTAAGTAAGGCAAGTTACTTTGTTTTCCATGTATTGACTGACACCTCTCCTGTCCTCATGTTGAGGGAAATCAGGAGTAAGAAGTGTGAACTGTGTGAACATGATGGTTATTGTAGATCCAGACTAAAGTAGAGCATTTACTCATCTCACTTGCACAAAAACGTCACATTCACGTTAGTTTGGACTCGTTATGTTTTGTCATCACCTGTCTACGTCACTCATTTGTTGTCACACTAATCACGTTCAGCTGTGCACTCATCAGTCACCATCATTAACACATGTGTATATGTGCAGTTCTGTTTCAGTCCAGTGTCCGGTATTGTCTATGTTCAGTGTGTGTTGCTATCCGTTCGCCTTCCTGTTAGATCTTTAGAGATTTAACCTTTCCTAAACCGATTTAAATTGAATCCTATACGTCATCCTCATCTGTCTGCATTAACCACCCTCAAAATGAATAAAAACAGTGAAATGCAAACTTAATAAATTACACAAATATACTTTATGCACTTAATCTCACTTTATTAATTAATGTCTTTGCTGATGACTTTTGATCCAATTCAATCATACTAATAATCAAAAATTAGTCAGAGTATTGAACTTTCTTCTCCTGCATCCAATTCTTCTGCGATCAAAAATCGATACATTTTATGTAGTCGCATGTTTCCTTATGCAGGTGCGCATTAATGCACTGGCTTCCATGGGGTATTTGATCCATCAAATTAACTGAGAGCAGCTTTAATACTTGAGTGAGAGTCGAGCATGAAGACCATAAAGGAAAACACGCGACTGAATAAAACGAATGGAAATAAGACAACATAATGGGGAACAAGAATAATGAAGCAGACCTCAGATGCCATGTTCAGTATTCACACATCAGTAATCTAACATTATTTTGATCTCAAACTGATTCATAGGAAGAAGCTTTCACTACACCACCTGCGTGACGTGATTATCATCAATGTGGTTCAAATAAGAAAGTATGACAAGTTACTACGGTTTCAGGACAAGCTAGTTCGTTTCTAAGGGACATGCACCCCTAGCTGTCTGGTTGATGATACACAAATACTGCGAATGATTCTTCAGCATTACCATGCGGCGACCACCAGTGACTGCTGCTGTACCGTCAGTGTGAAGGAGTGCGGGACGCCCCACTCATCCTCACTCTCCCGGATCTGAACACAGCAAACACACACACAAACACACACACACACACATTGTGATCAGTCTTTTTCTCATGGCTGGATCATCATGCCAATCAAAAACATCAGCACAAAGAAAGACTGATGAGTTTCTTACTGTCATGCCGCGTAGAGGGAGTTGTCTGTGCACTGTAAACTGATTGGTTGAAGTTATTCCTCGAGTGCTGTACATCAGGACATCACTGAACTGGCTCCACATAGAAAGAGAAGGAAGAGTTAATCAGAAATATTTTCATATGAAAAGACTTTAGTGTTGATTAAATTTAGTGTTCATTTTGTCAGCTTGCACCAGTGCAAACCCTTTTTTGGTGTTAAAAAACTACTGTCAGGATTTACTAAAGACACACAGTAAAAAACTTGCGCTGAAAGGCGCGGACAGGGTTATTTTTGCGGCTGACCTTATTACATATGCATTTGTAGGAGTTTCCCTTTCAGAAGCAAAATTTATGGGAGGAAATTATTTAATCACCCAAGTTGTGATTAAGGTGATTTACTAAGGGGTGCGCTAGTTAATTTACTGGTATCTGTGCCATTATTTACCGTCCCAAAAGAAGCATGTGGTAAACCAGACGCTAATTTGCTCTGTGTTCTTTAATTTGGGTTAGTTATATAGTTATCGTAATTATCACTAATAAGAACAATGCACTCTTAAAAATAGGGTTCTAAACATGGATTTAGAACAATTTTTGGGTTTCCCAAAGAACCTTTCAGTGATATTGTTTTTTTTATATTTTAAAAATCTAAATACCCTTTTTCCACTGTAAAGAACCTTTTGTGGAATGGATGGTTCAATGGACGTTAATGGTTCATCATGGAGCCATCGATGCCAATAAAGAACGTTTATGTGGCAAACAGGACGAGGCCGAGGGTCGTGTGTGAAAGGTGCGAGAGGAGCTACGGAAGGATAAAAGGAGGAGCGACAACAGTGAAGGATGAGAGAGGCCCAGGCCTGGACTATTTTGTTATGTTTTGTTTATGGTTGTGCGGCAGTCGTCCACGAGGGGCTGCCGGTTTCACTTTCGTTTTGTGTTTATTTTGTGATTAAAGTCTTTAAATGTTCTCCGGTATCGACTCCTTCTTCCCATAACAACATTTTATTTTTATGAGTGAATGGGAAGTTGCCATCATATAAACATAGATGTGTGTGTATGCGTATTGTGAAATCTCACCAGGAAGAACATGCGCTGTTGAAGGCCTTTCCCAGAAAGTTTGCTGAGGCAGCCCAATCTGATGAGCTGGCGTCCCGCCGTGGCCAGATGCTCAGCACCAATCACATCCTTCTGAAGTTCCAGGAGTTTCTGATAGTTCTCGATCTCCACCAGACCAGGATGAAGCACAGCCTCCAATTCACAAACATCGTCCAATGCAGCTAGTACACACACAAACACATACAGTATGTGCACACAAATAAACACACCAACATTCAGAAGTCTGGGTTCAGTATAATTATTTATTTTAAAGAATTTAATATTTTCATTCCGTAAGGATTTATTAAATTGATCAAAAATGACAGTAAAGACATTTATAATGTTACAAATTATTTCTATTTCAAATTAATTCTGTTCTTTATATTCATCCAAGTGAATATATTCATTTCAATTAAATATTTCACAGTTTCCACAGAAATATGAAGCAACACAACTGTTTTAAACATTGATAATAATCAGAAATGTTTCTTGATCATCAAATCATCATATTAGAATGATTTCTGAAGGATCATGTGACACTGAAGACTGGAGTAATGATGCTGAAAATTCAGCTTTGATCACAGGAATAAATTAATTTCCATTCAGTTAGTCACGTTCGACGTTACAGCGATTCTGACGTATTGGGGCAGTAATCACAATCACCTTTAAGTAGTAACTAAACGAGCCAATGGACATTGGCCAGTGAGATTTGCATGCCGAGTCACACCTGCCCAGACATAAAGGTATAAATATGACCGGCATTACTCACTTCATTCATATTTTGCTTGGGAGCCGAGATGTTGTGACATGATCACTGTCTCACATGCCTGGGCCACAAGAGCATGTTCATGTTGGCATTGCGGTCGTGACTCTCCTTCTTCACGGAGATACGAGTCCCCTCTGCTGTTAGCCAGCCCACTGCCGCTTCTCATAGCAGAGCTACGGGTCTGGTTAACATTTTGGCAGACCTGAGGTTTACAGTGGGAGCTGTTTCATTGGGCCAACCCCCTGGACCCCCCTCCAGGGTGGTCACTCATGCTAAATCATATTCAGAGTTGACGACCATGCTTGCGCGGGCCACAGCGGGTATTGTGTTCGAGTGGAACCCTCCACCTTGCCCCGAGCATTAGTGTTAGATGATAGGCTCCAGTGCTCTTCTTCCCGGAAATGCATGAGGAGGTTCAGAAGTCTTGGAAGGCACCTTTTACTGCCCGAAGCTGCTCTGTAGCCTCCTCCACTCTCACTACCCTTGACGGCAGGGGTTATGTGGACAAGGGCTATGTGGACATTCCACAGGTGTCAAAACTCGACTGCCATCTCCTCCTCTGGAGTCAGCAGTGGCTCAAGTCGCTACACGCTGTTCACATCCCAGGCGAGCTCAATCACCTGGCCGACGCGCTCTCATGACAGATCACATTCCTGGGAGAATGGAGACTCCACCCCCAGGTGATCCAACTGATCTGGAGTCGATTCTAGGATGCACAGGTAGACCTGTTTGCCTCCCAGAAGCCCTCCCACTGCCAGTTGTTCTATTCCCTGACCGAGGGGACCCTCGGGAATTGATGCACTGGCACACAGCTGGCCCTGGGGCCTACCAAGTACAGTTGAAATTATTCAACCCCAAATGCAAATCAGGTTTATTGGCAAAATGTACAGACTTTCAGCTGTTTGCAATGAACAAATCAAAGATACGTAATTGAAATAGCCCAAAATAACAAATTTTTCAAGTGGTTTCCTCAAATTCAAATGAAAATGCAACTTTTAATGACTTCTGCTGTCTCAAAATTCGCCTTACTGTCCCACCTGGACCTGGTTTTCAGACCTGATGCTCCTCACGACAGCCCCTCCCTGATGGATTCCCCTGAGGTAGGACCTGCTTTCTTAGGGGAGGGGATCCATATGGCACCCGCGTCCAGATCTCTGGAACCTCCACGTTTGGATAGGACCTCTGGACAGGACACGGAGGACTTAAGTGGCCTATCACCGGCAGTGGTACTATCACTCGAGCTAGAGGCCCCTCTACCAGGGTAGCTTATGCTTTGAAGTGGAATCTGTTCGCTGAATGGTGTTCTTCCCGACGAGAACACCCCCGGAAATGCCCAATCAGCTCTTGTACTTTCCTTCATGCAAGAGAGGTTTGAGCGGAGGCTGTCTACCTCCACCTTGAAAGTTTATGTTGCTGCCATCGCAGCATACCACGATGCAGTTGATGACAGGAAAGCCCAACCAGGTAATCAGTTTCCTGAGAGGCACCAGGAGGTTAAATCCTCCCAGACCGCGCCTCATATCCTCCTGGGACATATCTGTGGTCCTTTCTGGTCTACAGAGAGCTGTCTTCGAGACGCTTGAGTCATTTGAGCTCAAGATCCTGTTCCTAAAGACAGTGCTCCTGACCGCGTTCACTTACTTCAAGAGGGTGGGGGACCTGCAGACATTTTCGGTCAGCGAATTGTGCCTTGAGTTCGGGCCAGCCCTTTCTCACATGATCCTGAGACCCCAGCCTGGATACATGCCCAAAGTTCCCAAAACTCCCTTCAAGGACCAGGTGGTGAACTTGGAAGCACTGCCCCCAGAGGAGGCAGACCCAGCCCTTGCGTTGGTGTGTCTTGTTCGCACATTTAGTGTTTACGTGGAACGCATGCAGAGCTTCAGAAGCTCAGAGCAGCTCTTTGTCTGTTTTGGATGACAGCATGTCAGGGAAAGGCTGTGTACAAACAGATGTTGGCCCACTGGATAGTGGATGCCATTACCTTGGCATACCAGTCCGGTGGAGCCGGTTTCTTCCCTTGTGTAGGGTATGAACAGGTAATGTGCAGAAAGGCTGGCTCGGTCTCTCACTTGCAGCACCATTCTCCTCTAACAGGCGGATATTAGCACCTAGTTGCTCTTCAGGTGTGTTCCCCACATGGCAAACCCTGAACCGAGTTCCTCCAGCATCCTTCGGCAGTCTGAGGCCAGGCCCAGTACTTGTGTGCAGGCCCGGCCGGTCAGCCCTTGTACTGGGCTAGATCCCCATATGCTGTGATTCCCCCAGGGTAATCCCATATGTTTACTGTCCACGATACGGTTTCCCTGTTTGTAAACCTGTGCCTTTTCCCGGACAGTTCTGCTTTGCCCCGTCTCTGCATCAAGTAGTAGTCCCGCAGAGATCTTCAAAATGTAGTACTCCCCCGTGGGTCAGTCAGTCACGGATCAGTATATCCACCACACGTTACCTCCCTTTCGGCAGGGTGTGGCCTCAATAGCGTCCCACTCCATTGAACTAGGCACACTTCCTCAGCATTAAAAACACTGGTAATGGCTGAAAAACATGGGAATTGAGTTTCGAAGCACTCTTCCCCGTGAAATGTCACGATACAGGAACAACAACTTTCCCCAGAGTAAGGGCATCTGCGTCTCTGACACTCGTAACACAGTTCAGAGGCTGTGGTGCTTTCCATAGGGACCCCGATATGTCAGTATCGACGTAACATAGAGCGTGACTGGCTGAATGGAAATGTCTAGGTTACTAATGTTACCCTCGATCCCTGGAGGAGGTAACGGAGATGTTACATCCACCTGCCACAGCCTTGAACCGACGCTGAATGAACGGGATCCTCTCTCGGTTCCTCAGCAAAACATGAATGAAGTGAGTAATGGCGCTCATATTTATACCCGTATGTCTGGGTAGGTGTGAGTCAGCATGCAAATCTCACTGGCCAAT
>NW_027509212.1:442500-452500 GCF_051911475.1 Siphateles boraxobius
AATAGACGAGTTGGACTCCACTCCTGAAAACAAGTACACTTTAGCATACTTTAAAAAACATAGTACTTACTACAGAAATAATATACAGTACTTTAAGGAGTCCCTGTTACAGTGTAATGATACATTAAAGTACTGAGTAATAGGCTTTTAATTAACTAGTGTACTTACTATGGGGTTAGGATTTCAGTTTCATGCAATTATGGATAATTTATTGTTATTACTATAGTAATTACATATGTGTAAATGAAGTGTTACCAAATATACTCAAGTGCGAACTGAATGTAATGTTTTCGGACACTTTATCGCATTTTAAATTCAAATGTAATATAGTTTAAATAATTATTAAATGCAATTAGCTGAACTTTAACTTAAGTAGGACTTAAGTACGTCTTTATATGTAATTTCATAATTACTTCTATTGTCTATGAAATATAAACTAAAATATACTTTAATGTCATTTCTATTGAAACGTTTGTTATGTATTTAAATATATTTGTAATTACACATTTGTAACAATGATTTTGTACATTTAAAATATATGAACTTAAAATGTAATATTCAAGAACTTGAGTGTGTTAAGAAACGGTCATACTAGTGTCTCTCTGTAAGTGCACTTAAGAGGCCTCGTATCTAATCAGTATTATACTACAGTATAAAAAAATATATACATTTAAGATTTGAAGTACACTACAGGTGCACATGCAACACAATTAAGTGCACTTGGGGCAGATGGTGAAGGGAAATCCCCAGTATACATGTGAACTCCTTTAACAAAGTTATTTTGATTTGATTCACGTTTTGGTCACTACATAATAAGCATATTTCCATTTGTGTAATTTGAAACATTTTTATAATAAAAAGGAACATGTCCAAACTTGTAACTAGTGTACTTACAACACAAACTCATCCATGTAAACCACACAAACAACATAATCAATGCCTACTGCACCATACGTACATAAAACATGAACTAATGCATGCATACTACACTTCATATACATACATGTGCGGACAGATAGCGAGACATGCGTTGTGCAGCCACAGACAGCAGGAGTGTGAGGGGTGTGTGGGGATTATGACAAATATCAGCTTCACAAGCTTAAAAAACAATTCCTGAGTCTTAAAAGGCCAACTGTAACTTTATTGACACTAGTGCACAAAATACATTGTTAGAAAGTCTATATGGTTCATAAAAAGCCGCTGAACCAAAGGTCATTGAGAAGAAACAGGCAGGAAACATCAGAACAGAGAAAATGCTTGAACAGTGCTGAATGACAGAGGAAGAGAGGGAACGGCCATGTGCACAATAGCAACTAACATACTACCATACTTGTTTTGCAGTATGCAGTGTGTAATATGTCCATTGTCTGTATGCATGCAATAGTAATGCAGTAATGTGCAATATACAACCAGAGCACACTGCGTAGGATACTGTATTCTACAATTTCCAGTGTAAAAAAATTTATTGGATGTAATAACGTCTTTTTGTTGGCTGATTATTTGATCAGACTGACAAAATGTAACACATTCTTACACAAAATCAGGTTTTATACACTTATTTTCCACTTTCTAGATTAAATGTGCTTTAGTACAGTATGCCAAGAATTTGTAAATGTTTGTTGCATAGTTCATTTGTTCACATGTTTCATATGCTATTTTTCTAAATAGTAAGAAGTGTACTATATGCAGTATGCTTGTGTTCCATTGTGAACATAGCCATTGTGTGAGAAAGATCATCAACATGTCATTCACACAAATCAACAGCAGGTGGCGTGATTTTTCTCAGCCCATGAAGCTGATGGAATCATTATGAATACAAATATTGGTGTATAATTTGATCATTGTGTGAACAAACAAAAGAAGATCAGTCACAGACATACAAAAGGATATTCAAATTTTCATGTGTGAAAATTTCCCAGAGTGCACTGCTTCTCAGTTTTCATCGAAACAGGACAGAACAGCCATAGGAAGGGAGAGCATGCAGCGCAGCATTTAAAAACACCAGTAGTTACAAAGATTCATTCACTCCATTTTAAATGCCAGCAGAAAACATAACAAGCGTTTATTGATCATAAATGACAAGGATGACAATCTCAAGCCGTTTCAGAAAAGAAAAGGTATATAAAACAACAGTGAATATCAGCCAATAGTGCAGTGACATCAAAGCTGAGTGAGGAATCAGACAGGGATTAGAAACACTTGTGCTAGGTGGCATTATCACACTTTTGTTTTTGTTTTCTGACAATGAAATCTACAGCAGGTATGCAATTTTTGTTGGAATATCAAAAAACCTAAATGAAATGGCCTTTCTAATCCCTGCTGAAGGATAACGGTTAAACCCACGGGTAAGGTAAGGTGGAGGTGCTCAGGTAGGGAGGGACAGTAGCCGCGTTTCCATTACAGATTTGCACAAAACTTTTGCTATATTTTCTAAATGTCGATAAAAAACGATTGTAAAATGATGGCGTTTCCATTAAACGATGTTATGCGATTAAAACGTTTTTTTTTTTTTTGCGCGACAAGTCATTCCAAAAATCACGGCTGTTACGTACGCCAGGTGAATGTGAAAAAAACATTTACATTTCAGTTTTGCGAAATATTCCTTTTTCTGAATTGTATGATTAACCAACCTTATGTGAGCGTAAAACATTTTTGCGATATATGGGAGTTTTTTGCGAAATTGGCGTATTTCCATTTTCAATTCGCAATTGCAATGTTCGCAGTTTGAAGGGTAATGGAAACGCGGCTAGTGAGACGCAGACACAAATGCTCTCATATGACAATTTCTGTCTATAGACTGACCCATCCCACAGCTTAAAGGGACCGTTCACTCAAAAATTAAAGTTCTGTCATTGCTTACTCACCCTTAAGTCCTTCCAAACCCATATGGCCCAATGTGACCAATGAACTGTATAATTCTGTTTTTCTCTAAAAGAGCAGTGCAAACATTCTTCTGAATTTTTCCCTTTGTTTGAAGAAAATAAAGGTCCTACATGCAGATGAGTAGCCTATATAATTTCATCAACTGAAATCTCTTACTGACAAATACATTCATCACAATTCTGACACAACAGGAGAAAAAAATTTACATTTAAATCTACCTAATTAAAAATCATGCAGGATTTTATAAGATATGATTAAAAAGGTCCAGTCTCTGAATCTGCTGGTTTCTCGCAGTAAACAGAGATATTTCCCAGGCTCACACAGAGCGTGAAATGAGCCACACAATGAAGACCAAGCTCTTTTGCAAAAACTGAGGATAAGTGAAGCTTTAAAAATCACACTAGGTCCTTGATTCATTGAAGATCAGCTGAGAGTGCCAGCACACGTACAAATGGCAAACTGATGTTTAAGAATATTAATGAAGATGAAGCTCTATACCAGGCGTGGCGAACTCCGGTCCTGGAGAGCCTCAGTCCTGCAGAGTTCAGCTCCAACCCTGATCAAACTCTCCTGCCAGTAGCTTCCTAATAACCCTTCAGACCTTTGCTGCGTTCGCCCCCTTAACACTCATTCACTATTTCCTACATTACTCCACTAATATAGTCCACTTATTAAAGAGTGAATGAAAACGAGTGAGTGAATTCGGACACTGACTGTGCCGGAAGGGCTGCCGCTTTTGCATAGTTTGTGCTTGCTGTTTAATAATTAATTGAAACATAGCTAACTGGCAGCTCAAGTGGTAATGAAAAGATTTATCCTGAACTCTGCTATGGAAACTAGCATGTATGAACAATAATTAAACATTTTAATAATCAATTAAAAAGGAATTTATACCTGTATGATGTTACACTGGATTTATCTAGCTGTGGCGCTCACAGTGCATTATGGGTTTTCTTTAGCCGCTGAGCGTACATCAGTTGTACACTCATTATTGCGGTGCATTGTGGGATTGAATGAGTGCACTCTATTGTTTCAGACACCACTACAAATGGCTGTCCCCTCAAAAAGTGCCCTATTTGAGGTTATAGGGGACGATTTCGGACACAGTCCTTGATTAGCTTGTTGAGGTGTGTTTGATCAGGGTTGAAGCGAAACTCTGCAGGACTGTGGCTCTCCAGGACCGATGTTCACCACTCCTGCTCTATACCAAGAGTAGCCAACCCTGCTCCTGGAGGGCTACCATACTGCAGAGTTTAGCGCCAACCCCAATCAAACACACCTGATCCAGCTAATCAAGGTTTTCAGGATTACTAGGAAATAACAGGCAGGTGTGTTGGAGCTGGGTTGAACTGAAGTCTGCAAGAGCAAGGCTGGGTACCGCTGCTCCACACCAGGGGTTCTCAACTCTAGTTCTAAGACCCACTTTCCTGCAGAGTTTGGCTCCAACCCTGATCAAACTCACCTGCCCATAACTTTGTAGTAATCCTGAAGATCTTGGTTTTCTTTTTTCAGGTGTGTTTGATTAACTCTGCAGAAAAGTGGACCTTGAGGGCCAGAGTTGAGAAGGTTGCTCCATATACTTGTATAAAAAAGGGGTGAGATCCACTTTCCTGCAGAGTTTAGCTCCAACCCTAATTAAACACACCCAAACAAGCTAATCAAGGACTTCATGATCACAAGGATGCTACAGGCAGGTGAGTTTTGAGCTGAACTCTGCAGGACTAGAATTGCCCACCCCTGCTCTAAAAGCACAACAATCATTTCAAATGTAGGATTCGAGATCTATTCCCTAACATTATTAAAAAGCCTAAATGGTCAAAAGTAATGATTTATGGAGAGTGTTCCTCATAAAGGCGAGGCATGAAGGCCCAATAAACTGTTTTCCCTCAAACTCTTTCATATAACAGCCTCACCATTAACAACCCCTAAATGCCAGGGTGGAATGATGAGTTGACATTGCTTTTGGAGCCTCAGATTTAACTCTAAGAACCTTAGTCTAACCAAAGTTTCCCCTGGACCAAAAAGGATGTGGATCCAGGAACACATCTTGCTTGGCAAAATCAGGGTCACATCTACCTTTTATGGCTCCTTGCATGTTTCCAACCCAGAGATCCTGAAGTTACTCCAGGGAGTGACAACATCACTCTGAGTTTCTGAAATATTCCAGATTATTTCTGCGTCAGAACTGAGTAATTATTTTTCTGTGCAGAATTTGGCACAACAAAAGTCCCCTCTTGCTCAATAAAGAGGCTGGATACAATCACTTAAAGTAAAACTATACAAAGTTTTTCTTCAAGAAAGGGAAGAATATCCACCTTGTCACACAGCTAAGGCCATCTCAGGTTACAGGAAAAGAAAACTCAGTGTGGCATGGCGAGAAGCACACAATGAAGTTTTCATGCTAGCATACTAGCAGTTAAACACTTGCATCCCTTCCTCATCACTAAGGTTCACACACCCTCCTTCATCATCAAGATCATCTAGCTGCAAGCTCTCAAAGGAGTACTTGTTTCTGCGGAGGGGGGATGAACTACGGGCTTGGTTTTCAAACCCTAGTGATTGGCTGCAGGAGCCAGTAGTCTCCGCCTCCTCAGAGTCGCTAGTATCTGTGCCACTGCTGGTGGAGCCATCAATCATCTGCACAGCCCCGAAGCGTCGGGGCGGGGAGCTTAGCTTGAGATTGGCCTTGCCGGGAGGCGTGAGCCCGTTGGCCAGCATTCGGCGCTCCAACATGGCCATTCTCTCAGAACGGGAGAGAACGGGAGTGTCTCTTGTCTGATTCAAGACACGCATGTTTCTTTCTAACTGGCTAACAGTGTTCTGGGATTTGTTTGCAGAACGATTCATAATTGGGGAGCAACTACTAAAAATACCACCCCTTTCCTCACGTCCTGCTTTTGAACTAAAGCTCCACCCGGTGTGTCCATTATACTGGGTGTGGCTTAGTGAGCTGGTCCTGTGAATTGAGGAGGGGGCGGGGCTAGAGGTCAGGCTCCTGGTGCCTGTGTGGTGGTTTTTTGCAGCCAACTCTTCCATTAGTGTGCTATGAAGTGGCCCGTGTACCCTACCTCCAAAAAATGATGACTCAAAAATATTAGCACTTTGATTTGGAGAGGAGGGGCTGGGGTAGCTGTGGGCGGGGCTTTCGGCTTGGCTTACAGGGGAAAGAGATGGAGACTCTTTCTGCCTGAACTTGCCTAAGTATCTGTCCTGCTTATGTGTCCAGTGCAAACCAAACCCTGTGGCATAAGCGCTGTCACTGTTGCAATCACGTGTGTGTGAGTGTGACCTGCTGACCCGACCTCTGACTTCCTGTTCACTAAACTCTGCATCACTGCAGTCAATATAAGGAATGGATGAGCTGCTGCCTTTAGCTGCGCGGGACGCCAGACCTGCTCGATCGACGGGGGGCTGCTTAGCTGCCTGACTTCTGCTGTCCTCTTGAATGGGGTACGTTTGGTCGCTGCATCCGTTGCGCTGGGTCGATGGGGAGGAGTTTCCACATGGTCTTAATACCGCAGAGTCTTCAGAGCTTACTAAAAATGAGCCATCCCTGACAGCCTGAGAGAAGAAGAGACAAAGATAAGAGTCTTCCGTAAGTGCCTAAATATTTCAGGTTCTGAGTTCTATAAAAGTTAGGGTGTACGATTACCACAAAGTAATCAACTTTTCATTTACATTAACACACTTACAATGGAAGTCTAGCATTCCAGAGGGTGTAGAAGCAGAAATGTGAAGCTTGTTCATGAATTATGTTTATAATTCGATCTATACAGTTTTTTAAACTGGGTGGAACTACTTGAAGTCCACAGTTTTGCTACAGAATTTGCCAATTTTTACACCGTTGTCGAAGGTTCTTTTTTTGGTCTGCGGATTGAAGCAACCCCTAAAAATGCAACTTTTACTGAGGAACACCCCGACAAATCTTTCCACATTTTATATGCTCTGCCGATGTGCACCTTTGTATCTCCATCTATCCATCCATTTCTAAATAAATTTCTGTGGTAGTTGACATTATGCATCAATTACTTTAGAGCGAGTTTAAGCTGTATTGAAACCAAAACATTCCTTAAAATGTTCTCTCTTAATTGATAATGCCTTGACAACTTAAATATGTGAAGACACTAACTTGATTTGGCACTTGGACCTGTGCAGAACGCAGAGGTGAAAGGCTGCTGTTGTACTGCACTTTACTATGTTTCCTGAAAGAGAAAACAACAAACACACACACGCACACGCACGCACACACACACACACACACACACACACACACACACACACACACGCGCACACACACACACACACACACACACACACACACACACACACACACACACACACACACACACACACACACACACACACACACACACACACACACACACACACACACACAATGAACCGCAAAGCCTTTCAAGTTTACACTGAATAAATCTTTAAGAAACAGCAGTGCTGAATCTCGGACTTTACATTCATTAAAATAACATATCAGACTCACCTATCAAAGGGCAGTTTTTTAAACTCATTTTCCTTCACATAATCTATCACCTGCTTCTGTGTCCGGCCGCTGCAGAGAAGAGGGGGTAATTAGTCCAACTGCGTGAGATGACACGTTTCCAAAAGTAGCCTATTAGCTCCCTGTTTTTCAGAATTAAAGTGGTATCCTTTCAAAGTATTCCAAAATTAGAAAAGAGTAGCTGTAAAAAAAAAATATTACTACAGTCCAAAACAATTTTTTTTTTTTTTCAGCACATTTCCTGAGCAAATGGTTTTTTTGAACCTGCCACTGTGCAATGCAGGCAGTGCAAACTATACTTGACCTGACATGAAACCTGCAACCCGTTACTACTCATTTATCGTAAGTGTCTTAAAGGTAGAGAAGAAGAAAACGGCGTGTTTAATTATAGATAATTATAGAGAGAAAACATATTTTTATGTTAAAAATAAATGTTAAATTACCAAAAAAATAAAAATCATGGCTAAACATCTTAAATAAACAAAGTTGCACAAATCAATATCACACTTTCAAAAAGAAATAGCACTTTCGCATCCTTTTAAAAAGAGTGCTTATTGAGGAAATAATATACTTTAAAAGAATATAGACTTAACTGCATGACAATTGCAATTAAATTAAAATGTATTATGATTTAAAATTGATATTAAATGCAACTAGCTGAACATTAGAGTTCTTGACTTACTTACATATTCATATATAATTTCATAACTACTTCTTTTGTTTCATAATTACTTCTATAAATTAAAAATAAGTTTGAATCTGACATTATAACAAAGTGCACTTTTTAAAAGTGTTTTTAATTGTGTTAAGAAATATATTTAAAAGTGAACTCTCTTTAAGTACACTTAAGTGGCCTTTTATTTAATTAAAGTCCCACTGTAGTCAATAATTTTATCCCTTAAAACTCATCTTTAATCACCAAAATGACATATTGAAACACTTTTTCCTTAAAAAAAATCTTCTTAAAAAAAATCTTCTTAAAAGCACACACACTTTGAAGTACACTGAAAGTGCACATTCAACTCTATTAAGCCACTTCTTTTTCACAATTAAGGGTTCACACTACACATATATGACTATACCCAAATACCCACAGATACATTTTTCCAGATGTTTCACCAGATGCAGTACCTGAACCTGAAGGAAGAGCCCCTGCTGAACAGCACCGGTTTGGGTTTGGGTCTGGGCTCCTCAAAGAGCCTGAAGAAGGCGTGATACTCCACACAAATCTTCCAGAACATTTTACTGCAGTCTCGACTCGCCATCAAAAACTCCAGAGTATCTTGATTAACGTTCTCCTACAGGACGAGACAGACAGATAACGAATGGACATTATAATATAAGCCTAATATAATGACACATTCACATCAAAACAGTAATATACAGCCATAACCACACACAAGTAAGACTCACGCTTGGGTCAGCTCTTAATTTAATAAGGAACCTCCTTCTCTTGAAACTCAGCTTGCGTATTTTAGACCAGTTGAAGTTGTTGATCCTGGTGTGCCCCTGAGTAAAGCACAACTCGTGTCATGGGAAGCACTGTAGCTCATGAATGTGTGTGAGTGTGTGATTGCATGTACCTGAAACACGAGGACACCTCCGTGTGCGACAGCCAGACTGAGTTTGGTTCCTTCCCTGTCTTTTGCAGGATGAAGTCGGATACCGTACATCTCTAACCTGCACGCCACCTCCAGCAAACGGTAATCTGACTCTGCTGGAGTCTGCCCACTTAAACACACACAAACACACAAAGTTATAACAATGCTTTTTTTTCCTTTTTATTTTGAGCTATATGCATACTGTAGCCTACTTAAAGTGCCCCTGATATGCTTTTTGGGATATTCCCTTTCATGTAAAATTCTGCAAAGTTTCAAAGATCAAAGTGCAGATACATTTTTTGAGTTTGTGTCTCCCAAAAGAAAGAAGTGATTCTGAACTGAAACGGGTCGTCAGTAATTCCAGTCTGAATCTGCGTATGTTTGTAACACATTTGCATAATGCCAGTCTATGATCGTCATTGGCTGCTGGTGAACAGCGTCTACTTTGACCCTCAAACACTGTAGTTTATCTGAGACTGGAAGAGTTTGGTTCGTGTTGTTCATGTCGGGAAGACGCTGTTTTCTGCTGACAAAGCAAATCCACTGATGAGATTGATACGGTAAAACTAACGCCATCGTTAGTGTTCATATCACTGTATCAAGAGCTGAGATTCAGATATGATAATATCCGTTTGGTTTCTGACACGCGCTGTAAGCAGTCGACCAATCAGAGTAGAGTACACCAATCACAACAGCCTGGGCCAATCAGTGCAGAGTAGACCAATCACAACAGACTGGGTCATCTGACCAATCAGAGCAGAGTAAACCAATCAAAACAGCCTGGGCCAATCAGTGCAGAGTAGAGTATTCTGCTCTGATGGGTCAGATGACCCAGTCTGTTGTAAACACTGAGCGTTTGTGTTTTTGTGTCAAGACTCACATGTGTTTGTGGTGGAACTCCATGATTTTGTCCATCAGGGCCATCTGGTCAGGGATGTAGTTGGTGTTAAGCAGATGCTGTCTGCACTGAGTTTCCTCAAAATCTCCAATCTCAGCTAAA
>NW_027509212.1:457500-845000 GCF_051911475.1 Siphateles boraxobius
GTAATTCTTTTAAAAGAGTTCTTAAGTGTGTTAAGATAAGTAGTCATTAAAGTCCCTGTAAAGGCAATTAAAAAAAAAAAATGTAAACACATTATAAATGTTAGAAATGTATTACTAAAACATATTACAAAGACAGTGAACTGTGAAGTACTGAATTGTGGAGTTAGACCGTTAAACAGTTCCCTTTCAAGCTGCGTTTGAGACGCGGTGGGGAACGCTCTGCTTGATTACGTCGTGAAGCACATGTAAAATCAGTCCAATGGAAGCCCGCTACAACATAGGTGACGTCATAGACTAGGAAACTATAAAGCAACCCTGAAATCAGACCGCGAAAGCTTCTGTACCTTCAGCAAGCGCTCTCTGTATTTCTGTCCTTGTCTATTTGTTGTTGTCTGTCCAGCCCAATATATATTCATATATCTATCATATAAAATGGCGAGCAAGCAAGATTATAGACGGTGTGTTGTTCCCTGCCCTCGCTATATCATGGGTGGGGACACGCATTAGCTTTGTGTTGCTTGTTTGGGAGTGGAGCATGCCCAGTCAGTCCTCGAGGGGGCTGATTGTGAGCATTGTATGAGTCTATCTATAAAGACGCTCCGCTCCCGCCGATCGTTCTTTGAGGAGGACGGTTCGGTTCGCGTTCCCCAGGGTGCGGGTCCTGCTGCTGCTGAGGCTCAGCGTCGACTTTAATCTTGGGGTTCGCAGATGGATCTAGTAGCGGGGCTTGAGACAGTCCCGGCCCTTTCTCAGCCCTTACCTGCTGGATCTGGTGTCTCTGCCCAGGAAGGAGCCCGGTCTGCGGCTTCTCCTTTCCGGGCTGGGGCACCAATATTGCGGCTATCCAGTTCTGAGGATCTCGCGAGTATGGGGGATTTTGAGTGTTCGCCCATTCCCCTGCTGATGAGGAGCTTATGGAGGTTTTATCTCGTGCTGTAGCTAAATTAAATATTGACTGGCCAGCCGATGATGTTGATGTGGTATCTAGAAAAAGTCTGTTAGATGAGTGTTTTCTACCATCTAGATCACAACCTCCTCGTCGGGAACTCCCGTTCTTTCCCGATCTCCACACTGAGGTGTCGAGATCGTGGATCAAACTGGCATCTTTCAGAGATGGCATCTTTTTTGGCCACTTCAGTTGTTCCCTGCCCGTTCGCCACTTCAGGGCGCCGAGGTGTCAGCGTCCCCGTGCAATCCTCTGAGGAGGGTTGTAGAACGGTCAGTTCGGTTGTTCCCTGCCGGTTCGCCGCTTCAGGGCGCCGAAATGATTGTTCAATCAAATCCAGAGGCCAGTCTCGAGAGCTCTGGTTATGGAGCAAGAAGTACTGACACTTCTTCGAAAAGGAGCTATAGAAAGGGTTTCTCCTCCCAGCAGAGGGTCAGGGTTTTACAGCCGTTACTTCATTGTTCCAAAGAAGGATGGAGGGTTGCGTCCCATTCTAGATCTGCGCCAGTTAAACAGCAGAGTTCTGAAACTCAAGTTCAGAATGCTTACACTCAAACAGATTGTATCACAGATTCAGTCCGAGGACTGGTTTGTCACAACAGACTTGAAGGACGCGTACTTCCATGTATCTATCCATCCTCATCACAGGAGGTTCCTGAGGTTCGCTTTCGGGGGCGAAGCATACCAATATCGAGTTCTTCTATTTGGCCTAGGTTTATCTCCTCGCACTTTTACGAAATGCGTGGATGCAGCTCTGGCTCCGTTTAGACTCCAGGGCATCCGCATATTAAATTACATCGACGATTGGTTGATTTTAGCTCAGTCAGAGCAGGTGGCAGTTCAGCATCGAGATCTTGTTCTGTCCCACATAAAGAGTTTGGGGTTGCTGCTCAACACCAAAAAGAGTGTGCTCCTTCCTGCTCAGAGGACCACTTTTCTAGGTGTAATTTGGGATCCGACCACAATGCAGGCACGCCTGTCTCCTGCTCGTAGTTCTGCGATTCTCACAGCAGCAAAGAATTTGAAACTAGGCCAGTCACTCACTGTGAAACAGTTTCAGCTGCGTCCAACATTATTACTTTTGGCCTTCTGTACATGAGACCCCTGCAGTGGTGGCTCAGGACCAAGGGGTTTTCTCCGAGGAGAAATCCGTTTCGCAGGATCAAGGTCACGCGGCTATGCCTTCGTGCCTTGGTCATGTGGAAGAAACCTTGGTTCCTCGCCCAGGACCCAGTGTTGGGGGCTCCTTGTTGACGCGTCACGCTTTCGACGGATGCTTCCCTCACGGGATGGGGGGCGGTCATGAGTGGCCGCTCGGCGCAAGGTCTTTGGCAGGACAATCAATGTCCCTGGCACATAAATCGTTTGGAGTTGATGGCGGTATTTCGAGCACTCAAATATTTCCTGCCAGACCTGAGAGGCCATCATGTGTTGGTCCGCACAGACAACACTTCGGTGGTCTCCTATATCAACCATCAGGGGGGTCTGAGGTCGCGTCATCTTTGCAAATTGGCCCATCAGATCCTCCTATGGGCCCAGGGGAAGTTATTGTCGCTCAAGGCGGTATATATTCCGGGGCGTCAGAATGTGGGGGCAGATATTCTGTCGAGACAGGGGCTGAGGCCCGGGGAGTGGAGACTTCACCCCGAAGTGGTGGAGCTCCTGTGGGAAGAGTTCGGTCGTGCTCAGGTAGACCTTTTCGCATCATCAGATTCAACCCATTGTCCCATGTGGTTCTCTCTAATGCACCCAGCTCCTCTCGGTCTGGATGTGATGGTGCAGGTGTGGCCAAGGCTGCACCTGTACGCCTTTCCCCCGATATCTATGCTTCCGGGGGTTCTGGAGAGGGTTCGCCGAGAATTGGCTCGTCTGCTACTAGTAGCCCCTTATTGGCCGACCCGAGTTTGGTTCTCGGACTTGGTGTCTCTGCTGGACGGCTCCCCCTTGGAGATCCCACTCAGGGTGGACTAGGGGTGTGCCATATCATACCGTCCACGATAATACCGGTATACATTTTTACATGATAAAAAAGTGTCATATCGCGATATCAATGATATAGTGGCGCGATGACGGATGGCGCATTTACGTTCCCTAGCAGGCACAACAACAACACCTGTCTGAGGGCGAGAGCAGCCTGTCAGCCTCCGATGAAGATTTAGCAATTTCACAAACAGCTTGAGTGTTCAGCGGGGCTGCTGACGCGCGTCTTCTCTCGCGCGCGTTTAGGAGTCGGGACATGACTGAATGGTCTCTTGCACAATCTAGCCATCAGTGCATCGTAACTAAAGTTTATAATTTTCAAGTCTTCTTAATTCTTATCAGTTTAAACATTCAAGCGGTTTTAAACTATCCAGTAAGCTACTCGCGCACTCTCTGAGAGAGTTGCACTGCGTGCATACATAGAGTACCTAGGCTACAGCTCGCGAGAAACTAAAGTTATTTTTCGCGGATTATAACATTTTAATGGGGGGAAAACGCAAAATTGTGTAAAACTTCCGGTCTTGGTAAGTATACTCATAAACACAGTCGGTTATGTATAAAACGCATGTGACAGTGTGACAGACAGTATAATGAAAACGGCAATGGATCCGTGCACTAGCTGTAAAAGTGACAGCAGCCATAGGCTATGCGTCTGTCATTAATGTTGTCGTCAAAACAACAAAAGATAGCTTTAATTGTAATGAATGAGAATTATTAGCCTGTGTATTTAATTTAATCAGGAAACAGAACTAAAAGACTATGTGTTATTTTACATTTGATTACTTTATTATGTTTCTGTAGTATTTCTGAATACTGGTTTTAGACCTACACACATTTAACATTTAATTCAAAGATTGAAATCAAGCTTCCTTGTGTTGTGTAAACTCTTAACAACAAAATTACCACATTGGAAAAACGCAATGAGTGAGCAAACATTTAGGCGAGATAAACATAATAAGAAAATTTTCAACAACAACAAAAAAAAATGTCTATATCGTCATAAATATCATTATCGCAAATATTCTTGATATATCGTGACTTTCGACCGATGTTGTAGAAACCATTCTTCAATCCAGAGCTCCTTCCACGAGAAGGCTGTATGCGCTAAAATGGAAACTTTTCAACACGTGGTGTGTTGAACGTCAGTTAGATCCTGTTAACTGCCCTGTTGGTTCAGTTCTTGATTTTCTGCAAGACCGTTTCTCGGCCAGGTTATCTCCTTCCACCCTAAAGGTTTACGTGGCGGCTATATCTGCCTACCACACCCCTCTGGGGGGTATTTCTATCGGGAGAAACCCTTTAATTACTCGCTTTCTCTGTGGTACATTGAGGTTAAGACCTGCACTTCACTCTAGAGCACCGGCTTGGGACTTTGCCATTGTACTCGAGGGTCTGGCTTTAGCTCCCTTCGAGCCCATCGAGGAGGTTTCAGAAAAATTCCTCACTCTAAAGACTTTATATCTCCTTGCTATCTCATCTATAAAGAGAATTGGTGATTTACATGCTCTGTCGTTTGCTCCTTCATGTCTGGAATTTGCACCTGGTATGGTGAAGGCCTTTCTCTACCCCAGGCCGGGTTATATTCCTAAGGTCCCACTGAATGTTGGGGGCCCAATAGTGCTGCAGGCCTTTTATCCTCCACCCTTTAATACCCCTGACCAGGAACAGCTTAACCTGTTATGTCCAGTCCGGGCTTTAGATGCCTACGTTCACAGAGCTGCCCTGTGGCGTAAATCTGAGCAACTATTTGTTTGTTTTGGGTCACTCAAGAGAGGATACCCTGCATCTAAGCAGGTTATGAGTAAATGGATAGTCGAGGCTATTTCATTGGTTTATGAAGCGGCCGGACAGCCTTCACCTATGGCTTTGCAGGCCCATTCTACTCGGAGTATGGCGGCCTCTATGGCCTTATTTTCGTGAGTTTCCCTTCTTGACGTGTGTAATGCAGCAGGATGGTCCTCTCCGCATACATTTGTCAGGTTTTATGACCTTGACCTCTCCACTCCTGGGGCGAGGTTGCTTGCTTCTTAGTGTGCGCAGGACCTCACACAGAACGGGCATTTGTCACTATGGCGTAGTGGGTATGGGGTTACCACCGCGTCTCAAACGCAGCTCGAGTTCCCTTGAAAGGGAACGTCTCAGGTTACGTATGTAACCCTGGTTCCCTGATAGGGAACGAGACGCTGCGTTTGCCTGCCATACTTCCTTCATGCCCTGATCGACTTGCTTCAGGTTTTTCAAAAGCTATCGCGGTCTGATTTCAGGGTTGCTTTATAGTTTCCTGGTCTATGACGTCACCTATGTGGTAGCGGCCTTCTATTGGACTGATTTTACACGTGCTTCACGACATAATCACGCAGAGCGTTCCCACCGCGTCTCAAATGCAGCGTCTCGTTCCCTATCAGGGAAACAGGGTTACATACGTAACCTGAGACGTTTTTCACCATTGCTATTTTCCGGATTTTTTGGGCGGGTCTAAAACGGGGCTCGATGACGCACTGGAGACCCTGAGCTCCTGGACACGCCCCTACTTGATGACGCTCTAGAGCCCCTGAGGCTGGCCGCTCCACTAACATTATAAATACAGCACATTCGCATCAGTTTGGCGCTCAATCGTGAGTTACTGTCAGTACTATTATTTGTTACTACAGCGTACAGTTCGCTAGTTAGCTATGTCTTCGTCACGGAAATGCGTACTACCTGGATGCGATCATGTACAAAACAGATCGGAGTCCTTATTTAAATTTCCTAAAAACGATCACACCAAGAAGAGGTGGATTAATTTTGTGAAGAGCCACCTTGATGTAGAGCTGAGGATCACCACCAAAACCTGCCTCTATAGTGATCATTTTACATGGGATAGTGTTATAAAATTTCGTCGGAGAGAACTGGGATTCACTGATAATCCGCTGTTACTGGTGAATGGGACCGAACTGACTATCTCCCGCCTCGGCCTTCATCCTCCCGTCGCGCCGACAACTGCCATCATCGGCAGTGCGTTCCCACCAATGAGTGTAAGTTGCCTTGTGTGCTTATGTTATAATTAACCTAATAAACTGCTAGGGGCATCCATTCCGGCTGTAGCCGGTGACAGTTGAGTGTGGCGACAGCAGCTTTACCGCGAGTGGGCGTGGTTTCAGCGCAGCCAGTTGACACGCCCCCAGCATTTGAGAGAAGAGACTACTGCTCATTTTTTCAAGATTTTGATAGCTTATTTTATGTACTTGCAGGCTTTTTTTATCATTCAAATTTGGCTGGGTGGCTAATTACACATTTTTCTGTGATATGACAAACTCAGAACACAAACTTCATTTTGACTTTACAGGGACTTTAAAGTGTCTCTCTTTGAAAAGTGACCTTTTATTATTATATATATATATTGTTTATTATATATATTATTATCAGCACTGCAAGATATTTTTTAGATTTGAAGTACACTAAAAGTTCTTCAATACAATCAAGCAAATGCAAGATACAGCTAAGAATTCTTACACCGTCTCCTAATCAAGTTTCCAAAACAAATTTGTCTGCCAACACTGAGAGCAAAAAAGCTTTGTGATGTGGCAAAATCACAATAAGAGTATATTGGAGGTGACCTGGTCCGTGTTCATTCGTTTTTTGATTTAATATTGAAAGTAGAAAAATGAGATTTTAATCTATTATAGTTTAGATTTTTTAATAAAAAAAAAAAAAGGAAAAATAAGTATTCAGCTTTTAGGTAGAAGTATTTCTTAGGTATTTCTTAGGTGGAAGTATTTAGTTTTTAGGTATAAAAAAATTGTAAACAGCTTGAATATTCAATTTCTACATGTAGGCGGGAATGAAACGCCCCTCTCCTCTGATTTGTCGGCCGAAGATCAATGGTTCCTTCATCAGTGCTTCCTCAGTTCCACATAGCAGAATAAGAGTCCTCCGCTGCTGCAGTTGTACGGATTCTTAACGGGTTTATTGCAACTACTTCATTTAATCTTTTTCTCATCAAACAACCAGACTATTGGCTCGACACGAACTGAGGAAGAACTGATGAAGGAACAGTTTGATCTTCGGCTGACAAATCAGAGGAGAGGGGCGTTTCATTCCCGCCTACATGTAGAAATCGAATATTCAAGCTGTTTATAATTTTTTTCTACCTGGGAACGAAAAATGAAAAATCAAGCTGAATACTTGTTTTTCGTTTTTTTTTTTTTTTTTTTTAAGAAAACACGAAAAAGGAACTGTTTTCTCGTTTTTCTACTTTCAATATTAAATCAAAGGAACGAATGAACGCAATGTACACGGACCTGTCCCATATAGTAAATATTAAATTTGGACCAATGAGATTTGGTTGTGTCTTATGGGCAGGATTATGCAGTGTAACACGAGAAATAAACAACAACCTCCCCACTAAACGGCGGTTGCGATCAATGTTATTTAAGACAGCAACTCTGATTAACAGAATTTATTGCTTATTGGAATCTTTGCTGTCCTGCAACAGCTCAGACTGACGGCCCAGACAATACACTTCACTGACATCATCACCCCTGCCCCGCCCCCTTCTGAGGAAACTCAAGTCTGAGCAAAGATCTGCACAAATGACATGAGAACTGGAACATTCCATCCTGGTGAACATTCCATCCGGTTCCCATGGAAGATTGAACGGTTGCCGTGGTCATCATAACCGGAGGGCAAGATTATTAACTCATCATCTCACTGCACAGAGACACATCATAAAGAGAGAGAGAGAGAGAGAGAGAGAGAGAGAGAGAGAGAGAGAGAGAGAGAGAGAGAGAGAGAGAGAGAGAGAGAGAGAGAGAGAGAGAGAGAGAGAGAGAGAGAGAGAGAGAGAGAGAGAGATCATAAACAGAGAAAAAGGTCTCAAGGGATAAGAAAGGAAATCTAAACAGAATAGAGCAAGAGGGAGGCAAACAAATTGATATTTCTTAAATAGATGGCTATCATTATTAATTTCCTTATAGGCACACACACACACACACACACACACACACACACACACACACACACACACACACACACACACACACACACACACACACACACACACACACACACACACACACACACACACACACACACACACACACAACAAGGACCACAACAAAATACAATACAAATAATATCAATAATGAAAATATTTGGCAATGACATTATCCATTAGTTGGGTCTGTGCTCTTATATCGTCTGAAGAGAAACACAACACTGTGAATTTCAATGGTGTATATTTGCTCAAAGTTTTTTTTTGCTCAAATTTACACAGGCATATAAAGGACATTAATGCTTAAAACGTAAAATAAAAGCCAAATATCACCCCAATTTTGATTTCATGGGGCCTTTAAACCTTTTTAGTCACAATGTTAACTTGGCATACTGTTTAAAGGAAATAATTGGCCAAGAAAGATAAATGTACTTTCAAAACAGTTAGCTGCAGCGCTAATACACACATTCGTTTGTCTGACTCTCTCTCGCTCTCTTTGTCTCTTGCTCTACAAACAGAACTGACCCATTATATCTAGTTAACATGAGCCAAGTCAATTACTGAGAGGTCACAAGATAACAGAGGCGGGTGAAAATGCCACAGGCATGTGTGTGTGTGTGTGTGTGTGTGTGTGTGTGTGTGTGTGTGTGTGTGTGTGTGTGTGTGTGTGTGTGTGTGTGTGTGTGTGTGTGTGTGTGTGTGTGTGTGTGTGTGTGTATGTGAGTATGTGTGCGTGCGTTTGTGTGTGTGTGTGTGTGTGTGGGTGTGTGGATGTGTGTGTGTGTGTGTGTGTGTGTGTGTGTGTGTGTGTGTGTGTGTGTGTGTGTGTGTGTGTGTGTGTGTGTGTGTGTAGTCTATTCATTAACTCAGCCCTGCAGAAACTGGTGTTCAGTCGGTGGAAAATCACCCTGAAACATCCAGCCCTTTTGGTTTGCAAGATCTGAGAGATTTTGCAAAGACAATCATGTACAGACACAGAAATAACAAATGGTCTGTGATCTGCTCTATTGTGTCAGGAGGACTGATTGTATTTGCCTTACTTGCATCTGCCTTAAAGACACGTCATTACAGATTACATCACACACACACACACACACACACAAACACGCATGACACACACACACACACACACACACACACACACACACACACACACACACACACACACACACACACACACACACACACACACATAAATAATGAAAAATACAATTTACATTTTTCAATTCAAGACACATTCATTTGTATAGCGCTTTTCACAATACTGATCGTGTCAGGAATCGGTCACGGCAATACTAGAGAGAGGACCCATATGCAGAATTAATAAGGGGGTGATATTTATTGGTAGACTAGGCACACAGTGGAAGGTGAGGAGTGAAGACAACCCAATCAGTAAGAGAGTGCACACGACAGGAGTTAGGCGGGAGAACTGAGGAGATGCAACAGCACCAGATGGAATGACTATACCGGAGATCAGGCAGCGGCTCAAGGCACTTGGAGCCTAAAGTGAAGCTCTGCCAGTCTTACTGCCATGCATAGAGAATCAGTAGCCAGGGATATAGGAAGCAGGGCAGGGCAGGAACCAACACAAGACTCATAATACAAAAGGGAAAGACTCAAGATGATGAGACAACAAGAGACAACAAAAGAGAACAAGAGCAAAATAAAATGACTAACGATACTATCACTAGAGAAGGGAGCTTAAGAAGGGAGAATAAGCACTGGAGCATAACAAAGAAAACAAAAACAAGAAACAAGAATTCTACACTAGATAACAGAAACTTACAAATAAAAGGAAATAAAAAAGAGAGCAACTAGGCAAGGAACTCGTGGGAAAAGAAACTAAAAGTCATGAATGCCGCAAAATCAAAAAAAAATCAAAAAAAAAAAAAACAGCAAAAGTACAAATTTAAACTAGACTAGAGTAATAAACTACAACAGGGAACACTAGAACTATCAACAGGATCTAATACTTTACAAGCAGTTAAATAAAAAACATGAGTTTAGGCAAGTAATCATGTATGTAACAACAATGCAGGCAATGAACCAGCAAAGACATGAGGGAAAGAAGTACAAAGGGAGCAGAGCACATGAGGATCAGGTGAACACAATGAAACAAATGAGGACGAGATAAGGACAGAATAAGGGGGCATGGCAACAGGAGGCAGGACGAGAAGAGCACATGGCCAACACAAACAAAGACAGAGCCATGTGCTCAGGCACAAGACAAACAAAGAAACATTAAACAAAGACAAAACAGACAAGGATCCTGACACTTCCCCCTCCCCCTTCCCCCTAGAACGGACGCCTTCAGGCGTCCACACTGGGTGTAGGAGTCCAAGGGGAAACTGGGTTAGTCGGTGGGCTAGTCTCGCATTGCCTGACCTTCAGTGTGACGGCAGGAGGTCTGGACTCTATCACAGCTTTTCTTGGCCAAGGACCGCCCAAGAGGATGTTTGACTTACATGTAATGCAACCAATCACAGTTCTTTTTGTTTCGTGTCATGTTTAGGGGCGTGAAAATATAATGTCGATGTCCCTGCAATAACAGCACATCTAATAAATGCATCTAATAAATTATTCATTCAAGAACGTTGTGCAAGTTTACTGCAACAATGGAGCTGCAAACTTCACATACTTTTGCAAATCCAGCGTTTAATTGATCCTGATAAATGCTCCTTGTCACAGTTGTAAACACAAAGGCTTTCTTCTTCCACAGGGGTTTTGGTGTCACGGCTTTTGTTTCCAGGCAGACAAATAAAGAACGCATCACACACGTCTCCCGGACATCCTGTGTTTCCAGAAAAGTGTGCCATATCCATCAAACGTAGAGCCAACGGTCCGTGGGCCTGATGTCTGAGGCTGAGAGTAGTCGAGGGCCAAGGAGGTACCAACTGGGATGGCGGGTGGGGAGTAAAGCTTGGAGTACCATAACAACCTAGGGAACAGGGACTGGGAGGGTGGTAATCAGTCCAGCGGGATAGTTTGGGGCTGAGCAGAAAGATGCCGGATTTGGATGATCATGACGGCCATGAAACACAGAGGATGGGATGGGAGGGATGGGAATCTGATTAGTGACATCTCTAGAAACAGGGTTTCACTGGTGGGGACTTTCTAACTGAGCAATCTGAGACAGATTTAGGGAGAGTCTCTTGAATGGGGAAATACTTGAGAATAAATTCAGAGGCCATAACCGCAGTGGTGGGTAAAGAGGATGGCCTCGGTCACTCCTAGACCGACATATCATCAGATGCAGCCTCCGTGGCTCTAACAGACTTGGCAGAAGACATAGACAATTCTGGAGACTTCAGGACTGGAGCAGACTTCCTGGTTGTGTCGAGTCTAGCAGGAACAGTCTCTGCAGTCTCCACTTTGTGGATGGTAGGCAGCTCGGAGGTGGCCTTTATGTCTACAGCAGGCAGGTTAGAGCACCCTGAAATGTCCTCCATGGCAGGAGCAGCTTCTGATAAAGCAACATGACTGGCAGGATCGGTTTCTGTGAGCATCACAGGACTAGGTGGCACTTCAAAGATGGCCTACGTGACCATAGCGGGTGGATTCGGATGCTGTGCA
Organism: Siphateles boraxobius; assembly: GCF_051911475.1. Lineage (NCBI taxonomy): Eukaryota > Metazoa > Chordata > Actinopteri > Cypriniformes > Leuciscidae > Siphateles > Siphateles boraxobius. The sequence continues at coordinate 468,972 of NW_027509212.1, forward strand.
AGGGCCTCTGTGGCCGGAACAGGAAAGGTTTCTGAAGATATGACATTGATTTCTGTGGGCATGACTGGCTAGCTGTTAGTAAGTGGCCTGTAGGGCAATAACAGGCAGATTGAGATGCTCTGGAATGGCCTCCATGGCTAGGTCAGGAAGAGTTTCTGTGGAAGAAGCCGTGCTGATTTGAACGCACACCTTGGACAAGATATGACTGGTAAATGATTCAGGTTATGCAGTCACGGTTTTTCTTCACCAAAGTGGGCAGCTTAGGGGTTGGTTTCACCAAACAAAATACTTCTGGAACCACTGGACATGGGACCAACTGTTTCAGGTCCTCCTGGACCACTGGAATAAGGGCCTCCTGACTTTGGCCCTCCTGGACCAAGGAATTTTAGGCCTCCTGACTCGGGCCCTCCTGCACCAATGAATTTGGGACCTCCTGACCCGGCCCCTCCTGGACCACTGGACTAGGGGCCTCCTGGACCAATGAATTTGGGGCCTCCTGACTCGGCCCCTGCTGGACCAATGAATTTGGGACCTCCTGACCCGGGCCCTCCTGGACCACTGGACTAGGGGCCTCCGGGACCAATTAATTTGGGACCTCCTCACTCTGGCCCTCCTGGACCAATGAATTCGGGACCTCCTGACTCGGGCCCTCCTGAACCACTGGACTAGGGGCCTCTTGACTCTGCCCCTCCGGGACCAACGGGCTGGGGGCCTCGACTCTGCCCTTCCGGGACCAATGGGCTTGGGGCCTCCTGATTTGGGACCTCCTGGACCAATGGGCTTGGGACCTCTGAGAGAAGGGCATTCGACTTCTCAGCATGGGCCCTCCTTCTCTTCTGCTTCCAGGGGCACAACAATGCATGCTTGGCTGCTTCTGGGGTCACTGTAACTGTCTTGACTGCAACTGTTAGGACAGGACCATGACATATTGTTTCAAAGCAGCTTTACAGAAATGATGCTAATGCTACTTTTTTAAAACGCTGTTGCTACAATAAAGTCAACATAATACAGCAATAGCAAAACTTTTACTTCTGTATTGTGACAGATATTTGAGTAAAAACTACATATTTAAAAAGAAAACTTTTATAACTGGGTAATTGTGCCACAAAGACAAGGATTTAAAAAATAATGACACATTACTCCCATCAACCATTGTTTGGACAATCTGATAAATCAACCTGCAAATGGCTTAATGTTGACTCCACATTTTCGACTGGGACACGAGAAAGCATTTTAAGCAGGTTGAGGTAGTTAAGATGCCTAACATACAGTATGCTGGTGGCCAGCAATTAGTTTTCAGAAAGGTATACTATTTAAAGCAAGTTTAAAAAGTTAGGACATGGACAAACGGAATGTAAAAATCTAGTTTTGCAAATGTTGCCAGGGTAAATCTGCCACATGTGGAATGATGGTGAAGCACGTCAGAAAGTAAAAACTAAAGAATGTGAGATAATTGCTGGATTTTCACGTTAAATTATACTGTGCAATGGAAACAGATAGTCAGAGTGAATGACTGTGGTCAAACACAAGATACACATTGCTTTCATCATGACCCATGAGAACAAAGAGAAAGAGCGCCATCTTTACCAGAGACATGACCAAATCAACACAATAAAACTGAGATAACCAGATATTTCACTCCAAACACTTTATGAAGATGCAAACCTCACTCTCGCTCCGCAATACAGAATCATATTTAAATTCACAGAAATGGTGAACCGTCTGTTTAAAATAACTCTGTGAGAATTACTAAGGTTCAGTCTGTCAACTTCTTGCTCAACTAACAGCGTGAGTTTACAGTAGGACTACCTGATCACCAGAAAACTTTTGAAGAAGAATAAAAATGGGCAGAAGAGGTGTTAGAAGTATTTGGGAACCATTTCATTACTTTTCATCACTTACAATCTGTTCATTACTTCATTACTTTTTAAAATAAAATCCATTTTAACAATCGTCAACACCAATTTTTACTTTTTTGATAATACATTTTAATCACTTGATGGAATTCCCAGACGTTCCCTTACGATTCATGGCTCATTTCTGTTGTGTTGTGGATTCATTTCGTTGTGTTGGGGCTTAATTTCGTTGTGTTGTGAACTTTTGTGTGCTTTTTAAATTTCGTTGTGTTGTGCACTACAGGGCCACCGTACTGTTAGCATCAAAACTCCCGCTTATTTAAATATTGCACTACTAATCATGATGACAGCCACAGCATTTCAAGAAATGAACTCTGCAAGTAACTGTCTATTTGTCTAGCACGGTTTCCACATAACTTTGAAGCAGCACAACTGTTTTTAACATTGATAATAACCAATGTTTCTTGAGCAGCAAATCAGATTTTGTTTGAAATCTTCAACAGAAACTCATTTTTAAGATCAATGTATAGACCTTCTGTAGCCCCGCCCCTTTTCAGCGCTACACTCGTTCTGTTCCGTCTGCTGGTTTGTATTTTCACAGCATGCAGGTAAGATCTTACGGTTTTATGAATTATCCTCTCGTTTAAAAATCTTTAAAATCCACATCTTTAAAATTACAATCATGCTTATAATAACTTTATAAATCCACTTCACCAGCTACTCTACGACAGCGATGCCATAGAAATATACAGAGCTACCACAAAAACAGAAGTTCAAGCACAATATTCTCCAGATGGCTGCACGCTTGTTTCTCTGGCGCATTAGGGATATAACACTGTAATACTGCATCTGTTTTCCTGGAATGACCCTGGTAATGTGTCAGAATTCAGAGCTCATCCAGCATGAATGTCAGAAACAGATGTGAAACTAAGAACAAGAGTGGGAACTTTCTGCACATGCTCACAAACACACACACACTGAGAGAGAGAGAGAGAGAGAGAGAGAGAGAGAGAGAGAGAGAGAGAGAGAGAGAGAGAAATGCCACCATGAGGGTGACAGATACAGTATATATATATATATATATTATACTATATCTTTCTTTCTCCCTAACACTTTCTGAGAGCCATTCCTCAACGCTTTTCTGCCACTTATGTGCGAGTGTGTGAATAGGGTTGTGTTCGTCTGTTGGCAAGGTGTCCTACTTTTACGTCTAAAAATGTGTGGTCCTAGTGTGTGTGTGTGTGTGTGTGTGTGTGTGTGTGTGTGTGTGTGTGTGTGTGTGTCAGTGACCTGATTTATCAGTACTTTTTTAGTGCTAAGTTAAAAAAAATGACATGATATGCAGAGGAAAAGGAGATATTGTGGCCCTGAATTAAGAACTTGTTTTAGGTAAACCGTGGCCTTGTTATACTCATTTGTTCACTCATTTAAATTTATTTAATCAGAATAACTTCCCCTTCCTCTAGCAGCTCATCTCTTCTCTTCTCTGATGACGAGGGCGGGGCAACCTGTCACTCACATGAGATCCACCAATAGCAAACCACAACCATCCAATCAATTCCACACGGACAAAATCAAGCCCCGCCCAACATTTGTTCTTGTTCGAGTTTCACTCAGACTGCGTCCGAAAGCTTGTGCTGTCACTGGAGGACACATTTCAAGGTAGGAAGGCATCAAGGCACGTCCAAATTCAATGTTAGCTGGATTATTCTCCGGAGATTCCTTCATCTGAACGATTTTTGAAGGCTGCATAGATGTATCCTCCACTGTCTTCGATATCCCACAATCCTGAGCTTTCCATTCTGTGACAGTTGAGCTAGAAAAATAAATATGCTGTCTGAAAGTTGCAGTTGGTGGTCAGTTTGTGTGTAAATGTATGTTTTTGACCAACTTTTTCTACATCTTATTTCATTTCTAGCGAGATATTACTATTATAGTAATTAAATATTCGCTTAGTTTTCACTAAAGCTCACTCTATTTTGCTGTAAATCATTAAACCATTACGCTGCCTCAGAAGTCTGTCAGAAATCAGTTTCGTGAGGTTCCTTTGTCCGCAAATATTGCCCGCAGCGAGGCGACAGTCACGGCCTGAGTGTTCAGACGCAGCATCAGATGTACGTCACAACAGGGAAGAAAAGACTAGAGCAGCTTCCATTTACTGCCAACTTCAGCTAAAAAGAGGGATTTAATTAATCATTTGTGGGAACGAATCCTCGTTTTTTCCCCCCATGCGAAAATACAGAGAAAGAGATAGGGCACACAGCCTACTTAAAGAGAAATTTTAACACATATTCTCTCTTACTGTTAAATGAAATAATGACATTACAAAGTGAAACTATTGCTGGTGTTTTTCATTGCACGTTTTTCTTTTTAAGATTTAAGTTGGGGCGCGATGAAAAAAGTTTGAGAACCACTCCACTAGACCATGCCCAGGAGGAGGCAATGCCTCTAGTGGAGGGAGCTCTGACGCCTATGGGGCATTTCTGGCTCATAGAAGCGTATACTAGAGCGATAGCATCCACCAGCCATCGGGATAATCTTTGCTTCGTGACCGGAAGCCCTTTGGTGCGGCCACCGAAGCTTACCAAGAGCTGCTCCGGATGTCTGTGCTGGGCGGAGCGTTGCATATAAGTTCTCAGAGCCCGGACCGGGCAGAGTAGGTGTAATTGTTGCTCGTCTTCCCATGTGGGAAGAGCAGAAAGTGTCATTACCTGTGCTTTGAACGGGGTTGAAAGCACTTTGGGCACGTAGCCGTGTCTTGGTTTGAGGATAACTTTAGAGTCGCCCGGACCAAACTCCAGACAGGAAGCGCTGACAGAGAGCACTTGTAGGTCCCCCACTCGCTTGACTGATGCTAAGGCTAGCAGTAATGCAGTTTTGAGCGAGGTTGATTGTACCGGCTCGAATGGAGGCCCTTTGAGGGCCCTGAGGACCGTTGATAGGTCCCAGTAGGGCACTGTATGGGGGTGGAGGGTTAAGCCTGCTTGCTCACCTTAGGAAGCGGACAATCATTTCGCTTTTCCCTTTCGACTGGCCGGCCACCGGGGTATGGAAGGCATTACATAAAATAATTAAATAACGGACAGAAAACATTCAGAAATAACATTTTCATAACTTAATGGGAAGTTTAGCAAAATGTTCTTATAATATCATTTTGTTATCTGGGAATTACCATATATCGCATATCGACCATATCGCTCTCAAAATCCTTAAATATTTGTAAATATACATACATATTTAGCAATAAACTTTACATATATTGTTTCTATATATATAATCAACAACTTTAAATGAATTGTTTTATATCTGTGCAATAATTTTAAAATTGATTCATTAATTTGATTAGTTCTCTTTCCCGTTAAATGCACAGTCTTGTAACTTTTGTCTTTTGTCATTTTTCAAAATATTTGTTTTCCTTTAAATCAAAATTTGTAAAGTTGTGATTCACCTCATAGTTGGCTTATAATGCTTTCATGAAAACTTTATTTTTTTTTTAATCCCTATGGGAGAAATGAATGCAAAAAATACTTCCGAAACGTACTCGGTTACTAACGTAACCTCGGTTCTCTCTAGAGAGGGAACGAGTACTGCGTAATATCTTACGCTATGGGGAAAACCTCTTTTCCACGAGATATTGAAGCCAAAAATTATCCTTTAATTTTGATTAATGTAAAACGCTGTGCGGCAGCGTGCAGACATAGGCAAGACGGCTCGCGCGCCTATTGGCTGCCCTGCGGCAACAGCAGCAAGCCTATCGAGAGAGGCCCTGCGTGACGTGACATCCAATGGGGGTGCTTCGCGCCCATTTCGTCGCGTCCCGCCAGAATAGGCGTGGCCTTGGCCTATAAATACGCTCGACAGGCTGATACAAACTGGTTTTCAACGCTGAAGCGAACCAGCGCTGTTGTATGCACGGCAAGATACGCAGTACTCGTTCCCTCTCTAGAGAGAACCGAGGTTACGTTAGTAACCGAGTACGTTCTCTTACGAGAGTATCTCTCGTACTGCGTAATATCTTACGCTATGGGGAACACAATGTAAGACGCCGTGCGTACTGGGATCCGACACCAAAGTCCCAAGGGCAGTAGCCCGGGGCTCATATAGTGCATAATCACCGTAGACTCACAGAGAGTCGGAGAAGAGAGGCTACCAGCATCATTCCCCACGAAATAGCATCCCATAGGAGCTAGTTATGTCAACAGTATATCCCGCAGACAGGGTGAACGCGTTCAGCCTGAACTGGGCAAAAATACGGGCTATTCAACACCCATGGAGCTGTTCCATCGATCAGTGAGCGATACTCAATCAAAACTCAGCATTCTGCGCCGGCGCAGCGGGACAGATAGTACTGAATTCTAGACCGACAGCAGCTTGGCCTGTAAGGCGGGAACTTCTAGGTTATAGAACCTTATAAATGTAGACGGCGAGGCCCAGCCCGCCGCCATACAGATATCATGCAAGGAAATCCCACTAGACCACGCCCACGAAGAGGCCACGCCTCTCGTGGAGTGCGCTCTGACACCCAAAGGACACCGCAGGCCCTTAGAAGTGTAAGCCAGCACTATGGCATCGACTATCCATCTGGATAGGCTCTGTTTTGATGCGGCCAGTCCCTTGGAGCGTCCGCCAAACAAAACAAAGAGCTGCTCGGTCTGCCTGAAGACAGACGAGCGGGACACATAAGCCCTCAGCGGCCTGACAGGCAAAGGAGATTAGCATCCGCTTCCGCATTGTTCACCGGGAGGGCGCACAGGGAAATAACCTGGGCCCTGAACGGTGTGTTGAGGGATTTTAGCACGTGCCCGTGCCTTGGTTTGAGTATGACTTTTGAGTCATTAGAACCAAACTCAATACAGGACGCGCTTACTGAAAGCGCTTGCAAGTCCCCCACGCGCTTCATTGAAGCAAGAGCCACAAGAAATACCGTTTTGAAAGACAGGTGCTTCATGTCTGACAAATGGATTGGCTCGAATGGGGCACCTTTCAGGGCTTCCAGAACCGTAGAAAGGTCCCACATAGGGACTGAGGGAGGTCTGGAAGGATTCAGCCTCCGAGCTCCCCTGGGGAATCGCACGACGAGGTCGTTCTTCCCCAGTGACTGGCCAGACGTCGGTTTTGCAAACGCCGCTATGGCCGCCACGTATACTTTGAGCGTGGACGGGGTTCTACCCTTATCCAGCAGCTCCTGAAGGAAGGAGAGCACTTCCGTAACCCCGCAGTCTACGGGTGAAAAGCCCTGAGCTTGACACCAGGTAGAGAACACTGACCATTTCGAGGAGTAGAGCCGTCGGAGACGGGGCCCTAGCCTGCGTGATCGTGTTTAACACTCCCTCCGGGAGGTTAGCGGGTACCCGTTGATGGCCCACACATGTAGGGACCATAACTCCGGGCGAGGATGCCAAATCGAGCCCTTTGCCTGAGAGAGGAGGTCTCTCCTCACCGGTATCGGCCACGGGGCAGTGCTGGCCAGCTGCATCAGGACTGGGAACCAGGTTTGGTTCGTCCATAGCGGAGCCACGAGCAGCACTGGGCATCCATTTTCCCTGATTCGTTCCAGCACTTGAGGCAGGAGCGAGACGGGGGGTAAAGCATAGAGGGGGCGTCGGGGCCATACGTGGGCCAGCGCGTCCCTGCTCTTGGAGAAAAAGTTCGGACAGTGAGCGTTTTCCTGGGACGCGAACAGGTCAACCTGCGCTCTGCCGAATGTCTCCCACAGCAGTTGGATCGTCTGCGGGTGCAGCGACCATTCCCCTGCTTGGACATTGTTTCTGGACAGTCTGTCTGGTCCCAGATTCAGGTGACCAGGCACATGCGCTGCTTTCAGTGAAAGCAGGTTGTGCTGAGCCCAGCACAGGGAAGCGTTTCGTCAGCCTGTAAAGGCTTCGGGACCTGACGCCGCCCTGGTGATTTATGTACGCCACCACTGACATGTTGTCCGACCGGACTAAGACGTGGCGGCCTTTTATCTGGGGACAAAAACGCCTTAGCGCGTTGTCTACTGCCAGCATTTCTAGACAGTTTATGTGTAGGAGCTTCTCCCGTTCTGACCACTGGCCAAAGAACGGTCTGCCCTCGAGCAGCGCTCCCCACCCCGAGGTGGAGGCATCCGTGGACACCACCATCACACTCGAGGGAGTCCCCAGACTCACGCCTGACTGGTACCAGTCGGCTTTTTTCAAGGTTTCAGAGCCGAGACGCATTTCCTGTCGACCCTGAGGCGAAACAGACCAGCGGCCCAAGCCCCGGGCGGAACTCGTGCTTTCAGCCATAACTGCAGTGGGCGCATGCGAAGCAGGCCCAGCTGAAGTACTGAAGATGCTGAGGCCATGAGGCCCAGCATTTTCTGAAACCGTTTGAGCTGGACTATAGGGCCGCGGCGGAAGGATTTCACGGCGCGCTGAATGTTCAGTCCTCGCTCCGGCGACAGACGTGCTGTCATAGACAGCGAGTCCATCACTGTTCCCAGAAAGGAGATTTTCTGGCTGGGAGACAGCGAACTCTTCGCCCAATTGACTGTGAGACCCAAATTCTCGAGATGCTCGAGTAATGCGGTCTTGTGTTCTATGAGCTCTGATCGTGATCGAGCTAGAATCAACCAGTCGTCCAAGTAGTTCAAAATTCGCATGCCCTGAAGTCTCAGGGGTGCGAGAGCCGCGTCCATGCACTTCGTGAATATACGGGGTGCTGGAGACAGGCCGAACGGTAGGACTGTGTATTGATATGCCTGGCCCTCGAAGGCGAATCTCAAGAATCGCCTGTGACGTGACGCAATCTGTATTTGGAAATAGGCGTCTTTCAGATCTATTGACATGAACCAGTCTCCCTGGCGCACGTGCGCGAGGATTTTGCTGGTTGTCAGCATTTTGAACTTGCGTTTCAGAAGCGCTTTGTTCAATTGTCGCAGATCTAGAATGGGTCTGAGACCCCCGTCTTTTTTCGGTACCAGAAAATATCTGCTGTATACACCCCCTTCGCTCTGAGCCTGAGATAAAGGTTCTATGGCCCCTTTGCTCAGTAGTTTCGCTATATCGGTTCGAAGTAGATGAGATACTTCATTGTCCACCGTGGTTTCGACACGCGCCGTGCAACGGCGGGGACGTCGAGCGAACTGTAGCGAATAGCCTCTCTTTATAGTGTTCAACACCGATTCTGATACCCCGGGAAGCATTGCCCATGCATTCGCGTGGATAGCTAGAGGCAGAATGATATCCGGGCTCTGGCCGCGGCACAGCGGCGGCTGCAGAGCTTCGGTGTGCTGAGACATGAACACTGTGTTTAAAGTGCGCGAGGCGGGGGGCGCGCCGATCACGGCGGGCAGCCTGTTCGCACTCGCTTTCTCTATGACAAATTGTGGAGAGAGAACGAGCGGGACAAACCCCGTAGGGTTCAGCGTGTCTGTGAGTGAATGTGGGCGCGGGACAGCGGGCACATTTACTGCACTGAAAACACCGTCGGCTTGCGCTGACTGAATATGTGTTGGTTTCGTTTTTTACAGAAACCGTGGGACACGAACTGTGTAGTGTTTGTGGGCACTGTGTCGTGGGCACATTCACTACGTTTGCACAATCGACATGAGTCGATTTTATTTGTGCTAGCCCTGAACTGTGGCGGGCTGTGTCTGTGTGTGGGAATGGGCACTGTGACGTGGGCATTCTTACAACACTCATAACACCATCGGCTATGGCCGGGACACCAGAAAATACACTCTTTATTGGATTTATCTGGGTCGCCGTAAAAATGGCGTTAATGTGCAGGCAAGCGGGCTGTGGTACCGGCTTGTTTACTGCGAAATACACTGGAACAGTCACATTGTTTGGAACTGAACGAGCGAGAGGTTTCGGTGGAGTCTGGCCGCGGCGAGACTTAAACACCGTGGGTCTTAGCTGACTGTATGTGTGTTGGTTTCGTTTTACAGAAAACGTGGCACATGCAGCGTGTAGTGTTTGTGGGCACTGGGTTGTGGGCACATTCACTACATTTAATGCACAATTGACATGAGTCGATTTCATATGTGCGAGCCCTGCACTGTGTTTGTGTGTAGAAATGAACACTGGGCTGTGGGCATTTTCATTACACTCAAAACACCATCGGCTGTGGCCGGAATACCAGACAATACATTGCTTATATGATTTTTCTGGGTCGCCGTGGAAACAGCATTTGTGTGCAGGCAAGCGGGCCATGGTACCGGCTTGTTTACTGCAAAATACACTGGAACAGTCACATTTTCTTGGAACTGAACGAGCGAAAAGTATCAGTGCAAGTCTGGCCGGGCGAGACTAAATTTTATCTGCTGCGAGAGCTGGGATCGAACACGGGTCTCCCGTGCGATGGCTGTAGGTTTCGCCACTGAACCACAGGGGGAAACGACAAAAGCCTAAAATAGCTCGACCACATAATAGAGCGTCATCACAGTTTTGTGTGTGTTGGCGTTTGTTTGCATGCGTGCGTGTTATACAACAGGCTCATTGCTGCAATATTGACATTTTCAGCCGCTCAAACTAAGAGGAACTGAGAAATGTTTGAGGAATGGAGATTGGTCCGGCCTCGGCGGGACTAAAAATACACTCTATCCTCATTTCGCCGATGACGCATGCCCACGGGGGGCGGGGTAGCTTTCTTATAACGTAAAGAAAAGCTAGCCGCGGTTTAATGCTGGCCCGTTTCCCTGACGACTCGCGGGCAGAAGGGGGAGATCCACAGAGCTCGCCCAATCCTCACTGTCCGACGCGGGGATATAGCAGCTGGCCTCCTCTACAGATGCAGCTATCTCGTCGTCATTAATGGCGGAAGCGGCGGCGCGCGGCGGCCGTTGTCCGTCAGTGAGCGACTCGATTGAAGCTGGTGAAGCTGGCGGGCGAACCGGCGAGCTTTCACGGCTGGAGAAGGATCAGGGACCCGCTGAGTACGGCGCTTTGCGGCGCGGCACTACAGCGGGCGGGAGTCTCACTCACCATGGCAATAGCTGGCCTCCTCTACCGATGCAGCTATCTTGTCGTCACTAATGGTGGAAGCGGCGGCGCGCGGCGGCCGTTGTCCGTCAGTGAGCGACTCGATTGAAGCTGGTGAAGCTGGCGGGCGAACCGGCGAGCTTTCACGGGCTGGAGAAGGCTCGAGGACCCGCTGAATACGGCGCTTTGCGGCGCGGCACTACAGCGGGCGGGTGTGCAGACTCGGAGAGAAAATGCCAGGCGAGTCCTCAGAGTCACCATGGCAATAGTTCCACAGGAACGAAGCGTCTTCAAAAAGACGCTTGCTCTTTTAGAATAGATACAACACAGAGATAGAGTGTGAGTCGCAGCGGCGAACACACACTCAGCAGTGAAAAGGATATGAACGCCGGAAAGCGTAGCAGGTACGGCGGCTGAAGGCGGCGAGGTGTAGGCCAGCGACTTCAGGCTCGAAGGCTCGTCCCGCGGAAGGCTTACAATCAGACGGCGCGGCTTCTCACTCCGGATCCAGCGATGCAGTAGTGCTTCGCTGAAGAGTTGAAAATCAGTTTGTATCAGCCTGTCGAGCGTATTTATAGGCCAAGGCCACGCCTATTCTGGCGGGACGCGACGAAATGGGCGCGAAGCACCCCCATTGGATGTCACGTCACGCAGGGCCTCTCTCGATAGGCTTGCTGCTGTTGCCGCAGGGCAGCCAATAGGCGCGCGAGCCGTCTTGCCTATGTCTGCACGCTGCCGCACAGCGTTTTACATTAATCAAAATTAAAGGATAATTTTTGGCTTCAATATCTCGTGGAAAAGAGGTTTTCCCCATAGCGTAAGATATTACGCAGTACGAGAGATACTCTCGTAAGAGAACCTATTTTGCTGAAAAAGTGTCCGGCACCAATGCACTCAATAACACTCTTGTCCAAGCGGTTTCAATGAGCGCCACCTACTGTCAGAGAGTGAATTCACATTCTCATTTAGCCCACCTGCCAATTTTTAAACATTAGCCTGAACAGACAAATGGCATGCGAAAATCAGACCGAACATTCAGGTTGACGTGAACAGTCCTTACATGTCCATACATTGCAGCAGAGTTGTATGGTATGATTACTCACGGATATGTGGAATATCTGCTGGGAGTCGTCCAGCAGCAGCACCCTGAGGGGCATCAGGCGTCCCGGTGGCATGGCAGGGGGCTTGTGTCCGGGCTCCAGCGTGCTGATGCCCAGAGTCTCTGGGGCCCCTAACCTCTGCCCCGCCAGCGACGTCTGGCCCTGCTCCACCATGGTCTTCCTCACTCGGCCTGCACACACACACACCACAGTCTGACTTACACGATGTGAGGTGCACTAACACTGTGTGTGTTTGATTCATGTTTTACTAGCAGTGTAGGGGCCAAATGTCTCAACAAGGATATTAATAAGTTCCCTTATTATTCTATTATTCTATATATTATATATTATTATATATTATAATATTCTATTTTATTCTAATTTTCTTTTGGAGTCTCCTACAGCAGGTTTACAAGAATCTCAGGTCAAAAAACTGTTTAATTTTCTCTTAATACACATCGCAGCACCAGCTCTTTTCTCACAGTGTCTGAAACGATAAAGGTTTCGGTTACTCTAAACCCCTCCTTTCAGAGAGCTGCTCTGCTCTGATTGGTCAGATGGACTAGTCTGTTGTGATTGGTCTACTCTGCTGTGATTGGTCAGATGGACTAGTCTGTTGTGATTGGTCTACTCTGCTCTGATTGGTCAGATGACCCAGTCTGTTGTGATTGGTCTACTCTGCTGTGATTGATCAGATGGACTAGTCTGTTGTGATTGGTCTACTCTGCTGTGATTGGTCAGATGGACTAGTCTGTTGTGATTGGTCTACTCTGCTGTGATTGGTCAGATGGACTAGTCTGTTGTGATTGGTCTACTCTGCTCTGATTGGTCAGATGACCCAGTCTGTTGTGATTGGTCTACTCTGCTGTGATTGGTCAGATGGACTAGTCTGTTGTGATTGGTCTACTCTGCTGTGATTGGTCAGATGGACTAGTCTGTTGTGATTGGTCTACTCTGCTGTGATTGGTCAGATGGACTAGTCTGTTGTGATTGGTCTACTCTGCTGTGATTGGTCAGATGGACTAGTCTGTTGTGATTGGTCTACTCTGCTGTGATTGGTCAGATGGACTAGTCTGTTGTGATTGGTCTACTCTGCTCTGATAGGTCAGATGGACTAGTCTGTTGTGATTGGTCTGATGGAACTTTGCAGACCTTTTACATTTACAAGCAGCTAGATTACATACTAAATGAAAGGTAATATATGAGAAAACGTAATGAAAATGTTAAATTAAGAGGTTGTGTTTTTATAGAGATGTTTGATCCAGTCTGTTGTGATTGGTCTACTCTGCTCCGATTGGTCAGATGGACTAGTCTGTTGTGATTGGTCTACTCTGCTCCGATTGGTCAGATGACCCAGTCTGTTGTGATTGGTCTACTCTGCTCCGATTGGTCAGATGACCCAGTCTGTTGTGATTGGTCTACTCGGCTCTGATTGGTCAGATTGCCCAGTATGTTGTGATTGGTCTGCTCTGATCTGATTGGTCACATGACTCAGTCTGTTGTGATTGGTCTACTCTGCTCCGATTGGTCAGATGAAACTTTGCAGACCTTTTACATTTACAAGCAGCTAGATTACATACTAAATGAAAGGTAATATGCGAGAAAGAATAATGGAAATGTTTAAATTAAGAGGTTGTGTATTTATAGTGATGTTTCCTGACATGTCAGTCATGTGAAGGTTACACTAGCCTTTTTGGCCTGATGTTATATTGCTCTCATCAGACAATGAGCCTACAGTATTACAGAGACCCAGCTTCTCATATCCCTCCTTCTCTGCTCCCATCATGTTCACTGTTTATCACACATGCCAGAGCACTGATGTCATCACTTCTAAACCAGGGTCAACGTGAGAAAAGAGGAGAGGAAACAAGACCGGAAGAGAGAAAGTGAGCAGCAGAGAGAGTTAGCGAGAAGTTAGTGGAAAACATGGAAAAACAAACACTGATCTCTGTGGATCAGATGACCATCTGTGACTGGCTCTCCTCCTTCATTACATGTATCTAAGTCATCTTCAAAAGAGCCTTGCAAACTCTCAGTATTCACTGCTTTGTGCTCATATGTTCCGTTGGACAAAAAAATAAAATAAAACATAAAAATAAAGAAATTGGATTCGAATGAATCAATGTGCAGTGTAAAACAGACCTCTGATAAAAAATGGCTGTTGATCTATAATTTGTGCTGTGTAGTTTTATATTGTAGTTTTTCTATTATCAATAAAACATCTTCTGGAGAAGCAATAAAACACGGATCTGCTCTCAGAGGAGGGTGAAAGATCAGACCAGTGCCAGACTGCAAAAACCAAATCCACAGCCAAAACTTGCCAGTAGTGTTTTAAAAAATTCCATTCATTCAGAAATGCCACAAAAGCACTGGAAAAATCAACGCACTGATGGTGATGATCTTCAGACACTGGTGTATTTTGTTTGGCTGGGATGAAGCTGCCACATGCAGAACACATCATGCGTTTGAGAAGTAGGCTATAATTTACAACAAAAAAACGCAATTAAGAATATAGAGACGATCAAAACGCTCAGAGAAATGGCTCTCGAGCTTCCTATGTGGACCTCTTTTCCTGATTTTATTCACCTTTGTTAACATATAACTCCAATGTAATCCACAATTAAAAGGCAGACCATTTTCTATTATAGTTCCCTTTCGTGGCCTTTCAACATAAAATCTAGAATAAAAATGGAACGACCTCGGAATGGCTCTTCCGCGACGCGCTGTTCTTTCAATGCGCTCTTGTCGCGTCGCGTCGAGGATAGACGTCACCTCATAGCGTTCACTGACCAATCAGGATCAGGTGTAACGCAATTATTTTGAACTGAAATCATAAATTGACTTTACAGTTTCTACTTTAAAAGAGCGAAATTATGTTACAGATCATTTGCTACAATGCTATTCAGAAATCAAAAAAGCTGGCTTTGACTGAAATACGATAAGAGTGCGTTATTTTAACAAATATCATAACGAATACAGTTCATAGCACGAAATGCACAAACGGAGGAAATTAAATGGCAGCGAGTCAAAATATAACGTTATCACGCGCTTGTAATGAAGACCGCGCCGGTCGCGTCGCGTCGTGCGCGTAAAAGCGGTGTGCACTGAACAAAGCGCAGACAGGACAGGTCTATTGACGTATAATACAAGGTCTTTATGGGAAATATATAATCCCGATGTGCTTTTCGCACTGGGCTTCCTCAGGTGAATGAATGGACTCCTGTAGCAGATCGCGTGTCAGTGCATAATGGGAATATAACGGTACGGAGCTCCAGCAATGTCACGGCAGTTCTCAGGCTCAAATCTGGGGCTAGATTTACCCCTTAATCTCATCCAAGCACAGAGCACTGTGAATATGAGTAGAACAATGGACACGCTTACCCCGATTATAAGTCCCCCGTGTCGAAGTGTGCGTTTTCCCACAGACGCGCTGGTGTCAGCGGTGATGCTGTGCTCTGCTGCCGCCGAGAGACGCTTCAGATGCCGCATACGCGCGTCCTTACAGTCGCCATGCTGGAGAGACGGGATTTACACTGACGGAGAACAGCACAGATCCAACACACACCAGATGAGATGAGATGAGAGCTCATGTGCTGCCATCTGCAGAGTGAAGAGGCATAACGCAGTCCCACAGTGACCTACACTCGTCTGATTACACTAGCCAGCGATCAGCTCTACTCTACTGGCGAATTAATCAGGTATACACTTGTGAAAAATGTGTGCTTAATTGTAGCCTATTGAATGTGCACTTAGCGCGTACTTCAAAAGTCCTTGCAGTTCATATTAATTATATTGAATGTCATGTAAGTGACCTTAAAGAGATACACTTTGGTAATTTAAAAAAATGCAATAATAATATAAACATAAAAGTAAAACTTTTTTAATAGTCTTTTGTTAAAGAAGTAGCATAGCCTACACTCATTTTTATGTGTTGACATGTAAAATATTTGTATTGTATTGTATTTTATTGTAGCTATTGTAATGTATTGTATTGTACTGTATTGTATTGTATTGCATTGTATTGTATGTCTTTATTGTTCACCAAGGTGGAGAATTGGGGCTCACCAGCAAATAAAATGGTTAGAAAAACAAGACAGACTCACATTACATAGATTTAAAAATACAGTTCATGCCACTGTCATGCCACATATTTATATCATAAGTTACATATTTTAAATGTATAGCTGCTAAATTGCAACTTCATCATAACAGATGTGTATTTAAATTCATGACAAGTTTAAATGTAAATGATATTAAAGTATATTTTGGTTTACTATAAATGCTTGCAGTAGGCTACATTCAGCAGTAGCTTTAACCATATCTCAAAGACAATAGTAGATTATGAAATTAAGATGTTGTAACAATGTTCAGGGAAGAAGGAGGCGGGAACCGGCGAACATTTAACAAACTTTATTTAAAATAAAATAAACAAACTAAAATACCGCCAGCAGCCCCTCGCGGATGACTGCTGGCTTACCCAAAATAAACATAACGGCCAGCACCCCCTCGCGGACGACTGCTGGCTAAAATAAAACACAAATACAAAAACCAGAACAACTAAAATCAGGCCTGTTCCTCTCTCGATCATTAATGTCATCGCTCCCCCTTTATGCTTCCGCTGATCCGTGAGAGATGCGAGACCGGTGTGCTATACAGGTGTTGCTCATTAGCAATCGCACCACCGGCCTTGCGCCGTTTTCTCACGTCCCTCGGCCGTCCCTCGCCACAGATGTACTTAGTGTAAGTTAATTAAAAATTGAAACCAGAAGTGACAGTTTTCTCAAAAGATGGCATCTTTGTGTGACATATTGACTATTCAAATTCTCAATCCAAATCATTTTGTCTGCTTTAGCTAAACTTTAGTTTTTTTTTTATATAATAGTTATACATTTAATAATTTAACACTAAAATCTGCTTAATTTAATCCTTATATATGCTGTTTTCTATGTGAATATATAGTAAAATGTAATTTATTCCTGTGACCAAAGCTGAAATTTCAGTCTTCAGTGTCACATGATCCTTCAGAAATCAGTATATGATGATCTGATGCTGCCTTGCTGAATAAAATTATTTATTTTTTAGAGACCCCAACTTATTTATGAACGTTAATGTATTTTATATCCATCCATCCATTTGTTTGGTTATGAGTCGGATAATGTGCATTCTGTAGTCAATTTCCACATTTAATAAATTAATAAATTAAATCAAACAAATGATGCACACATGCCAGGATCTACCAGATATACACATTCACACAATGACAGACAACATGAGAGATGCCAGAAATCTGTGTTCTGTTAAGAGTCTTTATGGCATTTATAAATCAGGTTGATAGAGAGTTCCTGCAACAAGCGTGCTGTAGCTTACCTTCAGTGTACAGTCCTATCTGAAGCAGCTGAGGATGTGCGTTGAGTGTGTGAGCGTCTTGATAGATGATGTGTGTCTGTGTCTTCCACCACAAACTATTTTTGGCCAATCAAATCACTGCAAATTAGAGTGTGAAATTAGCAGCATGTGTTGCCATGACAGCCATGCAGAAATCAGTGTCGTGCCGGTGTCCTCAGAAGAAACGCCGGCTCGTGTGTCCTCTGTCCACTTCACATGTCCTGTCTCGGCTGTCGTTCCCAGCGTTCCTGTGTCCAGTGAGTGGGCAGAGAGGGAAAATATTTACCCAAGAAACCAGCAGCTCATTGTTCCCACAGACGTCCCTCCGCGGACACCTCCACTCATTACAGTTATGCACTGAATACAGAATCATAAAGACTATGCATCTACTATATGTTAGTTTATAGAGCATGCTATATATTTAATAGTATATACTACAAAAAGTATGCAGTATGCAATGATAAATCTCTCAACTTTTGTCACATAACCTCAGTACACTATAAAAGTAAGGTCGAGGTTCTTTTATTGTCATTCCATATCATTTTCACATGAAGGAACGAAAATAAGTACTAAGGTCCCAGCCAAACCACAAGATAAAAACATTAACCAATAAAACAATAGAAACTAGAGTGTATGTCTAAGCAGCTTCGTCAATAAATAGCACAATAGTAATAAAAAACTAAAATTCATGATGCAAGAATAAAAACAGTGCAATAATTAGTAATAGATCATATTATCTATGTTATTGCAGAGTAGAAGAGCAGGAATTTGTCAGTCGAACAGCCTCTGGAAAATATGGTTCCTGAGCTTTTTTTTTTATTTTTTGCAAATAAAGAGTAGCTACTGTAGTAAGTTTTTACAAGGAGATACTATTTCTGTCTTTCTAATTGAAAGTGTCACATTTCAATGTATTACCTGCCATTTATTTGTGCTTTTTTTGTATTCTCCCTTAATCTTAAAAATTACACCCTTAGGTATTTATTTCCAACAGTGGCTAAATTAATAAGAAATAAAGCTTCAACTTCAGAGCTTTTTCAAACAGCACAGCAGTAATGACTTTTTTGAATTTTTTACTTGCAAGATTGATAATATCAGAGAGAAAATGATAACAACGCAAACATCTACTACAGTATCGCAGATATCGTTCTATAGACCCCGATGAACAAATCCATTCATTCGTTGCTATAGGAGAGGAAGAATTGTCTAAACTCGTTAAATCATCAAAAGCAACATGTATGTTAGACCCTATACTGACTAAGCTATTAAAAGACATGCTTCCAGAGGTCATAGATCCTCTTCTTAAAATCATTAATTCATCTTTGTCATTAGGATACGTACCAAAAACTTTTCAGCTGGATGTTATTAAGCCGCAACTTGTTCGTAGAGAATTAGTCAATTACAGGCCGATCTCGAATCTACTTTTTTCTATCAAAGATACTAGAAAAGGCAGTATCTTCATAACTATGTTCCTAAAGATTTTCATCCCGGATTTAGACGATACACTGAGACAGCTCTCATTAGAGTCACAAATGATTTGCTCTTATCATCTGATTGTGGTTGTATCTCTCTATTAGTGTTACTCGATCTTAGTGCTGCATTTGACACCATTGACCACAATATTCTTTTAAATAGACTCGAAATGTTGGCATTAGTGGAATTGCATTAGCATGGTTTAAATCATACTTATCTGAACATTATCAGTTTGTAGCAGTAAATGAAGAGATGTCTTATCGATCAAGTTCAGTATGGCGTACCACAAGGCTCAGTACTAGGACCGCTGCTGTTCACTCTGTACATGCTACCGTTAGGAGATATCATTAGGAAGCATTGCATTAGCGTTCACTGTTATGCTGATGATACTCAGCTCTATATTTCTTCAAGCCCTGACGAAACTTACCAATCCACAAAATTAACAATACATAGCTGATATATAAAAAATTTAATGACTAGTAGTTTCCTATTACTATATTTTAATTAAACCTCTGCAAGTAATTACCTAGAATACTGTTTAACACTTGATGGCTGCTCTGTTAAGTCTTCGTCGTCGGTTAGGAACCTGGGTGTGCTCTTTGATACCAATATTTCATTTGAAGGTCACGTGTCTAGCATCCGTAAAACCGCATTCTTTCATCTTAAAAATATATCTAAATTCCGACATATGCTCTCAATGACAAATGCGGAACAGTTATAGTAGTTCATGCGTTCATGACATCAAGGCTAGATTATTGTAATGCTCTACTGGGTGGTTGCCCTGCACGCCTAATAAACAAACTACAGCTAGTCCAAAACGCAGCCGCTAGAGTTCTTACCAGAACCAGGAAGTATGACCATTTAGTCCGGTTCTGTCAACACTGCATTGGCTCCCTATAAAACATTGTATACATTTATTTTACAAAAGGACTAAATGGTTCATCTTTGTTGTGTCTACATAGACTGTTATTAAGGTTATAACAGTCCTGTTATAAGGACTGAACACTAGGGGGAGAGAGTGGAAAAAAGGGAAAGGGAAGAAAACAAGTCTGCATGCACATGGAGGGAGTTCGGTCTGGATTAAAGAGTGATAATCCAAGGAATTATTGTGCAATCGTATCTTTTATTGTTTTGTAAAGTTAAGTGATAGTACAACAATCTTCTCAGTACTCGAGCAAGCCCTTAGCACATTTTAGTCACATATTTTGTTCTAGCCAATGTCAAAATTAACTGCAGGCATGTCTTTAGTAAATCCTGACAGTAGTTTTTAACGCCAAAAAAGGGTTTGCGCTGTCGCGAGAGGTTAGAAAATCTGGCCTTAAATCTTTTAAAACACGTCTCTTTAACATAGAATACACATAACACGCTATCACATTTCTAAAATTCATAATTTTAAAGAATTTATGGTAAAATTTTAGGCTGCATAAAGTAGGTCAACTGGAATTGGGAACACTTTCCACATCCTGATGTACTCGTTACCAGTGTTGGGAGTAACGCGTTACAAAAGTAATGCATTACAGTAACATATTACTTTTTGCTGTAACGCAGTAGTGTAAGGCATTACTTATCAATTTTCAGTAATATTTTACTCGGTACATGTTCAGTAAGGCTTGCGTTACAACAGACTTTTAGTTTTAATTGTTAAACAAACAACAACAAAAAACAGCAAGACCGCGAGACATTAACGAATGAAAAATGCAAGTATAGGCTAAATTACCTGTTCGTGGTCAGTCAATAGCCGCGTGTAGTGTCCAAGTCTGTAAATAAAGACTAAATGGCAGCGTCTGATATATTTGTATGGCGATTTATATTTTACAGGAGTGCCGTGAGGTATGATTTCGGCCTCTGTGCTCACGCTGGCCAGAGGAAAAGCGGCTGATGGTGAAGATGGCATGAAGAACACTGTACATTCGCGAGATGGACGTATGCGCATTAGGCTATTCGTTCTGTGTTTTCTTTCTAAACAGTTAGGCTATGTTTATGTGGTATTTTTCATGTTTTCATCACACAATCATGTTTTTGATGCGGTGGTGACGCGTTCATGTAAGGGCGGCGGCGCTGCCGATAAAGCACCGAAAACATGTCACAAAGAATCGGCAAAAGCAATGATTATGAATATGTCAAATATAGCAAGGAGACATTTTAATTGTTTATTAATAAAGTCAAGATGAAGTTGACGATGCTGACTCGCGATCTTCGCAGTAGTGAATGCACCAGAGAGAAATGCACATTTCATTTCATAAGCAGAGAGCAGTCTGTTTTCTTTCGTTTTGAATTGTTCTGTTTACAAGTAGACATTTCAATATAGATATATTTTTCAAGTCCGTGAATAGGCTACCTTATACGCTGAGTTTCGGTTCATTTATGAGACGCGCTCCAGTTCACGCGCTTAAATCCAGGCAATTGGTTGACGAAACATTGATTAAAATTAAGATACAATTAATACAAAACGAAATTCACTTTAAAGAAAGGCTTTGTGTGTGTAAGGTATCTGTGAAAGTTTTAAAGTAGTCTTTTAGTGCCGCTTCAGAGCGGTCGCGTCCATAACGGAGAACTGTCACGTCTGTAACATTGTTTTTTCCTCTTAAATGCGAACACGAAAAATAAAATAAAATGAATATTTTATGTTCTGTGGAGAGCCAACCCTTCTTCATCCGATTTGCGCAGTGTAATTCACAGAATTACAAAAAAATAAAATAAATAAAAATCGTTGCCTCCTAAAAGTTAAAGATTTTTTTCGTCTCGCATGACTGTCTATTTCCCTAATATTAAATATAAAACGCATGTGTAGACTGATATTTTTCTAATGTCTGGACTCCTTTCATGGAGGAGCCTATGGATAAACAGACGTTTCAATATTTTGGTATTAATGCATTTTCTGAGAATTTAAATTTCAAGTTTTGACTGCAAATGTCATGTCCATAACGCTGGAATTCCCAAATTTTAAATAATTTATCCTCAACTAGTTTTGTGGTGTAGGTCTACGTATTTTACAATGTTAAGTTAACTTCAGATAATGCTAAAAGTAATTTAAAGATGTGGTAGTATTGGATCTGGACGGGAAGGATAACGCTGGGAGTTGGAAGGGGTGTGTCGCGATTCTGCAGGTTCGTGGATCTGAGTGTCGCGATTTCGGTTTCATATCGCATATCGTTACAGCCCTAGTCATTTTAGAATGTTAAGTTCTACTTCTGTATAGTTATTTTGGTGAAAGTAACTCAAAAGTAATACAGGAGTAATGTAACGCATTACAATTCTGAGACAGTAATATTGTAAGGTAATGAATTACTTTTAAATAACAGTAACAAGTAATATATAATGTATTACAGTTTGGGAGTAACTTGCACAACACTGCTCGTTACATCATAAGAAGAAGGGCATCTACTTTAATATTAGTCTTTCTGTTTATCCTGAGGTTACTGTAGTCAGCCGGATCCGGGCCGTATCCAGATCTGATGGTGGACCTGCGCCTGGACGACCACAAAGCAGCCCTGAATGTGTAATAAAGGTGACTTGACCTGACTTAATGATTCCTAACTTCCTCTGAGCCAAGAAACATCTATTTGTTTAATTCTCAGCCCATTTTTACATGTATGGCATTATTTTATGCCTCATCCTGATTTCAAGGTTAAAATTATGGCCAGTGACAGAAGAAAATGCAAACATGAGCCAGATGTTTTCTGCTACATCTGTGGTTGTTTTACTACATAAAAAAAACAGCAACAGAAAATATTACAAATTTTGTGGGGGAAAACAACTTTATAACTTGTATTTATGTTTAAAAAAAAAGTTGAGTACTCTTTTTTTTGTCATTCAAGCAAAAACATTTGACTTATTTTGATAAGTGCATCAATAATACTAAAAAAATAATAAAAACATTTTTATTTGTGAAATAGCTGTTTGAAATCTTAGGTAACATTAGGCTTTTTTGCAAACCAGCAGATGCAGGACTGTGTAACAATATAGTACACTGTAAAAAATAAAACGTAATTTTTACGATTAAAAAAAAACGGCAGCTGTGGTTGCCAGAACTTTACCGTCAAAAATACGGTAGCAACCATATTGGTTTTACAGACTTAACTTAAAATTTACAGTAATAAACCGTATTTCAATATCTGATATAATGTTAATTTACAGACCTATTGAAGCATTAATATCTGTTTTGTTACATTGTAATACATTGACAACCAACAATCACAGCAGTGATGAGAGTCACATGATAAATCAGAGCTCATCACAAGCAATCTTTCACAAGAAAGTTAATACTATTATATAGAAGCTGCACAGTCTCATTCGCACAAACATTAAACACCATCATGGTAACACACATGAAACTTTATAAAATGCAATAAACATTAATTTAACAACATTAAATGTAACATAAGACCCTAATGTACATAACTGATTAGAAAAAAACTAAGAAAACTAAGAAGAAACAGTTATTTCAACAAAAACAGTTTCAAAACAATTGTGAAATGTCACGCAGGGAACTGTGGGAATGTCAATTTACGTTTTTTCACTGTAAATTATACAATGAGTTGTTCTTTTTCACTTTCAAAAACTGCAAATTTAACCGTATTTTACAGTAAAATTACATTAAATGTTCCATTAGATCTATCACAGTTATTTACCGTATATAGTAAGGAAACTTTCTGTTAACCAATTAACAGTTTTGCACTATAGCATTTTTACAGTCTTTTATAATGTTAAAATAATACTGCCATTACAGATCCTATCGTAGAAATGTACTGTTTGCCGTCAGTTAAGTAATTTAATTCACACCTAATTTCCCCTGAAGTGTTGACCTGCTCAATGTGAAATAAAATAGCTTTTATTAGGCTACTGATATGACTGGAGTCTTCATCTCATGTGAATGTACATCACTTTAAACAGATTTTTCAAAAGTACTATTCATGTCTTTGTGTAAACCCTTAAAGTCAGTTTAGATGCAAAGCATCTGCTAAATGTTACATAACTAACTTGTATCTATCACAACCAAACAATTAAACCGCCATCAAATAAACCGAACCTGCCTGATGGAAAGCAGAACCTGTCGCGTGTGTGCAGATATTCAAACAGCACTTCATCACACAAAGTGCAGGACCCGTTTTTTGTCCTTTGACAAGAACTGTAACATGTTATTGTCAAATGTCCTTTATTTATAAAGTGGGCATACCGTATGTTTGGTTTGGAATGTGCATGTGTAGGTATTAAAACATAGAAAACACACATAAACGGCACTGCAATGTGTGTGAGTGTAGGACGCACTTTATTTAGGTGCCAAACAAACAAACAAACAAAAAAACAAAAAAAGAGTGTCACCATTCAGTCATTCAGAAGAGTTGAGCACATGCCCACATAAAAAAAAATATAAAATCAATACTGACTCAGAGCTCTCTATTCAAACACACACTCAGACACACACACACACAACATCCATCCATCTCCGTAATCTCTATATGTTCAGCCTTGAGATCGAAGCTCTAGCCCAGCCAGGAGGGAGCCGAGAAAAACTGGCAGCCTCTGTACAAATGTGTACAGTCAACCAATAACCATCATCATCAATGACCCATTCACCCACAGAGGAACAAGGAGAATGAGAGCAGAAAGAGAAGTAGATTCTGAAGAGACGAGTGAGAAAGGGGTGGTAAAATAGAAAGAGACAGAAAAAGAGTCGTGTCCTACAGAGCCATATGTGATTCTTGGAGTGAAAACAGTTTCACTAAATTAGGAAATGTTGAGTATGTCTAGATGTCCAAATGTCCCCCACCCGTATGACCCATCCAATCGGTGACCGGGATTTATGCTGCATTCCATTCAACTCTGAGAGTTTACATTCCTACTTGGAAAAGTGCAAAAGGAAGTCTCTTGAAGTTGGATTTCTAGCTTGGAAACTCACGATTGAGAGGTGCACGATGCAGTCAGCAGGATTTACACAGATAAACAGTCATCATTAGGCAAATAAAATGCATCAAGGAGACAAAAAGTCCAACACTGCATGATAAAACATGTTTGGCAAACATTCAAAACAGGATAAATGTTGATATACCGGTCAAACACTTGTTAGTGTTGTAAAGCATAGTATATTCTCCCCAGTTTGGTAGCTAAAAAAAGCTTTTTGTTTACAATTGTTGCTCTGCAAAGCTGACAGTAGAGTTGTCATTTTGTTTCCTTACGTCATCTTCTGAACATCTGACTTTGAATGGAAGCAGCATAAAGACAACAGCTCTGTTCCAAAATGTTTCCAAAAAACAGCATCCTAACTGAAACAACCTCATCGGTGACGGATTCGGAAATCTCTATGTAGACATTAGATGAATGTGACTTCACCAAGAACAACATTCCAATCAACCAATCAGATTTGAGGGACATGTTTACAGTTTATGCCACGTTTAGGTTCACAACTACTCTACATCAGTGTTTTTTACTTATTATTTCCCATAACTTTTAGGGATAAGTTATGGGTTGGGTTCGGTTTAGGGTTAAGACTAAATTGTCAGAGAAGAATGTTGTTCCAGGATCAACAAAATATGCAAAATCATGGTGATCGTATTAACACTAAATGGCTGAACAATTTTTTGGGAAAAAATCTATTTGCGTTTTTTTTGCGAACAGAAAGCAATGCAAGAAAATTAGCACACAGTTATCTTTGGCGGCCTTATTGTTTACAGACTGAGGAGCCACTTTCACCCGTGCATGTGGATAAACTTGTTAAACCTGATTTAAATAAACAAATAATCGCCCAAATATTCTAATACAGAATTTCTGAAAAATGTGAAGCGCAAACACTTAGATTTGGAGTGTTTGGCATTAGCATGTTGCTAAGCTAATAACATGATACTCTACTTGCGTGTGCAATGCATAAAAAAAAACATAGAACACACACACATTACAAATATAGTCACGAGTATATTTTGAATCTCATTCACTTTATGCTTTATGACGGAAAGATCGTATTTATTAGTTGAACGCACATGAGTATATTCTCAATATGCCAAAGCATTGCAGAGACACAGCCTCAGAGTCGTTTTGGCATTATGCCATCAAATTTGTTGATCCGGTATCCATAACATTTTGCCGACAAGGTCTGAAGATGATGCGATTCGATTTTGTTGAAAATCAGACAAACTGTCTGCGAGTCGTCGAAAAAGTAGGTTTTTAAAGAAAATCAAAATGGCGGACAGGAAGTTCAGGAAGTTCAATGGCAAATTTGGTATCTATGGTCCCAACATGACAATTTTTTTTTTTAAGATTTCTTTATTAAATTTCTTTACGATAGGCTAAATGAATCAAAAGTTATTTGCATTTTTGGAAATTTCATTATAACTTTTGTTCACAAGGTGGCGATGCCCAAAGACACATACCAAGTTTCATTAGGATACACCAATGCGTTCGTAAAATCTAGCATTTTGCGACAAAATTCAAAATGGCCAACGCGGAAAAAATTGGGCATCGTTCAACTTGACATGCTGCACCGAATCTAAAGAGACCAGTTTTGTGATTTCATGGTGTGTTCAAGTTATGACAGAAAGATCGTATTTGCGAGCTGAACGTACATGAGTGCGTTCTTTGTTCATTGTTTTTTTCTCATTTCGTTTCAAAACGCTTAGTTTTAACAAGAATAAAAACCTTGTGGAGTTACTGAAGAGAAGGCCATCTTGCTCTGACAAAAGTGACTTGACCCTCCTGATGTCATGAACTTGACTTCCCAGGAGGACACACCATTAAGGACAAAGTATACTTCAGTTTTACATTTGCGTACCGCTGAACGCACAGCCTTTGAAAGTATACTCCATACAATAGCGTGCACTCGACATATGCGTACTAAAAAGTTCACTATTTCTCAAGGTAAAAATGTCGTTGTACTCTGTTGTTGTCATCTCCAGAGGTTTGTTTTTATTCATCCCTTACTTTTCGACTGTAAAACAGTGGGCCAGGTCAATGTTGCAATCTTGTGGAAAAACTAATCAGTGCAAAGAAATTTAAGGAGCAAGTGTGAAGTGAGCGTCCGGAGTAAGACGGTTAGAAAAATCAGAAAATGTACGAATGTACAGTGCTAATAATGGAATCTACGTCACGTAAACTGTGAAGAATACTTTGGCTTTAACTAGGCATCTAACCAGGTTTTGGAACAAAGCTGAGGTCACCTGACTGTTTTTCTACCTCTGTATGAAACGGAAGAGAAACGGATGATTTTAATCGATTCCCTTAATCAAATGTACAATAAGAAAGTCATCATTAAATTATCATATGGCTATAAGAAGCATATAAGCTAAGAACCCTCTTGTTCTCTCTCGCTTTCTGACCTGGTGACAAATTCAAATGAAATCATCAATACCATAAGACCACAAAACATAAAAGTCCAACTCATCTCCACTGAAGGATCCTGCTCAGACAGGAAACGTGAAACCTAAGGCAAGTGCTCTTCCTGTGGTTGAGTCAGTCAGAATTTAAAGTGACAAAAAATCCTCAGAGTCTGTAGATAGAGAATGATGGGAAACCGTCGACACTAGAAGGTCTATCAAAGCTACTGTAATGTGAGTTGTGTGTGCGTGTTGTTGGGTTATTGTATATTGCAGGAGGAGCAGCACGGGTCGTCTTTATCCGGCTGTGCCGCGTAGTCCATCTGCCGAACGATCTCGGCAAAGAGTTCGTCCACCATAGTCTTGCTCTTGGCGGAGGTCTCGATGAAGGGACAGCCCCACTCCTCCGCCAGCGCCTGGCCCTCCATCACAGACACCTCCCGCTCGCTCTCCAGATCCACCTTATTCCCCACCAGGATCACCGGGACCTTCTCATACCTGCAAAACACACACACACACACACATACACAGTCTCGGTCAGAACACTCAAACAGCATCAACAAGCTGACACAAACCTTGGGGAAAACCTGCATCATTTTAAAAAGAGTACAAAAATGACATACTTTAACAGAATCGTTTGACAAAAGATTATTAAAACAATGATTTGAGATGTACTTTCAAATGCAACTTTTAATTTGACCTCATAGAGTGGTGCAGGTATGAACGCGATTTAGCACTTCCATCGTCCCGAAGTCAATGGGGTTTTTGATTAAATGGCTGAAATAAGGTCTGTGGTGAACACAAGCTCAAGACACTTTCACGTTTTATTTTATGACATATAGGCTAATACATCAGAATTACCCCATTTGTGATTTTTTTAAAGCTGTTACGTGTCTTAACAATGCGGTTGCTAACAAGTGTGTAAATGTGAGTACAGAGTCTGTCGAGGAGAGTAAACTTCATCACACTGAACTGCTAAACTCAGTCCGCTTTTACAGCATCGTTACGCGTATAATTGTGCTCTTATAAACTATTCTAACTCAATAGGGCTGTCACTTTTGTGAAAAAATCCTGTTCGATTTTTGAGACATATGTGTTCATTGAATCGATTGTAAAATCGATTTTTCCATGTCTAAAGACGTTTCCATTTTCAACACCAAATATTGGCAAATCCACGGACAACTATAACAGGCATTAGGACGAACGTAAAGAGGGCGCTTGAGACGCGCACAAGTCTTATAAA
This sequence comes from Siphateles boraxobius, assembly GCF_051911475.1. Taxonomy (NCBI): domain Eukaryota; kingdom Metazoa; phylum Chordata; class Actinopteri; order Cypriniformes; family Leuciscidae; genus Siphateles; species Siphateles boraxobius. Next base: position 497,277 of record NW_027509212.1, read on the forward strand.
TATTTCTGATGATTTATTGGCGTGAAGTTTTTTGCACAATGACAAACAGGGATTGAAATTAACACCCGCCAAATTCGGATAAAAATGAACTTTGGCGGGTAACGCTGTCATATCACGAGTCAATTTGGCGTGTTTCTATGTTTACTCACTTTGCTGGGGAAGTTCGTGTGAGCCAAATCTGCGTGGATTTAGCGCAAATACGCAACTCGTGAGTCCTCATGATATATTAAATACAGCGTGTTGCGCAGAATCTGCGCATTTCTGGCTTGCTTGAACACACACGTCACTAAGCAACAAATAACGGCGCGCTTGTTCACTTGCACTGAGGTAATAGCAAATATTAAAAAGCATTTGGTTAACAGAACAGACATTGTTAATTTCCAACATCCTACATGTTCTGTGTACTGTATTAATCTGTCTACCTAAAACACATTTTTGGTTAAAAAAAAAGGCAGTTAAAATCGATTCCCTATTTTCGTTTTCGAAACTTGTGTTGGTTGGTCCGATCGATTGTGCAATCGATTTTCGAACGTAAAGTGACAGCCCTATAACTCAAATGTTCTGGGAAAATGTTTTTAGATCAAAACTGAAAGAGTTAGTGATGGTGACGTTGCATTCGTGGGACCGCGGTGTAGTTCGTTATATCCTACCTTTAGCTTTTTACTTCTAGCGACTGCATTTAGACTACAAAATTCATTAAAGCTGTGTTCAATTAAAGCTGTGAAAATCATCTTGATGGATAAAATCTGCAAGTATCATGAACATTTGTTGATCACAGAGCTTGTTTTCAGCGATAATCCAAAAGCCTATGGGGAAATCCTGTTGGGTTTTTGTCAGTGTGATGCGAACTGCCGGTTGTCCTACAAAGTGACGTCGTCGTAATTGCACCACTCTATTGCAAAGTGCACCTTTTATAAAGTGCACTTAAGTGTGTTAACTGCGGAAGTACACAGTATATTACCAGCTATGACACAAGACACTTGTTCACCCCTTTGATGTGAAGCTATAGCCGTAGCACGAGATCTCATAGTAGAGTTGCCCCCCATTGTCAAACACAATATTTCTAATACAAAGCTGCACATTTTCAAACTTTTTATTTACAGAAACTAGGAGTGAGAATCTATACAAATAATGTTAATAAAATACATTTCCATAACTCCTATAACTGAATGTTTTTCATGGTTTTACACTTTTTATTACCAATGAATTCACATGACTTTTCTAGTTCACTCTCAGAGAAAAGGTTCAGTGTGATTATATTTAAAACTCTAGGGTTCTCGACTCAATTTTAAAGAAGCCTTTATGCCAAAAAGGTTATACAAGGAGAAATCTCTTAAATGATTGCATAATACTTTCAAGTTAAACAGGATATTTCATTTTTTCCTAGAGATAAAGTATGTTTACGAGCTGCTAACAAAATTAGGCTAATTCAAATTAAACCCATAAAATGATGGGAACACAAAAGGTTCTATTTATGAAGTGTCTGATAGAAAAAACACTTTAAGATTCTATTTTAGAAACTTTTCCTCTAAAGAGTGTCGCTCACAGGTTTTTAATTTTTATTATGTTTTACTCAAACAACCATTTCTACCCAGTAAAATATGGAAATTCATACATTTTTAAAAAAATTTTTTACTGTGAAACAGATTTTAGATTTTATTTATTTAAAGATTTTATTAATTTCCATGACTTTTCCAGACCTATAAATCACACTTTTGAAATTCAAGATCACGGAACCCTGGTTCTTACATAGAATTGAGTTTTTAAGGGAACAAATTAAATATGATTTCAGCATAGCCTACATCTTAACTTTTAGCGTTTTTTTAAACCACGTTTTGTATTACTTTAAATTGTTTTTAAAAAATATTGTATTTAAATATTTGAGCTCATAAAAAACAAATATTCGATTATTGATTTATCTAAATGAAGTTTAATAAGAATGTTCTTTTTTAAATCACGAAGTTGATCAAATACAATCAACCGGTTTCCACTCTCCAGCCGATGCATTTAGTTATAACTGAGTTGTAGTTTGCGTGCTTAGGATTTATCACAGATTCACTGCATTTATGGCCAGCAAAGCAAATTTTTTTTTACTTTTCAAATAAAGTGTACATATCAAATATTCGACAATTCCTTTAGTGGGTCTCAGATCGCTGATCAAGAGCCACCGCTCTAGAAGGACAATAGTTTACATGGACATATTTTGATTCAATCGGAATGAAATCATGATGAATCAGAAAGTATAACGGTATAAAGTAATCGGGTTTGAATCGGAATTTAGTTTTTTACCATCCTCTGTTTTCCGCTGTTGATGCACACTAACCATCATACTGCCATCCCTTCTATTCTGTGTTGTAAAAAGCAGACCTAATATGTATCTATTTAGCAATTTATCTGATTAGAATACGAGGAGCACATGAAGCTTTGTGTCGTGCTGCTTATATTTATGAAGCCGTAAAATGCCCCAAAACAAGGCGTCTGTGGATGAGTGGAAGGAGGACTTTAGATAGACACGACAGTCATTAATGACACTTTACTCAAAAACAGCTTGTTTTGTGCGTCAGCGCCATTTCACATCAGTGCACATGCGCAGTACTTTCCAGTTTTGGTTCAATCCCATCAAGTGTTTACATGTTCTATCAAATGGATTATACAAGGTTTAAACCAGCCCTTTAACGCAAATGAAATTTCAATCGTATTTGGCAAATTCATTCTGACTGGCGTTGCTACATGTGACTTTTTTATTCCAACTGTGCTACTTGTCTGATTACAAACAGATTATTAGGGTGACGGATCCATGTAAACGCAGCTAATGACCCAATGAATTTACTTCATGAAATACTGTTTTAATGAAAATGTGTGCCTAATATTGTTACCATGTTTAATAAAGGCAATAAAGCGTGCAAGGCCCAAACTGCATATTATTATAGGCTAATACTTTTGCTTAATTATCTCAACTGTATCAGAATCTATCATTATGATTGGTCTTTTCTCTCTCTCCTCGGGGCAGACATTATAAAATAACTCCAGGAACTGCATTGTTCAGCTTTCCCCTTAAGGCAAAAGAATGTCTTTACCCACAACCACTAACCATGCAGCGGCCCATGGCTTGAGGAGGGTGGGGTTACTGAAGCCACACCCCTTACACACACTCCCTGTTATTAGCAAACCACTAATGGCATCACAGTTTAAAAGTACTTCCAGAATGACAGCCTATATGGACCTTGATTCTCACCATTTGTGGGTGGCATGACCAAAAAACAGGGGTCACATGACTTCTGTACGGATGGGCTAAACATGAGAACCATTTTTAAAAAGTATTTGAAGAAAATGTGTGTTGCTGGCCACCGCAAAACTTGGGTGTTGTGGGCAGTTTCCATTATCCAGGGCGTTATATATACGCCGGCCCAAGTCAAAAAAGACAGACTCCAAATCTCCACAATGTTATGGTCTATAAATATCATGCTGGTTTTATTATCCAGCAAGCAAATTAAAGTGCACTTCACTTCTCATCAACAAGCAGCATTATCTGAACTATCACTGAAGTTTGTAGTTTGTGCGGGATGAGTTGCATGCCAAATTCACCTGGTTTAGGTGTTCGTTGAGATCCCCAACTCAACGTATGAGCAATAAATAACATTTACACTTGCTTTTTAGAATCATTTGTTTTAGTCATTCATTTCTATTTTAAATGACAGTAAACCCTCTTTTTCTGTATTTGCTCTTGTACTTCTTCAAGAACAAACAGCGCTGACAGACAGACATCTCTTATTCCCGCTATCTCTACCTCATTATGCATCGCTTCTACTGTGTTAAACATTTATGCCATTCAATTATTCAATATTTTCTGAAAGGCATCTGCGTGAGTGCAGATCTATATTATTTGCGTGGGAATGTGTGCAAGAGAAGATGTTGTTTGCAGGTCTGTATATATTCTGGGTGACTGTGAGACTGTGGGAGTGCGAGTTACATGAGCATTTCCAGCCGATCCTTTTATTAGGGGCCAAGCATTGAAAGTGCGTAGGATTATGTTATTATTCTTCTGCTGCTGCTTATTCCTCTCTGAGAGTCTATGGCAGCCCATAGAACCACTTGAAAGAAAGTTGTGAAATTTGGCACACGGATAGAGGACAGTCTGTGCTGTCACCATAGCAAATTTTGAGTGTCTAACTCAATTTCTCTAGCTCCACCAACTGTCCATAATATCACTCACATTTATACTAATAACTTTTGAACCGTAAGGGCTAGAAACAAAATTTTCGATTTTTTTCTAACTCCTCCTAGGCCGTTCCTCTGATTGTCACGAAACTTTAACCAGAACATCTTCAGATCATGTCGACAAAAGTTTATGGAATTCAAGTTGATTAGTCAAACTGTTCTCGATTAACACAAATGAATTAGACGAAGAAAACGCCAAAATAGAGATGAAGCTATATCTCCGCAACGCTTTAGCGAATAAGGACAACACTTGGTCTGGATCCCAAATGACAAACTTCATGTGGACTCGCGGTCTCGTGGCCTTAAATTGCGCGTGCTCGCCAAGTGTACGAGTCCGTAGGGTGTCCCATTCGGCATTTCAACGCTCAGAAGTGTGCTCGCGAGTGCCGCCTTTGTGCCCTCGATACGGACTTCAGCGAAGCCCGCACTATCGAAACCTCCACATGAGTTACCTACCAGATAAATCAGATAAATGAGGGGAGGAGTTTCGTGGCTGTTTGACTTTCGGTGACATGATGTCATCAAGCCTGTCCCAAAATACACTCTCGTGTGCCCTCGTGGACTCGAGGTCTGCACTTGAGTGTGCCATTTGGGATCCAGCCTTGGTGTATGTTATGACAACCATGACCTGAGGGTACCTGCTCAGCTTCGCCACAGTGCCACCTAGTGGTTAGGAGATATATAAAATAGATCTAATTGCTTATAACTTCTGAACGGTTTGGACAAAAAACAAAACTGGTCTCTTTAGATTCTGTGCAGCATGCTGAGTCGAACGATACCCTACTGTCCCATATCGGCCATTTTGGGCTAGCCTGGTAATACCAAACTCTGCTACTTTGCTTTGCTTCATAGACAGAGTCTGGAATGGCATCATTGAAAAGTGTTTCTTTATCGTGGGGGGGGCGCTTGTCTGATGTATAAAATCATTGGTTACCCGTAAGCCAATCACATAACGTTTGGTTATAACGCGTGTTATTCGCCAGCTCAGCCGCATCGAACTTCCACTGTAAACACATGTATGATGCGAAAACGAAACCATCGAGTGAAATACCGGAGTGAACATGGCTGACCGAGTTTTGCTGCCTCCTTCAGCTGATCCTCCATGAGTCCAACCAAGGGAGACACAATCACAACTATCGCCTTGCCGGCCTTTGTCCTACCCAGTTTCTCGCTGACGATCGGTAATATTTGATAAATGAAACGTTTACCAAAACCTGTCCGGAGTAGGAATACGACATCACCTCAATGCACGACATTCAAAATGTTTACCAAACACTCTTCTTGTTCGGCCTTCAGTTTAGAAATGACAGGAATATTCGCCACAACAGAACGAATTGCGTCCTGTGTCTCCATATCCGCGATCGTTTTCGATTTCCCCAAATCTTAAACTCGGCGCTTAGCGTCTACGTCACGGCTCTCAGCCCTTCCTCTGTTCGTTGATTGGCCGGCTGTTTTCAAGCCGGAGGAAAACTGAGAGACATGTCAATGTCTCAGACTAAGTACAGAAGCGAAATGAAATTGAGCGGAAGTACAAAGTCTGACGTAGTCAGGCTAATTTTGGGCATCAGCCATTTTGAATTTTTGTCATAAAATGCTATATTTTACAAACAAATTGGAGTAACGTTATGAAACTCGTGTCTTCGGCACCATGCTCTGAAGGTACTGAAAAAGTTAAGACAGCGCCACCATGTGGTCAAAAGTTATAATAAAGTTTCCAAAAATGCTAATAACTTTGAACAATATTGGCCTATTCCACTGTAACTAGTCGTAATAGGTTTTTTTGAGTCATGCCGAGAACATTTTGCCATACTCGGCCTAACTTCCAGTCCGCCATTTTGATTTTCTTTAAAAACCCACTCTTTAGAACTTCGCCAAGACGTATCATCTTTAAATAATTCCGCCAAAAAGTTATGGATTTTGTCTCAATAGACGAAACCATTTTTTGTATACAACATCAACAAAGTTGATGGCAAGATGCCAAATGACTCTGAAATTCTGCAATTCATTGACACCAAACTTTGTGTCACCATCACCTCACTCTGACCACACCACATCAATTAGGTCACAGCACCACCTATTTTTCGAAAGTGATAAACTATTAAATCATATTACTATTACACATAATCACATAATTTTGCCTGAAATAATCTTAATATTTCTTTATTTGCTCATTGTAGCAGTTGGTCTGACACTCCCAGCCATGCAGTCATGACTTATCATGCCTTCTTTGTGCTTAGCCCTGTCACTATTCTGTTCTGTCTTGTCTGCTCCTGTTCTTGGAAGACCCTGATTAGTAAACCTTCATCCACCTGTGTCTAGTTAGTTCCCTTGTTTACCCTGTGTATATATTTTCCCCGTTCAGGTCAGTCCCTTTTCGGTTATTGTGTGTGTGCGCATGTCTTGAAGACATGCGGTTACATTCTGTTAAACCCGCTTGTTTAATTAAAACTTATCTCCTTCCTACCTACGTTTCATCTGCCAAGCCGTGACAGGCCCCTTAATTGCTGCTTCAGCTATATTTATTATTGTCTATTTTTCCACTGACTGTCCCTGATAACTATGTTCCTATTGTTAATGGATTACTTCTGGATTTTTTAAATTGGGTCCCAACCCTATTGAATACTAATAGTATCCAGAAAGAATCTACTGAGGATGTAATAGGAAAATTCCTATTGTTTCCGTGGAATCTTAATTGATCCTCCTTAGGGAATTCTTGAAATGAAAAAAGAATATGAATAAAAAAATAATCGTAAGTGACAGCTCTAGAAGCAAGATAGAGAAAATGCATTTTATCTTTCCAAAATGCATTTGTAAAAGCAAAATAAAGTTTTTACATTGCATTTCAGAAAAAAATAAAACATTTGGCATTTTTTAATACACCCACAGACAGACAAATATAAAATAAATAAACAAATATAGCATTTTCAGGGTGTTTCTCAAATGCTTTTCTGACTTCTGTTCTTCTCCACTTAGGCTAGGTGTTATTAGGGGAATAAAGATTACACCCCTGAGTGCAAGATCATCAGTATTTTATCCTGTTTCGTCAGAAGTTAAAAGAGTGGATCTGCAAAAAGCTAATATTGTCAACTCTTCAAAGTACATGTGCATTCCTCAAAACGCACATACATGGACTAAAAGTTCATTTTCATTTCAAACACTTTCTATAACACCATGCACAAACTCTAATTTGTTTGCATACTCATCACTAATCATTATAATGTTGAGATGAGATCATCATATAGCCTATGATTTGTTCCTTTGTGAAGTGCATGGCAACACTTATGAATCTTTCATGCAGACAGCAGTTGGATCTAACACATCAAGGCTCGAGCAACAGGCCTGTAAAGGCCCAACAACACTTCAGAAGAGATCACACTATACCATTACACATGCATGCAACTTATAACATATTTAAATATAATATGCACTTTAATATAATATGCACTAGAAATGACATATCATCAATAGCAAAGGCCTCATATCTGACCTCTTGACTCGGATGATCTGGTCTCTCATGGGTTTGATGTCCTGAAAGCTCTGCTGGTTCACCAGACTGTAGACCAGGATGAAGCCCTGTCCGTTTTTGATGTACAGGTCCCGCATGGACGCGAACTGCTCCGTGCCTGCCGTGTCCAGGATCTCCAGGACCGACGGTGACGAGTCCACCTCGATCTCCTTGCGGTAGAAATCCTCGATGGTCGGGTCGTACTTCTCAATAAACGTCCCGGTGACGAACTGCACGGTGAGGGCGGATTTACCGACCCCGCCGCTCCCGAGGACCACCACTTTATACTCACGCATCTCTGAACTGATAGAACAATCCAAATAAACTCACACGACGGCACTGGTGTTCATGTTTAGTGCGTTTAAACGAGCCTTGAGCTTCCCGCAGCAGCGCTTCATGATCACGGGCATCATTCACAACGGGGGACGCTTGAATACGGGCTATCAGCAGTAACTTGTGCTTTTCATCTGCTCAGCTCACCCTCCTATAGAAGTAAACGAAGACTGCATGGAGAAACTCAGCTGACTGCCTCCGGGATCGGCGGATTGAAACACAGTCCGTTAGAATCCGTTCATTTGGGGCGCATATTCGTTTTTCCCGTCTGTGTCTGCTCTCTCCGGTCTTCATTAATACTCTAACACAGCGCCATGCTCACGGGTGGGGATCCCGAGCCTTCAACGCGCCGCTCTTATGAAGTCCGACTCGTGGAGGCGAACCGGTTCTTTCGAGCGACGAACCAGTTCAAGAACGACTCACCAATTCTTTTACACTATGACGTAATTAGGTCGTCTCATTCTCCTTGAATTTTAGGGGCATCCTTGTTTTGCATTTTTAATTCACAAGAGCAAATTTCCCAACACTTTGCATAGATTTGATGTCTTGATGTCCCACACTGTAAAATCTCTAGTAATAATAACGCAATATCTTAACTTTCTTACAGATTGAGAGTTTTTTTATAAATATCTTTGTACTTTGCTTTTCTTTGTAATAAATAACAATAATAATAATAGAGTAATAATAATATTAGTACATAATACTAATACTAATAATACTACATCACTACATAATATAGTTTACACATCTCATCATTGTAATATTTGTATATATTTCTGTATTTTTGACCATATACACTGGAAAGGCCATGGTTTCTCCCTGAAAGATGCTGCATTTCTAACAAAATAAGAGAAGTATGTTAAGATATTTCATATTCAACAAGCTCCCAAATCATGCAATCATATCCATTAATTTTTGGGAGAATTTGAGTTATCTATCTGCTTTCGTAAAATGTTATTTAAAGTTTTTACTGAAAAAAAAGCTATTTATCTTTCTGACAGTAATACTTTTAAACTTATTGCAAATTTCTCTTTTATGCATTGCCATTTTCATTCACAATTAACATTGACTAGATTTCATGTTTTTTTTTTTGTTTTTTTGAAAATGTCCATAAACTCATAAATAAGAATAGCACACACACACACACACACACACACACACACACACACACACACACACACACACACACACACACACACACACACACACACACACACACACACACACACACACACACACACACACACACACACGGCTGAAAAGTTCATTGCTAGGGTCGATTCAGTCCAATTTGTGAAGGGATCGTCAAACCGGTTGTGAACCGGTTTAAATCATTCATTTAGAGGATCCGACTCCATAGGACGATTCGCTCGTGAACCAGACATTTTTACGCCTCTTCCAGCTCGGCTTCCGTACATAGGGCGAAGACAGACGGCTCTCGTCGGTTAACGGACCCGTGAGGTGGCCAATAGCCGCACGGCTTCCTGAAACCGCGCCCACAACACCGCACAGACCAAAGCTGAGTTTCCGCTTGAGTCAAAACTAGCCGGTTGTCGCTGACGTAAGGAAATACTGGGCGAAAAGCCTCAATAGTGAAGGCTACGCGCGCACTCTATCAAGCGCTGGGCGAGAATGCGTGGATGTTGTTGCTATGGAAACTCACAATACACAATGAACACGTAGGTGGATAAACTCGTTAATACAGGTTTCACTGACATTCAGTGTTAGTAGGCTAATGATTGTATCTGTTATCTGTAATAGATAATCAGACTCCAATAGTTAAGTAGGCGACTTGTAAAAAAATATATGATTAGTAAGTTATGACAACATATATTTTTATATTGCTTTAATATTGCTTTTAATAAGTTATGCAAGATACAAGTTTTATGGTTGAAATGATTTATATATCCAAGTTGATTGTCCTTAAACATTTAAGGCAACAACTTTTTTTTACAGTGAGATTAGGTCTATATTACATTTTAAAATGTTCTTTTAAAATCTCCCTAAATATTTTTTTGTTTTGTTTTGTGTTTTAATTTTTCCTGTAAGTTGTTTGTGTACTCTGCATAAAAAATGTAAACTGATGTGCTTGTGATATTGTGATCAAATGAGAAATAAACACAAACCCAAATAAATTATTGTGTTTGATTAAGTGTTTTATTTCTCCTTGTATTTTTTAATCAATATGGTACAAAATAACCCTATTCAAGTCTATGTGATAAATGAGAAAGTAATCTATAAAAGTAGTCAGAATACATTACTTAAAATGTATAATTGAATAGATTACGTTACTAAAATATTTATTGTGTAATTTACAATTTTGACGCAGCACAGCTGATATTGTGACTTGGTTAAAGACCGACGTTCACACACACACAGAACATGATTTTCCGTTCCAGTGCGCTACTCTTCCATTATAAACACGTGCTAGATGGACGTGTTTGACTGTTGTGCTCGCGTCTTGCGTCTTTTTTCAGTGTCTCGCACTCGAGCGCAGTGTTGCCAACTGTTTCCAAAGGAAAGTAGCTAACGCCTTCCCTAAAAGTCGCTAAATGTCGCTAGATTACGTCATACGACAATTAGCATATTCATGACGTCATCACGTCGTACTGGCATTCTGCCTGCCTAATGTGTTTTCTCTCTAAATTCATGCTCACATACTGTATTTTAATATAATATAATATAATATAATATAATATAATATAATATAATATAGCCGAATGTCCAATAAAGCTGATCTCATTCCCTATATTATTTTTGTCAGACAATAGAACAAGTAACTATGATATAGTAAATGACAAAAAAAATGTATATGTGTAAAATTATCTGATTTGAGAGAGTTCGGGATAGTGAATATTACAATTACTCTATGATAGTGAGTATTACAAGTAATAAGCACAAGTAAAGAAAGGAAATTAAAATGGTCGAAATAATAATTAAATATAAAACAAAAGAGAAGCAGATAAGTTATAAGTGGGCTCAACAGATGAATGTGCTGCTGATAGGGCGCTGGTGTTGTTGAGAAATCCTATGATCAATCCGAAGAGTGGAGCTCAGTACAGAACATAGACAGCTGGTGGTTGATGTTCCTGTTCAATCACATGCAGACATAGCAGATCCTACATTATCAAAAAGGGAACTTAAGCAGCACAGACCGTTAGAGGGCAGTGTAGCTTCCAATATTCTCATTTCTGTCTTAAACAGATACAAAATTAAATTATATCTATGCTTCTCAAACAGCAGCAATTGTAATTATTGCCACCTAAAAAGTGTTAGCATATTTGATGGGGACATTTTACAGTTTAGGTCATTTATGACATCTTTTGAACACAACATTGAGATGATAACAGACAGTGGACAAGAGAGGTTGTTTTACCTTGAGCAATTTACTAGAGGGCAAGCTAGAGACCTAGTAAGAAGTTGCCCGCATTACATTTACATTTATGAATTTGGCAGACGCTTTTATCCAAAGCGACTTACATTGCATTCAAGGTACACATTTAAAAAAAAAAAGTTGTCAGTTCTTGCTTTCCCTGGGAATCGAACCCATGACCTAAGTTGGTTTTATTGCTGTTAAAAATGTGGTGACGTGGAAAAAGCAGAGAAAAGACCCACAGCCATTTTTCATCAATTTATGGACGAACCGATCTATAAATGAACATGCACCCCAGGACACTGTGTGAATGATTTACTGTCTTGTGTACTATTATGTCTTTGATACTACAGTATGTATTTTATTATACAATCAACGGTCAATGTAACTCCACCTGTATCGTGTCTCCTATCTAATTAATCCTCATTTAATGACACACAGTTTAGTGTACATCACCTTCTCTTAGAATAAGGTGTGTGTTTGTTATATCTATCTAAGTATAAATGGACACGAACGCCAAGGCATATATCTAACCACACTTGAGATAGCGTCATAAATCCTCCCAACAGAGGAATCTCCCCGCTTAGAAATCCCCCCTTTCTTACTGGTTGAGCCAACCCTGAAAGGTGGGAGCTTTCTCAGGCTTTAAATGGCCTCTACACAACCCCTTCCTCTCTTGGCCTTCTCGGTACGTTCTGGGTGCTGTGCTTTCCTGCGTGTCCTCAGCAGGCCTTGACTCATAACCAACCATGTGCTCATGCAGGGAGAGAACTTTCAACCAGAACAGAGTCGAACTAACCATGCAAGTTCATCATATCTTCTCCATCCAACGTAGAAGAAAACGATTGCAACTTCAACGTTTGACACTCACAGAACCATCAAGACCCTTTTTCTGGAACTTCAAGAAATGCTTTCACTGCAAAGTATACATTTAATGAGGTGCTCTTAAAATAATAAGCTTATGGTTCTTTTCATGTTCAATTAATCTTTCCCTTAGCTTCATTTCATTTCCGGTTTTACTCTGTCATTTACCATCTACCCATGTATTTGTCACAGTCACCACCCTATGATCACTGTCATCGTCTCTATCCCTGTCATCGTCACTGTCATGTGTTAGTACCCATCTGCACTACAGTTCCCAGCATCCTCCTTGGCCCACACCTGCACCTCCTTCGCTATTACCCGCACCTGCCAGCAATCATCCTCATCACTCACGTCTTCAGCTGTTGTCTTCATTGTTCACTTTAGTATTTAGTTCCTTTCTGTTCAGTCAGTCCGTTCTACTTTGTATCTAGTGTGTTTGTGTACCTTCTGACCGTCTTCTCGGTACCTGTTAGTGTTATTATTAATAGTAAAAGTTTGCGTTGGAGCTTTTTGCCTCTTCGCCTTCTTCTGCCTACACCACACCGTGACAATATGTGCAATTGTTTGTATGTTATATGTATTTGGTTCTGATTCTCTGCTTGCAACAAAGTTTATTTTATAATTTAGATTTTGACTACAGGCTCTTAGTTGTACTGTACAGTAAGAAAGACATTTCCCTTATTAATATTATCCCTTATTAATAAACAATTAACACTTAGTGTTCATGGGACGAACAGGTTGATTGATTGTAATATTTATTCTACTATTTATTCTACTACATTAAGTAAATTATATTAACTGATCCAAATATTCATAATCAATTATAACAAGTTATGATTGATCATTAATATTTCTTTAGAGCTAATTTGCTACACAGGCCAAGATATGTTCCAACCCCATATTTGGAAATATACAAGAACCAGTTGCAAGCAGGAATAAAAGGCCCAATGTAAGTAAAACTCTTTTTAGGCCCAAGTCTACCTACACAACTAATGTAACAACACTGTTACCCCTTTTCCACCAACAAGAACCAGGTGCTGGTTCAGAGCTAGAGCTAGTGCCGGTTCGGAGTTGGTTCAACTGACGAGCTTTCAAAGAACCGGTTTGCCTTTCCACAGGCTAGAGAGCCATCACAGAGCCAGATCTTACGTTACTGTATACATCTCATGTTGCCCAGCAACGCTAGCGCGGCACACACAAACACACCAGGCTTGTTCGAGATGGTTCGGCACTGTGAATCTCGAACTGCGAGAGCGATCCAAAAGCAGGAGTCGTATGCTCTCCAAACACTCCCGCAGCTCCGATCAGTCCACGCCGCTCCGATGCATCTCGAACAAGCCTTCCATCAACAATGGAGGTCCTTACGTTACTATTTATGCTCATGGCTTTGCAAACCTACATCGGTATCCAAACACGGAGACAAACAATCCAAACAATCTGCATTAACGGAGATTACAATAGAGCTGCTATTAGCACGATTAGCTGCTATTTAAAAAATGGCGGTCACAAGTTTCTGTTTGTCTTGTTGGTCACGGTAACCCCGCCCCCAGTCGCTGACGTAAGCGGTTCTTACTTCTAGACCAGCAATGATTTGGTGCTACTTAAGAACCACTTTTACTGGTTCGAAGCTGGTGCTTTGGTGGTCGAAAAACAAAGAACCGATTTGAAACTAGGCTCTGGCTCCGAACCAGCACCAGCTCTGCCTTGGTGGAAAAGGGGTATGTGTGATGTGAAAATCCCATGCCTCTGCTGTGATGGTGCTCATTGTCTGGAAAACTGCTCTCACTTCAAGAAGAAAACACACAGGGAAAAGTTAAGCCTTTTAAGTAAAAAAGGACTCTGCTTTGGTTGTTTGTGTAAAGGGCACATGTGCAAAGACTGCAAAAACTGTCTTACATGTAACACCTTCAATCAAGCACATCCTAATGTGCTTCACATCAGTTTTGAGGATAAAAGGTCACGCTTCAAGGTTAGCAGTGCAGTCACAGAAACACATCAGCAAAGTGTCATCAAATGCTTGTGGACATGCAAGGGCCGGGAACTGTCAATCCTTCCTGTGCAAGTTAAGTCTGTCAAAGGCAACAAAACCATTAAAACTTATGCTCTTCTTGATCATGGCAGTTCAGCAACATTCAGCACGAAGAGGCTGGCGCAGAAGTTGTGTCTAGAGGGGAAACAAACGACCGTACTGTTGAGAACAATCGCATTGTTAAAGAGAAGCACTCAGAACTATAGATCAAAGAAAGATCCGCCTAACTCTGATGAAGGAAGGAGTTCAAGTGCAGCTTTAACCCCACTACAGCCTCTCACCATGGTAGGTTCTGGGAACGCCTCATTCGAATGGTAAGGTATGTCTTATGCTCAGTCTTAAAACAACAAACCTTAGACGAAAGGGCTCCACAATGTTTTCTGTGAAGTTGAGGCAATTCTTAACAGCCGTCCCATTACAAAGGTATCTGGTGATAACCCACAAGATCTAGAGGCCCTAACACCGAATCATATTCTGTCGCTCAGAACTAACCCAATTCTGCTCCCTGGAGCCTTTTCAAGGTCGGCTCTATACCACAGAAGACGCTTGAGACAGGTCCAGTATATGCCTGAGCTGTTTTGGAAGAGATGGCTTCTGGAATACCTCCCTCTTCTACAAGAACGACAAAAATGGTCAAGAGCAAAAAGAAATTTCATCCCAAGGGATATCGTCTTGATCGAGACAATACCGCTCCTCGCAGTTCGTGGCTACTGGGAAGAATTGTTGAGGCCAAACCTGACCCCAGAGGTCATGTCCGGGTCGTGTAGCTGAAAACAAAAATGAGTGTACTAGAGAGGCCAGTGTCCAAAAATCTGCTTGCTGTTAGAGGGTGACGAAGGCCTTGTAAATAAGTCATAGCTACATAATTGATGGACCTGGCGTTCAGATGGACCAGGGGGAAAGTCACTGCCGTTAAGGACTGGCCACAACAAACCTCTGTTAAGGGATTACAATGCTTCCTTCGATTTGGCAGTTTCTTTTGAAGGTTTATCGCCAATTTCTGTCAAATCACAGCACCCTTAACCACAGTTTCTCGGTAATCGCCCCAAGTCTATTCAACAGCTGAAGTATACCTTCTGTACTGCTTCCATCCTTAAACATCCCGATTCCGAATTCCTCTTTGACGTAGAAGCGTCCACCAGCGGAGTGGGAACAGTACTCTCTCATCACCAGGGTGAGTCATGTGCCTTCTTTTCAGACCAAAGACCTTGGCGGAGAAAAATTACAAAGTTTAAAGTTTAAAGCAAAATTTAGTATGTTAGTTGACACAAACATCAAAATAAGTGAACTTCTGTAAAGCATGACAGATTAAAATTAAATCTAAAATTAAAATATGATTTAAAGTGTACTCTAAAGTGAAACATTTAATTTGACATAGGCCTATTACAACGTGCACATTTAAAAGTGCACATAAGTATGTTAAGAAACAATCATGAAAGTCTCTCTCTTTAAGAGCACTTAACCCGTTTAATCCCAAATTTTTTCTTGCAACTTAAGTACATTATTTTTACTCCTTAGACCTCCCTAACACTCAAACATTATGCCTTTTTTGATTTTATGTTGGTTAAGTTAGTGAAATATTAGGTTTTATACTCGGTCACAATAGTGACCGGTGGGAAACACCATAGTCAGAATTCATACAAATTCTTCAATTAGACCTATTGACACAATTCATTCCAAGACATCCAATACCTCGTTTTGTCATTTCATGAAGGAGGCTTAGTGAGGTGAAAAGGTTGTTATGTACAAAGTTACACCCTGGAGGAACTTCTGCTTGTTCGGGCTAGACCCCTATAGGCTAGACCATGACTTCACTTGGGCCCTGTCCTAGGCCAGTTTCAGGGAGATGTGTGTGCACTAATTCAGTGCACTGAAGATGGGCCGTAAATTCTAGAAAGGGTTGTTTGTGGTCATGTGTGGGGCACACCAATTGGTTCTCATGAACATCTGCCTAATCCTCCAGATAGTTCACCTCTGCATCGCCATTCAATAGTCTACTTGGCAAATGGGCCGTTTCACCCATGGTACTCCCTATCTGAGCCATCACTATCTCAGTCACTTTCAATTGGGGGGAGGGGGAGGGGGGTGGTGTCACGTACGTCTAGAAGGTCCAACACATTGAAAGTTTCTGGAATACTGATAACTACACTGAACAAAATTATAAACGCAGCACATTTGTTTTTGCCCCCATTTTTCATGAGCTGAACTCAAAGATCTAAGACCTTTTCTATGTACACAAAAGGCCTATTTCTCTCAAATATTGTTCGCAAACCTGTCTAAATCTGTGTTAGTGAGCACTTCTCCTTTGTCAAGATCATCCATCCCCCTCACAGGTGTTGCATATGTTCAGTGTAGGATTGCCAATACCTGCCAATACCAGCCAATACCTTTTTTTCAATTGAAGTACTGTGTTATACTACCGGTCACAATTGTGACCGTAAACAAATTTACAAGTCTTACGAGCAAAATATATATGCAGGAGTATAATTTTCAAAATATATCAGCAGTAGACCCTTTAAAGAATATATGTACAAAATATGATAGTTCTATCTGTTAATTAAGATGTTTTACATACTACTTTTTGTAGTAGTTTGAGGAAGACATCTTCTTCTAGATGTGCAAGCAGGAAGTAACTGATCTGGTCATGTGACCTTTCACACTAGTCACATGACATTAATAGATTTTAATCAAGACAATCTATTTTGTCATTTAAAAGTTGAATTTCTTGCCCAAAGTCAATAACAACGTTTTCAGAGCTTCCAGAAATAAGAAAAAAGATGCGGTCACAATTGTGACCGGTGGGATTAAACGGGTTAAACGGCCTTTTATTTTATTTATATTTTATTTTCTGTAGGAACAGTTTTTAAAAAAAACTTTTAAGATTTAAAGCACAGTACAAGTACACATGCACATGCAGATGTATTTTTCACAAGAGAGTGTTAAAATGTCTGGGAGCAATGAAAACTTAAGAGGCCATTTCTTTTTTTATATATAATAAATTACCTTTGGAAGCAGTGTTTATTTAATTTATGTAATTTATATTTTATTTTCTGTACAGTGGGTACAGTTTTTAAAAACACTTTTAAGATTTAAGGCACAGTACAAGTACACATGCAATTCAATAAAGCACACGTATTTTTAACAAAAGAGGCAATTTGTTTTATATATATAATTAATGACCTTTTGGAAACACTGTTTATTTGCTTATGTCATTGGTGTTTACATGCCCACATAATTAGTGCTTAATGTGTTTTGCATGGGCCATTAGTCTTGAGGCAAATGTATAAATGGAAATGTGTCCAGACAATGGCTTACAGCGAGTGGTAACAATTTCAACCTGGGAGGACTGTAGTTTGTGAACAGGGCGAAGGGTTTTGACCTGAAATGCTTCATTCTTAAGTGGTACAACTGTTAAGTGAATCCGCCTCTGATGGACTGCAGCAATTAAAGCCTAGGACTAGTGAAGGGTGGATGGTGAAGTACTGTGTCGACGGATGTCTCCAGTGTGGCTGCAGTACTATGGCTCTGGATTGATTGTGCAAACAGCAAGTAGCCACAACATGATAGCAGCAGGCCAAGAGTTTATCATACAGCAAGCAGGTGCATCGTGTAAAGAAACAAGCAACAAAAGAAACAAAATAAATAAATGATTTGAGCAGAGAACTAGCAAAATTGTGCAAACATGGTGCTTCTACATCCAATAAAAGTGTAATAAGAAACAACATATTATAATGTAATTAGGCAAGGCAAGTTTATTTATATAGCACATTTCATACACAATGGTAATTCAAAGTGCTTTACATAGAAGAAATTAAAATAATCAGAACAAATCAGAATAGTTAAAACAGTTTAGAGTAAAAGATAAAATACAGAAATAATCAAATGAAATCAGAATAATTAAAAAATATAATAAAATACAGTACAAACAGTCGGACGAACAGTGGCACAGTGTTCATTCAGTAAATGCACAGTTAAACAGATGTGTTTTGAGTCTGGATTTGAATGTGACTACTGTAGGAGCACATCTGATCTCTTCTGGAAGCTGGTTCCAGCTGCGGCTGGCATAACAGCTAAAAGCAGACTCGCCATGCTTAGAGTGAACCCTTGGTATTTCTAGCCGATGTGATGCTAATGATCTGAGTGATCTGTTGGGTTTATATTCACTGAGATTATCTGCAATGTATTGGGGACCTAGGCCATTGAATGATTTATATACCAGTAATAATACTTTAAAATCAATCCTTTATGTAACTGACAGCCAGTGTAAAGACCTGAGGACTGGTGTGATGTGTTCATATTTTCTGGTTCTGCTCAGAATACTAGCAGCAGCGTTCTGTATGAGCTGCAACTGTCTTATGGTCTTTTTGGGAAGGCCAGTGAGAAGTCCATTACAATAATCCACCCTACTGGTGATGAAAGCATGCACAAGTTTCTCTAAGTCTTGACTGGAAACAAAGCATCTAATTCTTGCAATATTTTTCAGGTGATAGTATGCTGATTTAGTTATTGCTTTGACATGACTACTGAAACTAAGGTCGGACTCTAGAGTCACACCAAGGTTCCTGACTTGATTTTTAGTTGTTTGACCCCTAGACTGAAGGTATGCGTTCACGTTGAGAACTTCATCTTTGTTTCCAAACGCAATGACTTTTCAGTTTTGTCTTTGTTTAACTGAAGAAAGTTTTGGCACATCCAATTGTTTACTTAATCAATGCATTGGAACAGAGAGTTAATAAGGCTGTAATCGTTAGGCGATAGGGCTAAGTAAATCTGTGTATCGTCTGCATATGTGGTAAGCGATTTGGTTCTCTCTCATTATTTGGCTCATTGGGAGCATGTACAGGTTGAATAGGAGTGGCACAAGAATTTAGCCTTGAGGGACTCCACATTTCATGGATGTCCACTCAGACTTATGATCTCCTATACTCACATAATAACCTCTCCCTACCAAGTATGAGCTGAACCATTTTAGGACTATCCCAGAAAGCCCGACCCAGTTTTCCAGCCTGTCGAGAAGTATTTTGTGATCGACAGTGTCAAATGCAGCACTGAGGTCGAGTAGTACCAGCACTGGTTGTATCAGTATTTAAGCGAATATCATTTATTATCTTTGTGAGCGCTGTCTCTGTGCTGTGATGTGGTCGGAAACCAGATTGAAAATTGTCAAAGTATCCATTCGAACTTAAGAATTTGTTCAGCTGATTGAACACAACTTTTTCAATGATCTTGGCTATGAAAGGAAGATTTGAGATCGGTCTATAGTTGTTTAATATGGTCTTATCCAGATTGCTCTTTTTCAGGAGGGGCTTGACAACTGCAGTTTTCAGGGAGTTTGGAAAACTTCCAGTGAGAAGTGAGCCATTTACCACTTCTAGGAGATCTGCTTCTAAGCTGTGTAACACATTTTTGAAAAAAGATGTGGGAAGTGCGTCAAGAGCACAGGTTGATGTTTTAAGGTGCTGTATGGTTCCTTCCAAAATTTTGCCATCAATTTCTTCGAAATCAGACATAGTGGCTACTTTCTCAGGCTGTTGTCTGATCTGCCTGACCCCAGCGCAACTCAAGGATGAGCTGATCACCTTTCTGATATTATTGATTTTCCCAGAGAAGAAGGAAGCAAACTCACTGCACTTGCTGTCTGAGAGCATTTCACTGGGAATCTGGCTTGGGGGGTTTGTCAGTCTCTCTACAGTAGCAAAAAGAGTGTTTGTGTTGTTTATGTTGTTGTTTATAGTATTCAAGAAGAAAGTCTGTCTAGCTTTGCCTAGTTCCTTATTGAAAGCATGGATGCTGTCTTTGTAGATGTTATAATGGACTACAAGTTTTGTCTTCCGCCACATGCCCTCTGCTTTTCTGCATTGTCTTTTCATATTTTGCACTGCTGTTGAGTTTCTCCAAGGTGCTTTTTGTCTGCCACTCTTCTTCCTGACTTTCACAGGAGCAATATCATCAATTACACTCTTAACTTTTGAGTTAAAAGAATCAAGGCGAAAATCAATAGAGTCAGCAGATATGCTTGGTGTTAAAGATATAGCCTTCATAAATAGTACACTAGTGTTCTCATTTAAGCATCTCTTCTTGACAGACACAGATCTAGCTTCAATGGCTGGAGAGATCAATATATCAAAGAAAATACAAAAATTATCAGACAGTGCTACATCCTTAATAACAATCGATGAAATGTTTAGAACCTTACTGATAAGTAAATCTAGAGTGTGTCCACGATTATGTGTGGGTCCATGTACATGCTGAGTAAGATCAAAGGTTTTTAAAACAGTTTTGATTTCTTTTGCCATATTGGTTTCTGCATTATCTATGTGAATGTTAAAATCTCCAGCAATGACAAAACAGTCAAACTCTGAGGAAATTGTTGATAACAGTTCTGTCAAGTCCTCAGCAAAGGCCGGAGAGTATTTTGGAAGCCTGTAAACAATGATAAGTAAAATGCGTGGAGCACCTTTTAACACAATACCCAGATATTCGAAAGACGGGTAATTCCCAAATGATATTTGCTTACATTGATAGACATCTTTATAAAGAGCAGCTAAACCTCCGCCTCTTCTGACAGCTCTGCAGACACTCATAAAAGTAAAGTTAGGAGGGGCTGTTTCATTGAGAACTGTTGCACTGCAGCTGTCTTCAAGCCAAGTTTCATTTAGCAACATAAAATCCAGGTTGTATGTGGTTAAGTCGTTGACTAGAAGTATTTATTTTTAAGTGAGTGGATGTTTAAAAGTGCTAACTTAACAGTCTTACTTTTTACTGTAATTATAATAATTTATCCATCATAACATCTGGAGAAAAATAGCACAGACAGTGGACAAATGGAGTATTGTCACAGAATCAGCCACAGCATCACCGCCCCAATCATATATTTTAATAAACACTGTGTGCACCTAAACCTGATGGTCTCCGCCTGTGTTTGTGACAGAAGACCAGACCATCATGCAGAGTCCTGTTGGAACCAGCGGGTAGCATCCACCGGATCAGTTTGCCAAACCTGTGCAGACGGTTCAGCAAACTGTCACGGAACGGTTGAACGGAGACGAGGATACAATAGCACTATGAGATGAGGTTTATTAAATACTACAAAATAAAACAAGCCATAAACAAAACAACCCCGAGGGGGAAAACAAGAGTGGTTTCAGGCAAAAACAGGTAACACAAGGAAACAGGAAACATTGACAACAAACCAGCACAGGACTACAAACACAGGGAGGCTAAATAAGGGAACAAACAAAGGAGGGTAACGAGCAGGACAGGTGGGACAAATTAACCAATAATCTGATAACAAGATGGGCGGGGTTAAACAATAGACAGGAGAGCACATGGCACAAGAAATAACAAGAGAGTCATGTGCTCACAACAGACCAGAAACACAAACACATGACAACGTGACACAAACTCTCCCCTCTGCACCACCGTGAGGCAGAGGATTCCAGCAGGTTCCTTCTACAATGTTCACTATATTTTGAAATGCAACCACAGTTTTTCTCCAACGATCGGCGAGTATCGCCTTCATGATTTCCCTGCTATCTGGACGTGCACTCCATTGGGGCCAATCCATCTGGCATGCCAACTACCCAGTCACAACTTCATTGGCATCCTTCACTTCAAGGAAGTCTTCGGTCAAACCGCATCAGAATTATCCGTCCATGATCGGCTGTTTAACCTCCGCCAAGGTAATAAAAATGCTTATGTACAGCGCTTTGAGAAGTTGCTTTTAAAGGCGCTCTATAAAATAAAGTGTATTATTATTATTAACTGCCCGATACGACCACCACGCCCAACTTTCTGCCCAAAGTTGCACCTCTTACTTGCACGCCTGTCTAAAATATTTTTTTTATTATTTTTTTATTTTTTATTTTTTTATTGTGCAATCCAATACTTACAAGTGATTGATACAACAAAAAACATCAAGGCTACATCCATGAACATCAACACGTAACATGAACATACATAAATGTGTGTGTGTGTGTGTGTGTGTGTGTGTGTGTGTGTGTGTGTGTGTGTGTGTGTGTGTGTGTGTGTGTGTGTGTGTGTGTGTGTGTGTGTGTGTGCGCGCATGTATTACTGGGTATGTGAGTGGAAATAACTTAACAGGAACATCTTACAGATACAACAGACGTAATAAAAATTAACTAAATAATAATAGAAGGGGAAAAAATGGTATTAACAGGAGGATGAGGAAGATGTGATAATTTAGTCTTGTAAAAATATAATAAACGTAAGAATAATAATAGTAGTAGCAATAATAACTAATCTTTTAAATAAAACCTAACCCTAACAAAAAATAAGGCTATTACTAATATAAGAAAAAAGGCTGCCTCTGATCTCCCCCTGGCCAAGACACACTACAATGGGCCATTAAGAAGATGTGCTCCAGAGCCTGGAGCCCAAGGCCCTCCCTCATCACTCATAACCAAGAGCACTCCCCGCCTCCGCCGTCACACACGTCATGGTTACCCTGTTTGTTTGCTGTTTTTTTTTTTTGTCTCTCCAAAATCGAACCCCTAAACTTCTCGTTTCAGCGCAAGCGTTAATCGACTCCGGGTCTGCAGGGAACTTCAATTCTCATCAACTTCTCCAAAGACTCAACCTCCAGAGGAAACGCTGCTCACAAGAATTAGCCTTTCACGCCATCCTCGGCAAGCCGCTGGGCCGTGGTCATGTCCGCCACTTCCCCCCCACAGTCACGCTACGTGTCGGCTGCCTGCATGAGGAGAAGATGTAGTTCTTGGTGCTGGAAGGATCCACCGCTGACATCATCCTGGGACGCTCCTGGATGACCCTGCACGAACTCCCCATAAATTGGAACTGTGGAGAGATCCTACAATAGAGAGATTCCTGCTTCCAGAACTGTCTGTCATCTGTGATCAAAACGTCTACACGTCGAACCTGATGACATCTCTCGAAATCTTAATCCAGTCTCCAGTTAAACTCCACCTCCGTCGAAAGCCCAGAGACTGAGAGTAAAACTGAAATCCCTCCAAAGTACCGGGAGTTCCATGATGTATTCAGCAAACGGTTGGCAACCCGTCTACCACCTCCTCGGCCATGGGACTGCTCCATAGACCTGCTGCCTGGGGTGACACCACCTAAGGGTAAAGTCTACCCACCGCCATCCCGGAACAGAAGGCCATGGAGGCGTACATTCGGGAGGCTCTCAAACAACGTTTCATCCATCCATTAACATCCCCTGCCACATCCAACTTCTTCTTCGAGGCCAAGAAAGACGGAGGCTTGCGGCCGTGTATCGAATACCGGGCCCTTAATGCACAGACTGTTAAATACAGTTATCCTCTTCCTCTGGTTCCTGCCGCATGGGAACAGCTCCGTGGGGCTCGCATCTTCTCCAAGCTGGACCTGCGGAGTGCCTGTAACCTCATTCGGATATGTGAGGGTGACGAATGGAATGGAATGGTCATTTATGAAAACACCTGACCATCTCTCCATCTGTCGCCCTTCCAGCACCAGAACCCATGCAGGTAAACACTTACCATCTGTCCAACGCTGAGAAGCATCAAAGAAGACTAACACAGCACTTGTGTCTGTATTGTGGGGGAGAAGGTCATATCACCAACTGCCCACCACGCCCAGTGATGAATACCATCCAGGTGTTCATCACTCCGGCAGGCCACTACGAGTACCAGGTAATGCTGTATGGCCTGTCCAACTCACCCTCCGTATTCCAAGGCTACAAGAAAAGAGATGTTCCGGGAGTACCTCCAATGCTTCGTCATCGTCTAAATCACAATATCCTGATTTACTCCCGGAACCTGGCCAAAAATTGCCACCACATGACTTAGGTCCTTAAGAAGCTGAGAGAAGAACCTCTATCTCAAGTTGGAGAAGTGCGAGTTCCACACACCATCTGTCCAGTTCCTCAGGTACATCATCAACCAACAAGGTATCCAGATGGACCAGAGGAAGGTGTACACCATCTACAACTGGCCCCAACCTGTCACCGGCAAAGGAACTCCAATGCTTCCTAGGCTTTCGCCAACTTCTATCGCAGGTTCATCCAGAATTACAGTCTCCTCAGCTCACCTCTTACCTCACTCCTCAGGAACCTGCCCAAGTCTCTGTCCTGGAACCCCTTGGCCACCGAAGCCTTCCAACACCTGAAAGATGCATTCATGGCCGCTCCAATCCTGTTGCACCCCAATCCAGAACTCCCATTCGTGGTCGAAGTCGATGCGTCTACCACCGGAGTTGGAGCGGTGCTATCCTAGCAGCAGGGTGAGCCTCCTCGACTCCACCCATGCGCCTTCTATTCGAAGAAGCTGTCCCTGGCGAAGCAGAACTACGACATCGGAAATCGTGAGCTGCTCTCCATCAAGCTCGCCTTGGGGGAATGGAGACACTGGCTGGAGGGAGCTCATCACCGCTTCGAGGTCATCACCAATCACCGGAACCTAGAGTATCTCCGAGAGGCCAAGTGGCTCAACCCACGACTAGCCCGTTGGGCGCTATTCTTCACACAGTTCGATTTCACCGTGACCTACCGACCCTGTACCAAGAATTGCAAGGCGGATGCCTTATCCCGTCTGTATCCTCCTGAACCTGAAACCTGTCTTCCAGAACCAGTTTTCCTTCCAGCCATTGTACTCAGCCCAATCCAATGGCCCCTCGACGATCAGATTCTACAAGCCACCCGCACCGAACCTGCTCCGCCGGGAGGTCCTGAGGCACGTTTGTATGTACCATCCGCCTGCCATCTGTCCCTCATGGTCTCAGCACACACCTCTCCAGGATCTGGACACCTATCAAGGGCCTCATTATCAATCACGCCACCGGCCTTGCGCTGTTCTCCCACGGCCTTCGGCCTCGACCTGCTTGCCACATACCCCAATCGCCTCTCGCAGGCCGGGGGGTAACCACGAGACTGCATCTACTCCCTCCGAGGCAGACCAGTCACGGCGGCCGCGGCACCTGGGGGCATGGACAGACGAGGCGAAAGAAAAGGAGACGGAAGCATGAGGAGCGACAGAAACGAGAGAATTTTTTTTTTATTGGTCTGGTTTCAAGACACACTGCTGCTCGGTCCTCAGCCTGCTGAGAGACTCACTCGCGGTGCCATGCGATGGTACTGGACATCCGCTGGCTGACGGCAACAGGCGAATGGGAGAGACTCCTTCGCTCCATCTAGGATGGCAGGCACCCCTCCTCGACCCAGGAGCATAGCAGCGAGTTCTCCTTCCCGACCTCCTCAGCACCATGATCCCCCTCAGCAGTGAGGGCTCTCAGACAGCGCGTCCCTTATTCCTCCCGTGTTTTCGGCACCAGTGTAGCAAGGTTAGTTATTTTGGGAAGAAGGCGGGAACCAGTGAAAATTCAAAGACTTTAATAAACGTAAAATAAACAAATACAAAAAGAGGCCCTCGGCCTCGTCCTGTTTGGCACACCTATATTCTCTGTAATTAATACACTAGTAAGTCTCCTAGGTGGTTAATTTGTTCCCCACACCTGTTCGGTTTCTACTTTGATTTTCCAGTTTGTATTCCCTGAGGTCTCCTTATGCTGGGGCCACACCAAAATATATTAAAATTGTATAAGATATTTAAAATGTGAGATACCACAAACATGAGGACAAAAAATCCTAAATTTAATAGTTTTGCTCCTTTAGTCTGTGGTGCGCTGTGATGTGAAGAAGACAACACACCACACACAAACAGATCTTCAACCAGAGTCCAGACTGTGAACATGGGAAATCTCGCAAAATCTCTCGAGACAGGAAGGCAGGAAGAAATTCCGATGAAAGTGTTTGGCATGCTTTTGACTGAACATTCACGGAAAAAAAGAAAAGAGTTTGGCTGAAGTCGTGGAGACTGCGGGAGCATAGACTTTACTTGTTTCAATGAGAGTCTTGGCCGTTGTCGACATGGCAGCTCTTGGGTGGGTGTGCAAACTTACACTCAGTGTCAGTGCGTGAGCAGGTGCTTCTCTGAAACTGCCAACACACCTCCAGTGTGAGCTATTTAACATCACTCACACCCTGACATTTATCCACAATGCCTCAGAAACCACAGTAAGCCTTTTACTTAAGATGTGGTGTTTAATCACTGATGGTGATTGTTGAGAAGATGTCAATGAAGCAGCAGTATAACAGATGATACTGTCAACCCAACATATTCAACAGTGCTGATGCTGCAGCTGCAGGGACGAAAGTCTCAAGGAAAGTATGGAGGAAAGATTTGTGTGTTTTGAATAAATGAGGAAATAAGCATATGCATTGGAAACAGAAGAGCTTCTGAGCTTTAGGACAATTATTCAAAGAGAATATGTAGGGGGAAACACAGAAGACATATCTAATCAGCTTATCGCTTGCAAAATATGAGCTTGCTGTTGACTGACAGCTATTTCCTGTTTAGATCCTGTTTATACCAACCAGAAACAATTAAATATTTGCTTCATAGAGACTTTGATGCAAAGTGACTTGAAGAATGAAGCGAAGCAAAATGAAGAGAAGCAAAAGCAATTTATCATACAGGAGACAACAATATTAGCAGTTCTGTAATATTGAATTACAAGTAAACTAATTGAAAACCAGCCTCGATGTCGCAGCATGAAGAGTCATTCTTGTGTAATCAGAAACCATTGCGCCTGTTAAAATAGGGGTTGTATGCTTTAGTTAATTTTGTTTGTGTATTTGTTTTCAGCATCATTATAGGATATAGAATTTTTTTGTTAATATATTACAGGGTATAGAATGCTATGGTGAAAGTTTTTGTTTTATGAATGTAGATTGACTTTTATTGAATATTATATTATATTATATTATATTATATTATATTATATTACATTATATTATATTATCCAGGAAAAATATAAGTGGCACTAATTAATCAATTTTATTTACGTTTATGTTAAAGGCCATAATACTGTGTCAAGACACTAAGGAATGACTGAGACATTAACAGAATAATAACTAGTACTCCAAGATTTAAAAAGAAAGAAAGAAAACATAAAACTGTTTAACTTTACATTCTTAAAATTTCCTCTCTTGGCAAAAAAAACAAAACAAAAAAAAACACACAAAAAAAACACACTGGTAAACCATTTCTTATTGGTGTTTTTATAAGTTTATCTTTTTTACATTGCCATGAAAACATAACGCCATGATCACTAAAACCTCTTTGAGAAGCTGTAAAAGTATTATTTAAACAGTAATACCTCTTACCGCCACTAGAGAGAGACAGCTGTTCACTTCATGGCACTGGACTGTTGCTCTTAAAAGATAAAAATCACAAATATATGTTTATTGGATTTAAGCTTTAAAAGTGTCAGTTTATTACATAAAGAGCGACGTATTGTGTGATTGCTGTTTATATGTTAAGATTAAAGTGTGATCCTGGTTTTGTGTGTTGTGTTTTGTTAGGACTTTTGTTAATATATTTTCAGTTACCATTGTTTCCATCCTCACTCCCTGTGTTTGGTTTCCATATCTCTGTGTTGTTATATTAGTTACCATAGTCACCGTCATTAGTTCCAGCTGTTGTATTTAAGCCTCTGATCTTCAGTTCTGCTTGGGTAATCATTATAAGTGTATGCTTTAAGGTTTCTGGTCTCGCCGGATGTGTTTGGATTTTCTCGGTTTCCTCGTGTGCCTTGGGTAATGTTCTTGTGTCTCTCTTGTCTGTTCGCCTGCTCAAGGTTTGGTTTATCTGTGACTTTGCCTTTTGTTAATAAACTGTGCATGCATTTGGATTCGCCCTTGTCTCATCCCTCCACATCTGTAATATATATTGTATACTCATCAGCCACTTTATTAGGTACACCTGTTCAACTGCTCGTTAACCTAAAAATCTAATCAGTCAATCACATAGCAGCAACTTGATGCATTTAGGCATGTAGATATGGTCAAGATAATCTGAAGTTCAAACTGAGCATCAGAATGAGGAAGAGCTGATTTAACGTGGCATGGTTGTTGGTGCCAGAGAGGCTGGTCTGAGTGTTTCAGAAACTGCTGATCTACTGATATTTTCATGGAAGGTTTCACCGGGGTTTACAGAGAATGGTCTGAAAAATATATAATATCCAGTGAGTATCAGTTCTGTGGGTGAAAATGACTTATTGAGGTCAGAAGAGAATAACCAGACTCGTTCAGCTGATAGAAAGGTAAAAGTAACTAAAATAAGCACTCGATACAACTGAGAACCTTGAGGCAGAATAGCATCTCTGAACACACAACACAACAAACCTTGAAGCAGAAGAGCATCTCTGAACACACAACACATCAAACCTTGAAGCAGAAGAGCATCTCTGAACACACAACACATCAAACCTTGAAGCAGAAGAGCATTTCTGAACACCCAACACACCAAACCTGGAAGCAGAAGAGCATCTTTGAACACACAACACACCAAACCTTGAAGCAGAAGATCATCTCTGAACACACAACACATCAAACCTTGAAGCAGAAGAGCATCTCTGAACACACACAACACACCAAACCTTGAAGCAGAAGAGCATCTCTGAACACACAACACATCAAACCTTGAAGCAGAAGAGCATCTCTGAACACACACAACACACCAAACCTTGAGGCAGAATAGCATCTCTGAACACACAACACACCAAACCTTGAATCAGAAGAACATCTCTGAACACACAACACATCAAACCTTGAAGCAGAAGATCATCTCTGAACACACAACACATCAAACCTTGAAGCAGAAGAGCATTTCTGAACACCCAACACACCAAACCTTGAAGCAGAAGAGCATCTCTGAACACACAACACACCAAACCTTGAGGCAGAATAGCATCTCTGAACACACAACACACCAAACCTTGAAGCAGAAGAGCATCTCTGAACACACAACACATCAAACCTTGAAGCAGAAGAGCATCTCTGAACACACAACACATCAAACCTTGAAGCAGAAGAGCATTTCTGAACACCCAACACACCAAACCTGGAAGCAGAAGAGCATCTCTGAACACACAACACACCAAACCTTGAAGCAGAAGATCATCTCTGAACACACAACACATCAAACCTTGAAGCAGAAGAGCATCTCTGAACACACACAACACACCAAACCTTGAAGCAGAAGAGCATCTCTGAACACACAACACACCAAACCTTGAGGCAGAATAGCATATCTGAACACACAACACACCAAACCTTGAAGCAGAAGAGCATCTCTGAACACACAACACATCAAACCTTGAAGCAGAAGAGCATCTCTGAACACACACAACACACCAAACCTTGAAGCAGAAGAGCATCTCTGAACACACAACACATCAAACCTTGAAGCAGAAGAGCATCTCTGAACACACAACACATCAAACCTTGAAGCAGAAGAGCATCTCTGAACACACACAACACACCAAACCTTGAGGCAGAATAGCATCTCTGAACACACAACACACCAAACCTTGAATCAGAAGAGCATCTCTGAACACACAACACATCAAACCTTGAAGCAGAAGAGCATTTCTGAACACCCAACACACCAAACCTGGAAGCAGAAGAGCATCTCTGAACACACAACACATCAAACCTTGAAGCAGAAGATCATCTCTGAACACACAACACACCAAACCTTGAGGCAGAATAGCATCTCTGAACACACAACACACCAAACCTTGAAGCAGAAGAGCATCTCTGAACACACAACACATCAAACCTTGAAGCAGAAGAGCATTTCTGAACACCCAACACACCAAACCTGGAAGCAGAAGAGCATCTCTGAACACACAACACACCAAACCTTGAAGCAGAAGATCATCTCTGAACACACAACACATCAAACCTTGAAGCAGAAGAGCATCTCTGAACACACACAACACACCAAACCTTGAATCAGAAGAGCATCTCTGAACACACAACAAACCAAACCTTGAGGCAGAATAGCATCTCTGAACACAACACACCAAACCTTGAAGCAGAAGAGCATCTCTGAACACACAACACACCAAACCTTGAAGCAGAAGAGCATCTCTGAACACACAACACATCAAACCTTGAAGCAGAGGAGCATCTCTGAACACACAACACATCACACCTTGAAGCAGAAAAACATCTCTGAACACACAACACATCAAACCTTGAAGCAGAAGAGCATCTCTGAACACACAACACATCAAACCTTGAAGCAGAAGAGCATCTCTGAACACACAACACATCACACCTTGAAGCAGAAAAACATCTCTGAACACACAACACATCACACCTTGAAGCAGTAAAGCATCTCTGAACACACAACACAACAAACCTTGAAGCAGAAGAGCATCTCTGAACACACACAACACACCAAACCTTGAATCAGAAGAGCATCTCTGAACACCCAACACACCAAACCTGGAAGCAGAAGAGCATCTCTGAACACACAACACACCAAACCTTGAAGCAGAAGAACATCTCTGAACACACACAACACACCAAACCTTGAAGCAGAAGAGCATCTCTGAACACACACAACACACCAAACCTTGAAGCAGAAGAGCATCTCTGAACACACAACACATCAAACCTTGAAGCAGAAGAGCATCTCTGAACACACAACACACCAAACCTTGAAGCAGAAGAGCATCTCTGAACACACAACACATCAAACCTTGAAGCAGAAGAGCATCTCTGAACACACACAACACACCAAACCTTGAAGCACAAGAGCATCTCTGAACACACAACGAACCAAACCTTGAAGCAGAAGAGCATCTCTGAACACACAACACACCAAACCATGAAGAAGAGCATCTCTGAACACACAACACACCAAACCTTGAAGCAGAAGAGAATCTCTGAACACACAACAAACCAAACCTTAAAGCAGAAGAGCATCTCTGAACACACAACACACCAAACCTTGAAGCAGAAGAGCATCTCTGAACACACACAACACACCAAACCTTGAAGCAGAAGAGCATCTCTGAACACACAACACACCAAACCATGAAGAAGAGCATCTCTGAACACACAACACACCAAACCTTGAAGCAGAAGAGAATCTCTGAACACACAACACACCAAACCTTGAAGCAGAAGAGCATCTCTGAACACACAACAAACCAAACCTTAAAGCAGAAGAGCATCTCTGAACACACAACAAACCAAACCTTAAAGCAGAAGAGCATCTCTGAACACACAACACACCAAACCTTGAAGCAGAAGAGCATCTCTGAACACACAACACACCAAACCTTGAAGCAGAAGAGCATCTCTGAACACACAACACACCAAACCTTGAGGCAGAATAGCATCTCTGAACACACAACACACCAAACCTTGAAGCAGAAGAGCATCTCTGAACACACAACACATCAAACCTTGAAGCAGAAGAGCATCTCTGAACACACAACACATCAAACCTTGAGGCAGAAGAGCATTTCTGAACACCCAACACACCAAACCTGGAAGCAGAAGAGCATCTCTGAACACACAACACACCAAACCTTGAAGCAGAAGATCATCTCTGAACACACAACACATCAAACCTTGAAGCAGAAGAGCATCTCTGAACACACACAGCACACCAAACCTTGAAGCAGAAGAGCATCTCTGAACACACAACACACCAAACCTTGAGGCAGAATAGCATCTCTGAACACACAACACACCAAACCTTGAATCAGAAGAGCATCTCTGAACACACAACACATCAAACCTTGAAGCAGAAGAGCATCTCTGAACACACAACACATCAAACCTTGAAGCAGAAGAGCATTTCTGAACACCCAACACACCAAACCTGGAAGCAGAAGAGCATCTCTGAACACACAACACACCAAACCTTGAAGCAGAAGATCATCTCTGAACACACAACACATCAAACCTTGAAGCAGAAGAGCATCTCTGAACATACACAACACACCAAACCTTGAATCAGAAGAGCATCTCTGAACACACAACACACCAAACCTTGAGGCAGAATAGCATCTCTGAACACAACACACCAAACCTTGAAGCAGAAGAGCATCTCTGAACACACGACACACCAAACCTTGAAGCAGAAGAGCATCTCTGAACACACAACACATCAAACCTTGAAGCAGAGGAGCATCTCTGAACACACAACACATCACACCTTGAAGCAGAAAAACATCTCTGAACACACAACACATCAAACCTTGAAGCAGAAGAGCATCTCTGAACACACAACACATCAAACCTTGAAGCAGAAGAGCATCTCTGAACACACAACACATCACACCTTGAAGCAGAAAAACATCTCTGAACACACAACACACCAAACCTTGAAGCAGAAGAGCATCTCTGAACACACACAACACACCAAACCTTGAAGCAGAAGAGCATCTCTGAACACACAACACATCAAACCTTGAAGCAGAAGAGCATCTCTGAACACACAACACATCACACCTTGAAGCAGTAAAGCATCTCTGAACACACAACACAACAAACCTTGAAGCAGAAGAGCATCTCTGAACACACACAACACACCAAACCTTGAATCAGAAGAGCATCTCTGAACACCCAACACACCAAACCTGGAAGCAGAAGAGCATCTCTGAACACACAACACACCAAACCTTGAAGCAGAAGAACATCTCTGAACACACACAACACACCAAACCTTGAAGCAGAAGAGCATCTCTGAACACACACAACACACCAAACCTTGAAGCAGAAGAGCATCTCTGAACGCACACAACACACCAAACCTTGAAGCAGAAGAGCATCTCTGAACACACAACACACCAAACCTTGAAGCAGAAGAGCATCTCTGAACACACACAACACACCAAACCTTGAAGCAGAAGAGCATCTCTGAACACACACAACACACCAAACCTTGAAGCAGAAGAGCATCTCTGAACGCACACAACACACCAAACCTTGAAGCAGAAGAGCATCTCTGAACACACAACACTTCAAACCTTGAAGCAGAAGAGCATCTCTGAACACACATAACACAACAAACCTTGAAGCAGAAGAGCATCTCTGAACACACAACACACCAAACCTTGAAGCAGAAGAGCATCTCTGAACACACAACACACCAAACCTTGAAGCAGAAGAGCATCTCTGAACACACAACACATCAAACCTTGAAGCAGAAGAGCATCTCTGAACACACAACAC
The DNA here is from genome assembly GCF_051911475.1 of Siphateles boraxobius. NCBI lineage: Eukaryota > Metazoa > Chordata > Actinopteri > Cypriniformes > Leuciscidae > Siphateles > Siphateles boraxobius. Next base: position 530,659 of record NW_027509212.1, read on the forward strand.
ACCAAACCTTGAAGCAGAAGAGCATCTCTGAACACACAACACATCAAACCTTGAAGCAGAAGAGCATCTCTGAACACACAACACACCAAACCTTGAAGCAGAAGAGCATCTCTGAACACACAACACATCAAACCTTGAAGCAGAAGAGCATCTCTGAACACACAACACACCAAACCTTGAAGCAGAAGAGCATCTCTGAACACACAACACAGCAAACCTTGAAGCAGAAGAGCATCTCTGAACACACAACGAACCAAACCTTGAAGCAGAAGAGCATCTCTGAACACACAACAAACCAAACCTTAAAGCAGAAGAGCATCTCTGAACACACAACACACCAAACCTTGAAGCAGAAGAGCATCTCTGAACACACATAACACACCAAACCTTGAAGCAGAAGAGCATCTCTGAACACACAACACACCAAACCTTGAAGCAGAAGAGCATCTCTGAACACACAACACACCAAACCTTGAAGCAGAAGAGCATCTCTGAACACACAACACATCAAACCTTGAAGCAGAAGAGCATCTCTGAACAAACAACACACCAAACCTTGAAGCAGAAGAGCATCTCTGAACACACACAACACACCAAACCTTGAAGCAGAAGAGCATCTCTGAACACACAACACTTCAAACCTTGAAGCAGAAGAGCATCTCTGAACACACATAACACAACAAACCTTGAAGCAGAAGAGCATCTCTGAACACACAACACACCAAACCTTGAAGCAGAAGAGCATCTCTGAACACACAACACATCAAACCTTGAAGCAGAAGAGCATCTCTGAACACACAACACACCAAACCTTGAAGCAGAAGAGCATCTCTGAACACACAACACATCAAACCTTGAAGCAGAAGAGCATCTCTGAACACACACAACACACCAAACCTTGAAGCACAAGAGCATCTCTGAACACACAACGAACCAAACCTTGAAGCAGAAGAGCATCTCTGAACACACAACACACCAAACCATGAAGAAGAGCATCTCTGAACACACAACACACCAAACCTTGAAGCAGAAGAGAATCTCTGAACACACAACAAACCAAACCTTAAAGCAGAAGAGCATCTCTGAACACACAACACACCAAACCTTGAAGCAGAAGAGCATCTCTGAACACACACAACACACCAAACCTTGAGGCAGAATAGCATCTCTGAACACACAACACACCAAACCTTGAAGCAGAAGAGCATCTCTGAACACACAACACATCAAACCTTGAAGCAGAAGAGCATTTCTGAACACCCAACACACCAAACCTGGAAGCAGAAGAGCATCTCTGAACACACAACACACCAAACCTTGAAGCAGAAGATCATCTCTGAACACACAACACATCAAACCTTGAAGCAGAAGAGCATCTCTGAACACACACAACACACCAAACCTTGAATCAGAAGAGCATCTCTGAACACACAACAAACCAAACCTTGAGGCAGAATAGCATCTCTGAACACAACACACCAAACCTTGAAGCAGAAGAGCATCTCTGAACACACAACACATCAAACCTTGAAGCAGAAGAGCATCTCTGAACACACAACACATCAAACCTTGAAGCAGAAGAGCATCTCTGAACACACAACACATCACACCTTGAAGCAGAAAAACATCTCTGAACACACAACACATCACACCTTGAAGCAGTAAAGCATCTCTGAACACACAACACAACAAACCTTGAAGCAGAAGAGCATCTCTGAACACACACAACACACCAAACCTTGAATCAGAAGAGCATCTCTGAACACCCAACACACCAAACCTGGAAGCAGAAGAGCATCTCTGAACACACAACACACCAAACCTTGAAGCAGAAGAACATCTCTGAACACACACAACACACCAAACCTTGAAGCAGAAGAGCATCTCTGAACACACACAACACACCAAACCTTGAAGCAGAAGAGCATCTCTGAACACACAACACATCAAACCTTGAAGCAGAAGAGCATCTCTGAACACACAACACACCAAACCTTGAAGCAGAAGAGCATCTCTGAACACACAACACATCAAACCTTGAAGCAGAAGAGCATCTCTGAACACACACAACACACCAAACCTTGAAGCACAAGAGCATCTCTGAACACACAACGAACCAAACCTTGAAGCAGAAGAGCATCTCTGAACACACAACACACCAAACCATGAAGAAGAGCATCTCTGAACACACAACACACCAAACCTTGAAGCAGAAGAGAATCTCTGAACACACAACAAACCAAACCTTAAAGCAGAAGAGCATCTCTGAACACACAACACACCAAACCTTGAAGCAGAAGAGCATCTCTGAACACACACAACACACCAAACCTTGAAGCAGAAGAGCATCTCTGAACACACAACACACCAAACCATGAAGAAGAGCATCTCTGAACACACAACACACCAAACCTTGAAGCAGAAGAGAATCTCTGAACACACAACACACCAAACCTTGAAGCAGAAGAGCATCTCTGAACACACAACAAACCAAACCTTAAAGCAGAAGAGCATCTCTGAACACACAACAAACCAAACCTTAAAGCAGAAGAGCATCTCTGAACACACAACACACCAAACCTTGAAGCAGAAGAGCATCTCTGAACACACAACACACCAAACCTTGAAGCAGAAGAGCATCTCTGAACACACAACACACCAAACCTTGAGGCAGAATAGCATCTCTGAACACACAACACACCAAACCTTGAAGCAGAAGAGCATCTCTGAACACACAACACATCAAACCTTGAAGCAGAAGAGCATCTCTGAACACACAACACATCAAACCTTGAGGCAGAAGAGCATTTCTGAACACCCAACACACCAAACCTGGAAGCAGAAGAGCATCTCTGAACACACAACACACCAAACCTTGAAGCAGAAGATCATCTCTGAACACACAACACATCAAACCTTGAAGCAGAAGAGCATCTCTGAACACACACAACACACCAAACCTTGAAGCAGAAGAGCATCTCTGAACACACAACACACCAAACCTTGAGGCAGAATAGCATCTCTGAACACACAACACACCAAACCTTGAATCAGAAGAGCATCTCTGAACACACAACACATCAAACCTTGAAGCAGAAGAGCATCTCTGAACACACAACACATCAAACCTTGAAGCAGAAGAGCATTTCTGAACACCCAACACACCAAACCTGGAAGCAGAAGAGCATCTCTGAACACACAACACACCAAACCTTGAAGCAGAAGATCATCTCTGAACACACAACACATCAAACCTTGAAGCAGAAGAGCATCTCTGAACATACACAACACACCAAACCTTGAATCAGAAGAGCATCTCTGAACACACAACACACCAAACCTTGAGGCAGAATAGCATCTCTGAACACAACACACCAAACCTTGAAGCAGAAGAGCATCTCTGAACACACGACACACCAAACCTTGAAGCAGAAGAGCATCTCTGAACACACAACACATCAAACCTTGAAGCAGAGGAGCATCTCTGAACACACAACACATCACACCTTGAAGCAGAAAAACATCTCTGAACACACAACACATCAAACCTTGAAGCAGAAGAGCATCTCTGAACACACAACACATCAAACCTTGAAGCAGAAGAGCATCTCTGAACACACAACACATCACACCTTGAAGCAGAAAAACATCTCTGAACACACAACACACCAAACCTTGAAGCAGAAGAGCATCTCTGAACACACACAACACACCAAACCTTGAAGCAGAAGAGCATCTCTGAACACACAACACATCAAACCTTGAAGCAGAAGAGCATCTCTGAACACACAACACATCACACCTTGAAGCAGTAAAGCATCTCTGAACACACAACACAACAAACCTTGAAGCAGAAGAGCATCTCTGAACACACACAACACACCAAACCTTGAATCAGAAGAGCATCTCTGAACACCCAACACACCAAACCTTGAAGCAGAAGAGCATCTCTGAACACACAACACACCAAACCTTGAAGCAGAAGAACATCTCTGAACACACACAACACACCAAACCTTGAAGCAGAAGAGCATCTCTGAACACACACAACACACCAAACCTTGAAGCAGAAGAGCATCTCTGAACGCACACAACACACCAAACCTTGAAGCAGAAGAGCATCTCTGAACACACAACACACCAAACCTTGAAGCAGAAGAGCATCTCTGAACACACACAACACACCAAACCTTGAAGCAGAAGAGCATCTCTGAACACACACAACACACCAAACCTTGAAGCAGAAGAGCATCTCTGAACACACAACACTTCAAACCTTGAAGCAGAAGAGCATCTCTGAACACACATAACACAACAAACCTTGAAGCAGAAGAGCATCTCTGAACACACAACACACCAAACCTTGAAGCAGAAGAGCATCTCTGAACACACAACACACCAAACCTTGAAGCAGAAGAGCATCTCTGAACACACAACACATCAAACCTTGAAGCAGAAGAGCATCTCTGAACACACAACACACCAAACCTTGAAGCAGAAGAGCATCTCTGAACACACAACACATCAAACCTTGAAGCAGAAGAGCATCTCTGAACACACAACACACCAAACCTTGAAGCAGAAGAGCATCTCTGAACACACAACACATCAAACCTTGAAGCAGAAGAGCATCTCTGAACACACAACACACCAAACCTTGAAGCAGAAGAGCATCTCTGAACACACAACACAGCAAACCTTGAAGCAGAAGAGCATCTCTGAACACACAACGAACCAAACCTTGAAGCAGAAGAGCATCTCTGAACACACAACAAACCAAACCTTAAAGCAGAAGAGCATCTCTGAACACACAACACACCAAACCTTGAAGCAGAAGAGCATCTCTGAACACACATAACACACCAAACCTTGAAGCAGAAGAGCATCTCTGAACACACAACACACCAAACCTTGAAGCAGAAGAGCATCTCTGAACACACAACACACCAAACCTTGAAGCAGAAGAGCATCTCTGAACACACAACACATCAAACCTTGAAGCAGAAGAGCATCTCTGAACAAACAACACACCAAACCTTGAAGCAGAAGAGCATCTCTGAACACACACAACACACCAAACCTTGAAGCAGAAGAGCATCTCTGAACACACAACACTTCAAACCTTGAAGCAGAAGAGCATCTCTGAACACACATAACACAACAAACCTTGAAGCAGAAGAGCATCTCTGAACACACAACACACCAAACCTTGAAGCAGAAGAGCATCTCTGAACACACAACACATCAAACCTTGAAGCAGAAGAGCATCTCTGAACACACAACACACCAAACCTTGAAGCAGAAGAGCATCTCTGAACACACAACACATCAAACCTTGAAGCAGAAGAGCATCTCTGAACACACACAACACACCAAACCTTGAAGCACAAGAGCATCTCTGAACACACAACGAACCAAACCTTGAAGCAGAAGAGCATCTCTGAACACACAACACACCAAACCATGAAGAAGAGCATCTCTGAACACACAACACACCAAACCTTGAAGCAGAAGAGAATCTCTGAACACACAACAAACCAAACCTTAAAGCAGAAGAGCATCTCTGAACACACAACACACCAAACCTTGAAGCAGAAGAGCATCTCTGAACACACACAACACACCAAACCTTGAAGCAGAAGAGCATCTCTGAACACACAACACACCAAACCATGAAGAAGAGCATCTCTGAACACACAACACACCAAACCTTGAAGCAGAAGAGAATCTCTGAACACACAACACACCAAACCTTGAAGCAGAAGAGCATCTCTGAACACACAACAAACCAAACCTTAAAGCAGAAGAGCATCTCTGAACACACAACAAACCAAACCTTAAAGCAGAAGAGCATCTCTGAACACACAACACACCAAACCTTGAAGCAGAAGAGCATCTCTGAACACACAACACACCAAACCTTGAAGCAGAAGAGCATCTCTGAACACACAACACACCAAACCTTGAAGCAGAAGAGCATCTCTGAACACAGACAACACACCAAACCTTGAAGCAGAAGATCATCTCTGAACACACACAACACACCAAACCTTGAAGCAGAAGAGCATCTCTGAACACACAACACACCAAACCTTGAAGCAGAAGAGAATCTCTGAACACACAACACACCAAACCTTGAAGCAGAAGAGCATCTCTGAACACACAATGAACCAAACCTTGAAGCAGAAGAGCATCTCTGAACACACAACACACCAAACCATGAAGAAGAGCATCTCTGAACACACAACACACCAAACCTTGAAGCAGAAGAGCATCTCTGAACACACAACACACCAAACCTTGAAGCAGAAGAGCATCTCTGAACACACAACAAACCAAACCTTAAAGCAGAAGAGCATCTCTGAACACACACAACACACCAAACCTTGAAGCAGAAGAGCATCTCTGAACACACACAACACACCAAACCTTAAAGCAGAAGAGCATCTCTGAACACACACAACACACCAAACCTTGAAGCAGAAGAGCATCTCTGAACACACAACACACCAAACCTTGAAGCAGAAGAGCATCTCTGAACACACAACACACCAAACCTTAAAGCAGAAGAGCATCTCTGAACACACAACACACCAAACCTTGAAGCAGAAGAGCATCTCTGAACACACAACACACCAAACCTTGAAGCAGAAGAGCATCTCTGAACACACAACACACCAAACCTTGAAGCAGAAGAGCATCTCTGAACACACACAACACACCAAACCTTGAAGCAGAAGAGCATCTCTGAACACACAACACACCAAACCTTGAAGCAGAAGAGCATCTCTGAACACACACAACACACCAAACCTTGAAGCAGAAGAGCATCTCTGAACACACAACACACCAAACCTTGAAGCAGAAGAGCATCTCTGAACACACACAACACACCAAACCTTGAAGCAGAAGAGCATCTCTGAACACACAACACACCAAACCTTGAAGCAGAAGAGCATCTCTGAACACACAACACACCAAACCTTGAAGCAGAAGAGCATCTCTGAACACACAACACACCAAACCTTGAAGCAGAAGAGCATCTCTGAACACACAACAAACCAAACCTTAAAGCAGAAGAGCATCTCTGAACACACACAACACACCAAACCTTGAAGCAGAAGAGCATCTCTGAACACACACAACACACCAAACCTTAAAGCAGAAGAGCATCTCTGAACACACACAACACACCAAACCTTGAAGCAGAAGAGCATCTCTGAACACACAACACACCAAACCTTGAAGCAGAAGAGCATCTCTGAACACACAACACACCAAACCTTAAAGCAGAAGAGCATCTCTGAACACACAACACACCAAACCTTGAAGCAGAAGAGCATCTCTGAACACACAACACACCAAACCTTGAAGCAGAAGAGCATCTCTGAACACACAACACACCAAACCTTGAAGCAGAAGAGCATCTCTGAACACACACAACACACCAAACCTTGAAGCAGAAGAGCATCTCTGAACACACAACACACCAAACCTTGAAGCAGAAGAGCATCTCTGAACACACAACACACCAAACCTTGAAGCAGAAGAGCATCTCTGAACACACACAACACACCAAACCTTGAAGCAGAAGAGCATCTCTGAACACACAACACACCAAACCTTGAAGCAGAAGAGCATCTCTGAACACACAACACACCAAACCTTGAAGCAGAAGAGCATCTCTGAACACACACACAAAGATATTTTCACTGCACACTTTTGGGCCTCTTAGTATAAAGCATTGTTTAATCGCCATAGTCGACCCGTGTAATGCTGCTGACCATGTCCATCCCTTCATGACCACACTGTGCCATCTTCTGATGCTGTCATGTCAATATGGACCAGAATCTCTGAGGAATGTTTCCAGCATCTTGTTGAATCTCTGACATGAAGAATTAAGGCAGTTCTGAAGACACAAGGGGCTCCAAACCGGTATTAGCAAGGTGTACCTAATAAAGTTGCAGGTGAATGTGTATATATACTATATATTAATGATCTTTGAATTGTTTAACATATTCACTGTACTCGGTTACTGAATTAAAGTGTTCATATTTAGTTTCAGATGGCTAGCTGAAATATTAGATTTATGAGACTGTTTATAATTGTTTATAAGAAATTTTTCATATAAAAGAAAGAGACTATAATGCATTGAGGTGTCAGCTTACAGGAATAAGTATAATTTATCCGATTACAATACTTTAAGAATATTTAAAGAAAGGACTACTACAAGAGTTGTGTGCAACACATGTTTATCCATTGAATTAATTTATTCAACAGACATTGTAGTTTTAATTATTGTAATAAATAAGAGTGACTCAATTTTGTCCATGTTGTTGCTTTGTTAAACAGACTTTAACTGGACTCCATGAACACTAAAACCTCTTAAAAAAGCTGTAAAAAATATTATTTAAACAGCTTTACAGCTCAAATAATAGACAAAGTTAAATAAAATAATAAAAAATGGTCTTATAAAACTTCACATTTCTGCTTTTAAATAAAAGAAATTGGCCCTAATGAGTGCCTCAGTTATTGCCTTTTTAAAGAAAATTAGGGTTTAGTCTAATTAATTTTTGTGCTAATCATTTATGAATCATGTATGCCACAAATGCTGCAGATTGAGCTAAACTTGTATCAAACCCGGAATATTCTTTTAAATGAGTGTGAATTAGCAAATGTAGGTGTTAAAACTAGAAGTACACAAATTAATTTGTTTATAAAACAGCAGTGGTACCATAAACTTAATTATTATATTTAAAAGTGAATAATAAATGGAGCAGTTCACATAGGGTCCTGAATAAGCATGTTAACCTCTTACGTAATAGAGTTAACCTATTAAAGAGCTCGAGTTCTTACCAGAACCAGGAAGTATGACCATATTAGCCCGGTTCTGTCAACACTGCATTGGCACCCTATTAAACATCGTATACATTTTGAAATATTGCTGATTACTTACAAAGCACTAAATGGTTTAGCTCCCCAGTACTTGAGCGAGCTCTTAACGCATTATAGTCCTTCATGTCTATTGCGATCTCAAAGTTCTGGCCAGTTGATAATACGTAGAATATATAAATCGACTGCTGGCGGTAGATCATTTTCCTATTTAGCACCAAAACTTTGGAACAATCTTCCTAACATTGTCCGGGAAGCAGACACAGTCTGTCAGTTCAAAGCTAGACTAAAAACACATCTCTTTGGCGTAGCATACACATAACACATTATAGATTGCTATAATTCAATGTTAGGCTGCATAGTTTAGATCAGCCGGAACCAGGAACACTTCCCATAAATCCTGATGTACTCGTTACATCATAAGAAGAATGGCGTCTACGCTAATATTAGTCTCTCTGTTTATCCCGAGGTTTACCGCAGTCCGCCGGATCCAGATCTGAGGAAGGACCATCACATTGACACGATGACAACGCATCCCTGAAGTGCCAGCCTCATCAACACTGTGAAGGCCTCATGGACACCTCAACACACTCATCTCCATACTGGCGTGATGACTCCGACCCCTAACCAGATGAACTGGATAAATATTGTGAAAGCTATGATCCAATCTGACTTCTGACCTATTATGCCGCCTAAATCATAATCATACACTGTTCGTTTGTTGGCCAAAGGAGGACTGGCCCCCGACTGAGCCTGGGTTCTCCCAAGGTTTTTTTCTCCATTCGGTCACCTGATGGAGTTTTGGTTCCTTGCCACTGTCGCCTTTTTTTTGCCTTTATTCGCCATTGGCTTTTGGCTTGCTTAGTTGGGGACATTTAACATTTAATTTTGAATTTAACAATACTATTACAACTTTACTTTCCTGTTATCTCTGTAAAGCTGCTTTGAAACAATTTGTATTGTAAAAGCGCTATATAAATAAAGGTGACTTGACTTGACTTAATGCGGTCAGAATTGTGTAATTTATGTGTGGTGTAAAATAATGTAAGCGTGTATGAGACATGCTGAGTTTTTCAGTTAACTGTTGTTGCACGCAAAGTTGAGTTGTTGCAGACCCAAATAAACCACACAAAGCTTTCAACCGTGCTGTGAATCACTGCAGAGGTGTGTGTGTGTGTGTGTGTGTGTGTGTGTGTGTGTGTGTGTGTGTGTGTGTGTGTGTGTGTGTGTGTGTGTGTGTGTGTGTGTGTGTGTGTGTGTGTGTGTGTGTGTGTGTGTGTGTGTGTGTGTGTGTGTGTGTGTGTGTGTGTGTTGTATTGACAGAATGTTTCTTCCCTGTGGACACTGGTTGTAATTTCCTTTGGTTTGCTGGTGAATAATACCCAGTGTTCACTATAGCAACATTTCAGTTCTTCCTTTGATGTCTGCTTGGTTATACATAGATACTTTGTTAGTTATGATGAAGGTATGACAGTTACAACCATGGCATCAACAATGTTTACAGTGAGAGCTCATCTTGTCTGTGGAAATTACTGCACTATAAAATTAACTCTCAGGTGTGACAACATCATGCTGCATGGGTTTGTCAACTTCGTGCGAATAAAAAGTATTTGGACATTCTGAAGGTCATTGTGTTAGAAAACAAACGGTCAAAGCCAGTGGAATCTGTGCTCAAAGGTTAATTATCTTGTGTTTTTAGCCAAATCTGAATCAAAATGTGTTTTGGTGACTTTTAGTGGATGTGTAAAGTCAGTTCTCTTCAAGTGCGCACACAGCAGCTTTAAAGGGACCCTAAAATGAAGATTAATTTACTGTTCTTAAATCCTGTCATTTCAAACCTGTATGTCTTTCTTTCTCCTTTTTAGAGCATAAAATAAGAAATTTGGAAGAACGGTGCAACTTTTTTATCCATAAATGAAACAACACTTTTACTTCACCTTATGGACAAAAAAAAAAAGATACATTTTCAAAATATTTGTGTTCCACAGAAGAAAGAAAGTTTGAACAACATGACGGTGAGTGATGATTGTATTTTCGTATTTAGGTAAACTATCTAAAGAAGTGCACTTTGTTAGGAATAATCTGAGTCTGTTATGTTTTGTTTTGTTATGTTTTGAATTGTATTTAAGTTTTTATTTCAGTAATGATGTCAAATCAAAAGTTTTACTTTAAAGCACATTTTAAATCACTGTGTTTTAATAATACTTTAATGTGCTTAAAAGATGCACACTTATTTTGATTTGTTGACTTACATATTGAAGCAGATGCAAATTACTTGATTAATATTTTTTATACTTTTAATTCAATTTAAAGTGAAAAATATTAAATGTTCTAAATTTAAACTTTTAGTTTAAAAATCACTTTAAAGTCTTAAGATGTTTTTTTGGCTTTTTGTATGAATTTGTAGCCTTAAGGTTCTCTATAAGCTAGTGTTCTCCAAAACAATGACAAAATTTGGATTTAAAAGATATAAGCATTCAAAACGTACTGTCTCTCACTTCCGCCAATATGGATCAATGAGTTTGATGACATCACTCTGCACTTCAGCTTCTCATCAGATGTTCTGTCCAATCAAATGCTCTCTCGAATCTGAAGCCCCGCCCCCTACACTATAAATTAGCTGTGGCTGAAATCGGTCACTTGTTCACTCCTTTACTATTTTCTACATGGTGAATGGCACTTAGTGCACTATATAGGAGATAGAGAAAGATTCAGACAGTGTAAATTTTCTTTCCATTGGGGCAAATGAAGTCTGGTTTCACGTTAGAGTCACACGAACCGCCGCACGATTGCTCAGAGCGGATCAGATCGAGTCAGCACAGACCTATATTCTGCACAGAATGCTATATACGTAAGTGTACAAGTGTTTTGAAGAATTCACAAGGAAAAGGAGGCAATGAACCCACAACGCTTCACAAATGCTGTTTGATTGCACTCGTACCACAGGTGTGCACAGATGGCAAAACGCGCAGTATAGGACCTGATCTCTTTTGTTTTCACGATGAAAAGATGTTCACACAGACACACTTTTTGTCTGGTGAGAATAATCTTATCAAGTCAATAAAAAGCACCTCATTGATCAAAGATAGACAGCACACGTCAGTTTGCAGAAGCACCAGCAGACATTAATCTACAGACTTCCGCATACTGCAGGCCTGTGTGTGTGTGTGTGTGTGGGGGGGGGGGGTCTGGGGGGGGGGGTACCTGGGAAGCGTATATGAGACTGACAAAGGTTTGACATCAGGTACATTTCTGTCCACCAAAACTTATTCGAGAACATCCTGTGGCCCTACATTTAGAGTCAAAGCAGTACTTATTGAGAGCTTACATAAACATCTTTCTATCACAATATGCTCCAAATGTTTCTGTGTTTCCAAATATGGCAAGTGGAAGATCAACTCAGCAATACAGCACACAGCTGTGATGCTCCGCTGGCTGTTTCTGAATATTAGAAAGCATGGCTTTTTATTAAAGGCTTAAAAAGAGCAATAAAGGTTTATCTAAATCTGCTTAAATGGGTGATATAAGTAACTCATTGCTTCTTGAACACAAGAGAGAGAGAAGGGGAGGTTGTTTAATCATTAATTAAATGATTGTTTAAGCCGTATAAGTTATTGCATACAGTTATTGACACTAAGCGCTTTCAATGAAACTCAGCACTTCCTGTAGCACAGGAAATAAAATACTAACGTGATTTAAAACCAAAGAACTGGAACGTATCTCCATGTTTTTATACTGATATTCAGACCAAAATCATGATTATGTGATATTACTTTTATAACAGCCTGATTAAAAAAGAAGTAAATATTGAGTAACTTGCCTCTGTTGACTATATTGCCACATTGTCTGTTTTTGCAAACGCTCGAAGGAGAATCAACCATTCAGCATTCAGTGTTAGAGGTTTGTTCTTGCATGAATCAGTTTTTAAACAAACTGGTTGAGTAAATGATTCAATGATTCACTCATAAAGACAGTCACTTGTTGGCATATTAATGTAACCTTGAGGCTCACTGAAACATTCCCATCACTAAAGCACACAGTCAGTCTGAGATTGTTTGAGATGTTTAGTGGTGCTTACTATCACAATTATTGCTCATCCTTGAAGGAGTCATGAACTGCATTTTTCGTGCATTTTTTAGTCCCCCTGTGGTGAAAATCCAGCTTTTAATGTTGTTTATATGTCTATAGGGTGTTTTTAATATGCTTTAAGACAAACCGTGTGTAAATTCATAATTCTTAAAACTGAGTATTCTTAAAACTGCAGTGAACCAAAGACAGTCTCAAAAACACGGTTTGAAATCGCTGGTGTTTCTGACGTCACAAACTACCTTGTAACCAATCAGATCAACGTGTGATCGTCAACGAGTGGATCTCTGAGCTGAGTGAGTGAGTGGAGGCGGGGCTCATTTGCATATTCATAGAACCGCGTATATTAAATTAGGCAAGGGTGTCGAGTTACATTCAAGATATATTAAGGCACGAATACATTTTTTTCAAGGATTCAGAGTATTTATTTTTTTCCCCACAATAATTTCCCACATGTCTATTACAATTATGTGGTTTTGTTTTATTAATACAGTGTATACTTTTTTCTTGATATACCCTGAAAGAATGGAAGTGAAATGTGACAACATGCCCCATAAGTGGGGTTCATTGTAACATGACGATATGACAGATTAAAATGCTATCTGATCTAATCAAAAAATATACAAGACAAACTAAAATAGTTTCTCAATAAAATACAATTATTTACTTTTTCATATAAAATAATGGGCATTTTTTAATAATTAAAAAAATATATAGTTTGTGAGTTTGACAACGAACACACCTGAAAACACAGCTATACAACAGTTTAACACATAATAATAATAATTAATAATTTCTGAACATTGACTCTCAGTCTTTCAACTTTTTCTCATGTTTTCTCAATAGAATTCATAAAGTATAGAATAGACAAGCATTGTTCTAATAGAGGCTTATTGTAACGCAGAGTTACAACATGTCCCACCAGCACAACTGGGATTTAAACCCTGCATGCTTGTGTCTTCTGCTAGTTAGCGAAGCATTAAAGTACCATATCAACTGTTAAACAACATACTGGAGATTAAAATAATATGAGATTTGTCTAATTTTAGTTAAACACCAAAAATAGAGATGAAAAATTAACATAAGTAAGGAATTTACTTTTGCTATGGTTAAATAAATGTTCAGTGATATCTTCCAAAGATTTCTGAATTTTGGTGCAAGTTTTTATTTATATAGTGTTGATATGGCACCTAGGAAGTACACTACGGTTTGTCATGCTAGCATGTGTGGAAGTATTTAAAACATGGGTGTAACATTTAGCCCCGTGTTAGGTTATGCCCTGCTCTCCCCTATTTATAATTAATCCTATACACGATAAAGTGAAAAGCGTAGGGTATAGCCTACATTGTCATTTGCAGTGTCATGTTTTAAATAAAGTAAAACGTAATGTCCTGATTACAAAACAGATGTTGCTCGCTGAAACTTTTATTCTGGATTACAGCGAATGTCTTCGATCAAAACAATAACAAAACTGTCTCTCTGGTATTTACAACTAGCCTACATATGGGTGAATTGGTGGGCAGGGCTAAAGAGGCAATTATGTAGAAGTAGGCGTTGATCTTCTTCTGCAGAGGCGGTCCTTCGTCGGGTTTATGAGGTCATAAGGTGACAAATTCCGCAACGTGTCGTTTTCTGAGCTTGATTTAAAAAAAAGCAGTTCCCTTTCGAAGGGAACTCAACAATACGTCATCGACGTTATGGGGAACGCCTCAGGCGTGACAGGTGTCTGAAATCAAGTATCAACTCACAGCAATCATGTTGACCGGCGACAGCCCGTGTTTCATCAGCTCGAATGATGAGCACGCAACCTGGATGTATAAAAAGGGCGCCTTGAGACCGTGACAACATCCTTTTCGTCTTCAGGGACTGTTTGTCTGTTTTTGAGTAGTCAACAAAAATGAAGCGTGCAGAGAAGGGGAGAAATACTTTACGCAAGTATGCCGACCCGTTTCCCAGATATTTGACACCGGAGGATTCACACAATCTGTGCGTTTTCTGCCTGGGAGAAGAGCACGCGCGGGAAGTTCTCGAGGGAGCTTCCTGCGCAAACTGTGAGCGTTTTTCTCTGAAAACGCTCCGTTCTCGTCTGTCCCACTTCTCGAGGGAAGGGGGCGTGGCATCTGTACCCCGCGGTGTTGGTCCCGCTCGGGCTGAGGCTCAGCGGCACGTAAGCTTGTGTGGCTCTCAAATGGAGCTGGCAGGTCGTCTGGAGAGGGGCGTTAAGCTTGTGGATGATCTGCCAGCTGACGAGGGTGAGTTGCAGGTCGATGTTGAAGAGGTTCTTTCTCTTTCTGATGGATCTGTAACTAGTTCTCTTCGGGCCGGGCAGGAGTTGGCTGCTGATGATGTCAGTCTGGTTGAGACTGAATCATCTCAGCCCTCCTGCCCAGTGTGCGCTGAGTTGGTGGATGTTATGGATGTTATGGGGCGTGCCACCAACAGATTGCAGCTACAGTGGAGGCGCTTCCGGGAGGAACCTGCTCGTGGTATTTTGGACGATCGGTTCCTCCCTTCCCATAAGCCACCAGCCCAGACGAGCCTTCCATTCCTTCCTGATCTCCACTCTGAGATCGAGAAGGCATGGAAGAACCCGTTCTCTGCGCGTCTTCATCTGCATCAGCGGAATAATTTCGCTGCTGTGGATGGGGCCGCGGAGAAGGGGTATGTGTTGATGCCGCCAGTGGACGAGACGTTGGCCAACTATCTCGCCTCTGGTCGGTCTTCGTCACTAGGAGCTCCGTCCCTGCCATCCAAGCCGCTTAAGACTACATCACGCTTGAATGGCAGAGCGTACACAGCAGCAGGTCAGGCAGGAGCGGTTCTGCACACCCTCGCGGTCCTTCAGGCCTACCAGGCCGACCTGCTGCAGGACCTCGATCAGGGGGCCGGTCTGTCCCCTGACGCGGTCGCAGAGCTGCGCTGCACCATGGATTTGTCTCTCCGAGCCACCAAACAGTCTGCTGCCTCCATCCGTCGTTAAAAACAGCCGGCCTTCCTGGTTATGAGCTCCCACATATTGTGGTTGCCAGGTAACAGGCCTCACCAGCCTTCCTGGCGATGGGCTTCTACATGTCAGGTTGCAGGCCTCACCCGGCCTCCCTGAATGTGAGCTCCCACATACTGTGGTCGCCAGGTTACAGGCCTCACCCGGCCTTCCTGAGTGTGAGCTCCCACATACTGTGGTTGCCAGGTTACGGGCCTCACCGGCCTTGCTGGTGATGGGCTTCTACATTACAGGTCACAGGCATCACACGGCCTCCCTGAATGTGAGCTCCAAGATACTGTGGCCCGGCACATTCTGTGGCAGGTGACAGGCCCCAGCCGGCCTTCCTGGTTATGGGCTCCCACATACTGTGGTCGCCAGGTTACAGGCCTCATCCGGCCTTCCTGGTTATGAGCTCCCACGCACTATGGATGAGCTCCCACCTACTGTGGTCGCCAGGTTACAGGCCTCACCAGGCCTTCCTGAATGTGAACTCCCACTCACTGTGGTCGCTAGGGTGTAGTTGTGAGCTTTCACATGTCAGGCCTCATCAGGCCTTCCTGAATGTGAGCTCCAACCCACTATGACTATCAGGTTACAGGCCTCATCTGGCCTTCCTGATCATGGGTAAATTCAGGCCTCAAAACCGGCCTCCTAAATTTAGAGTGATGAAGTACATGCACATTTACTTCATCTATTTTCTTTGTATGCTCTGTACCTTCTTAAACCCATACTTATGGTAAGTCACACGACGAAACGTCTTGTGTTCTTTCTAAAATCCATTTTTTATGGTAAGGGTCGTGCGCTGTACGCTTCAGTCCCTTCCTATGTGGCTAGACCCCGGTCTTTCACCTTGGGTCCCACTCTAGATGCGTCCTGTCGTCGGAGTATGCTACGACAGACGCCTTTATCTAGCTAACTTCAACTTTTGATCCAGGCCTTCCTGGACTCAGAATGGCTAAGTTCATGCACTTTTGTTTCATGTACTTTCTAAAATCCATATTTATGGCCTTTCTAGAAGTAGCCCCACATGGTGTGGTTGTCAGGTTACAGGCCTCACCAGGCCTTCCTGAAAGTAAGCTCCCACAGGTTGTGGTTGCCAGGTTTCGGGCATCACCAGCCTTCCTGAGTATGAGAACCCACCTACTGTGGTCGCCAGGTTACAGGCCTCACCCGCCTTCCTGAATATGAGCTCCCACATACTGTGGTCACCAGGTTACAGGCCTCACCCGGCCTTCCTGAATATGAGCTCCCACATACTGTGGTCGCCAGGTTACAGGCCTCACCCGGCCTTCCTGGTTATGAGCTCCCACATACTGTGGTCGCCAGGTTACAGGCCTCACCCGGCCTTCCTGAATATGAGCTCCCACATACCCTGGTCGCCAGGTTACAGGCCTCACCCGGCCTTCCTGAATATGAATTCCCACATACTGTGGTCACCAGGTTACAGGCCTCACACGGCCTACCTGGTTATGAGCTCCCATATATTGTGGTCGCCAGGTTACAGGCCTCTCCAGGCCTTCCTGGTTTTGAGCTCCCACATGCTATGGTCGCCAGGTTACAGGCCTCACCGGCCTTCCTGATATGAGCTCCCATATACTGGGTATCAGGTTACAGGCCTTACCAGCCTTCCTGATATGAGCTCCTACTTACTGTGGTCGTCAGGTTACAGGCCTCACCGGCCTTCCTGGTTATGAGCTCCCACATTCAGTGGTCACCAGGCTTCAGGCCTCCTCGGCCTTCCTGGTTATGAGTTGTCACATGTCAGGTTTCAGGCCTCACCAGGCCTTCCTGAATGTGAACTCCCACTCACTGTGGTCGCTAGGGTGTGGTTGTGAGCTTTCACATGTCAGGTTTCAGGCCTAATCAGGCCTTCCTGAATGAGAGCTCCCACACATTTTGACTATCAGGTTACAGGCCTCATCTGGCCTTCCTGGTCATGTCAAAACCATACTTATGGTAAGTCACATGATGGAACATCTTGTGTACTTTCTAAAATCAATTTTTATGGTAAGGGTCATGCGCTGTACGCTTCGGTCCCTTTCTATGTGGCCCAGACCCAAGTCTTTCACCTCGGTTCCCACTCCAGATGCGTCTTGTCGTCAAAGTATGCTACGACAGACGCCTTTCTAGCTAACTTCCACATTCTGATCCAGGCCTTTTCTGGACTCAGAATGGCTAAGTACATGCACTTTTATTTCATGTACTTTCTAATGTAGCCCCAAGTGGTGTGGTTGTCAGGTTACAGGCCTTATCAGGCCTTCCTGGTTATGAGCTCCCTTATTCTGTGGTCGCCAGGTTACAGGCCTAATTGGCCTTCCTGAGTATGAGTTTCCACATGCTGTGGTCGTCAGGTTTCAGGCCTCACCGGCCTTCCTGAAATGAGCTCTCATGTACTGGAGCTCCCCACATAGGGGGTAATCAGGTCTTGGCCTCAGCAGACCTTCCTGGTTTTGATCCCTCTCTTACTTCCTCAGTGTTCAGAACGAGCACTGGGTAGACCCATGGATTGATCGGACGACTTCCGTCATTGCTTGAGGTTGAGTTACACTCTCCAGGTGGTCCCGTCTCTGTGATCCGGAACTGAATGGTTTCTGCCAGCTTTGCAGGCCTTCAGTTTTGGATGCCTTTTCCAAGGCAGTTTCCAGAGGCTCTATCTTGGACAGACAGGCAATGGCCAGACTGTGCGTCTTAGTATAGATCACCAGGCCAGCCTGGTGGCATGTCAGGAGGCATGCTCTCCTGATTATTGACTGGCTGGGAGTCCTTGAGTCCCCTAGCCACACTCCCTAGAAGGGACCCCTTCTATTAGGAAGTTGTGGTCCTAAGCCTTTGATCTGGCCCAGATATACTTCCCATGAACTATGTTCTGGCAGTTTTCTCGGTTCATTAGCTTGGGCTATGACCGGTGGGGAGTGCTGTCACTGACAGCCCAACGTGACCTAGGGTGACTGGTTTTAGTGTCCTTTGTATTACTGGTTCTGACAGTTGTCACTGCCATTGGGCATGCACTCCCCTCAGTATGGCGGCGTGGGTATTTCGTTCCCCATAACGTCGATGATGTATTGTTTCGTTCCCTTCGAAAGGGAACGTCTCAGGTTACGACTGTAACCTATGTTCCCTGAGAACAGGGAACGAGACAATACGTCTCCCTGCCATGCCTCGGGGCCTGCCTGCAACAGTCCCTTCCGACGATAGGATGTTGTCACGGTCTCAAGGGCGCCCTTTTTATACATCCAGGTTGCGTGCTTATCATTCAAGCTGATGAAACACGGGCTGTCGCCGGTCAACATGATTGCTGTGAGTTGATACTTGATTTCAGACACCTGTCACGGCTGAGGCGTTCCCCATAACTTCGATGACGTATTGTCTCGTTCCCTGTTCTCAGGGAACATAGGTTACAGTCGTAACCTGAGACGTTTTTAGACTAACAAGGAAATTTTGGATTCTGAAATTTACAGAATATTTTTGTAGTACAATGACCTCTTATATGTCAAAAGATAAAGGAAAATTTGATTTCTCAATTCATAACCCCTTTAAACTGTTAAAAACTGAATTTTTCGATGTTGTAAATAAAACAATGATTATTGGAGTGTTTTACAATAAATAATATTTCAGTATTTCTACTTAATAGGTTGATGTTTAATCAATGTTATTGTTACAAATAATTATTTGTGAAATGTAAAAAGAAAAAAAAGAAAAAGAAAATCCCATTCCATACATGTATGCATTTCTTTCATGGAACACAAAAGAAAAATGTCACATTTTTCTGTCCATGCAAAGAAAGTCAGTGGAGTACAAAATAAATTATATTCTGGAAAACAGAAAATATCCCATAGAATTCCATTTATGGAGAGATCCTAACAACCAAATATGAAAATTCACACAGAACACAAAAGCAATTGCATAGAATTATGGAGGGTTAAAACTCACTACAAAATGTTATACATTTCATATTGTCTTCAGAAAATGTAAAAAGCTAGTAATTAATTACAGTTATGCAATTACCTATGGAAAAAGTAAACATTTCTTGCTTTGTTAAAGTGAATTTACAAGACGTTTCACAGCACAGTTTTCTGATTTATAACAGAGGGATGGTGAGGTTGTGCTGAGAGGCGCCGCGCATCTGAGCGCAGTTAACAGTCAGATAGATGTTTGGAGGAGATGTTGTCAGATGAAGTGTCTGGATCATCATCAGTCGTTCACGTGCTGAGTTTGACCGGACGCATCGCGCGCACATGTATGTCTGTTCACTGCGCTCGAGCGTCAAGGAATGCGCGAGGAGATAAAACTTTCCTTCAGAGGGACCGAGCGACGGAAATTATTTGGTTGCTATCGAGTTCTGCCATCAGAAGATTTGTAAATGAAGATTTCTGCCGTTTTACACCTGGTTGCTTTCGCGACTTTACTTCACGTCTATTCTCACGTGAGTTCAGAGCAGTAGCCTTTGATGAACATAGCCTACAGGTGACGCACTGCAGGAACTGTTTTATATGATATAAAGTTTATTTAATATTCTTTCATAAGACAGAGGGGCATGCTATCACGTTATGGGGTAATTGTAGCTTGTTTGTTGATTCAAAGCTATAAACGCAAAACATTTCATGAAACAACAAACTTATATAAATATGAAACTTTTGTTTTCACCAATAGATATTTGATCAATAAATAGTATTAAATTACAGCTTACAAAACGTGTGACAACTTGACCCGAATTTACAAAAGCCCCTCGTCCCGAGAAGAGGCTTATATATATATATTATTGCATATTGCATTATATTTTATATTTCATTTATTCATTTGAAGGCTTGCTATATTGGTTGTTTTGGTTGATACATTTCTCATTTGTTAACAGTTAATGCATTAACTTACATGAACCAACTATGAACAATATTTTTACTGCATTTTATTAAACTTTGATGTTATTTAATACAAATGTTCATGCTAATTATTAGTTCATAGTGCATGAATGTCAACAGACACTTAAAATTTTATAAATGTTGAGATTAACATGAACTAAGGTTGATAAAAGCTGTACACTTTTTTTTGCTAGTTCATGTTAACTAATGTAGATAAGTAATGTTTGGTTTGTGTTTGATACAAATATGTGTGTGTGTGTGTGTGTGTGTGTGTGTGTGTGTGTGTGTGTGTGTGTGTGTGTGTGTGTGTGTGTGTGTGTGTGTGTGTGTGAAGGTGTGTGCCATTCCGCCAGAATGTGATCTAGAGTTTGTGCTACTCAGAGAGGAGGAAGACTGCTTCAAAATCATCTATCAAGAGAACCTGACAGAGACCGGGTCCACACACACAGGCGAGCCATTACATTCACTCACTCTCTCTCTCTCATACACAAACACTTAATGAGAAGATTGAGTTCATATAGAGGGCAGCTATTTTCGATATGCCCAGAGTGTTTTCCACAAGCTTGCTCCATACACATCAATACACCTAATGCCTTTTATACTTCTTGTTTATGAGGACAAACAAAATGATAAGTGTTTATGTGTGTTCCTAAGAGTTGTAATGTGATATCTGGGGGGAAGTTTACAGAATGGCCTCCATAATCCATACTCCATAAATCACACCCTTATCAGATTATAGATATATAACGTCATTCAGCGCAGTGTACACACACAATTGCTGGTCTAACGCTGGCACAACTATTCCCTACTCGAGATACATTTTCAGTTGAGAGAGGGTGTGCTTGTTTAAGTGACAGTATCATAAAGTCTAATACTCAATAATCCGTTTACACGCACAGTGATTTGGACAAATTGTGAGTGACAAAGTCAATGAGGATCAATGAGAGTTGGTGATTTACGGTGACATGAGCAACAGCGATGTACTGTGAGGATGTGTCAGGAATTGTCAGCATTATAACATGATTGTGACTGTTGCCGATGCTGCAACTTTCTGAAATTGAGCAATGACAATCTGCAAATAGCAAATGAGCAACCTGTTGCCTGATATAGTTGTATATAGTTGGAACGTCTATACGCTTATTTCACGCAGCCGTTATTTTGAAATCGAAAGCGAGGCTCCGGTGGGAAGAAAACCGGAAGTGTCGCCTTTAATCATAGGAGAGTCGCGAATGCGATGGCGTATTGTTGTGTTTAATGTAGAAATTAGTTATTCTAAAAATGTACATACATTTCTTTCATACTTTAGACTATATACAGTGAAAATCATTTATAATGATTTTTTTTTTTCAGAAAGTAAAAAAAGCAGCAGGAAGGAATATACATATCCTATATTGGATATTAACATCCACTAGTGTAAATCATTGTTTATCTTTACTTCCGCGGTTCTTCCCACCGGAGCCTCACTTTCGATTTCAAAATAATGGCTGCGTGAAATAAGCGTATTGGCAACAGACTTTTTTCTTATATGAATTTTCATTAATGCATTGACAATCATTTACATTTATAAACATTCATATAAACAGTATTATTATTATTACAGTCTCTCTAAACACAGCCTTTCCGAGAGCCTACTCTCCTCTGATTGGTTAGATGGCCTAGTCTGTTGAGATTGGACGACTGCTTACAGCTTGTTTTGGAAACCAAACAGCCATTAGCATTAGGGCTGTCGCGATAACCGCAATATCGCAGTACCGCGCTACTGACAGGCCAACCGCAGAGAAACGCAAGTAACCGCAGCAACCGCGAACCGCGTTTTCTTTTTTCATAAGGCAACCCTTCGTAGTTCGTACCATGTGTATTGAATGTTAAATAATTTAATAATGATAACAAGACTGTTTATCATGGTGATTTGTACAGAGGATTCGTGGATTTGGACTTAAGCCTAAACAGACAGTGAATGTGTTCGACTGAGCTCGTGCGATTACCTGCGTCTGTCTTTGAAGTCAAGTCATGTATATTCGTGAAAAGGTTGCTGTTTCCAAGGAAAGCTAAATATTTGTCGTAGGCTATCATCCTTTTAACGTGTAAGGGTATTTACCATGAATGGCGTCAGCGCTGGTCAGCATTACACAGCGCGAGGAAGCCGTGGGGGGAAAGCAGCGAGTCACGCATTGAATCAATGCCATTGGTCTCTATTAAGTGAAGCATTGCTTCAGCTTTGCCCAAAAGTGAAGCATTGCTGGCCAGCTGAGCCTTGAAAAGTGGAGCTCAAAGTTAAAAAAATAATTAACACCTTGTTTCATTACATCTATCATTTAAGGAATCAGCTTTTTTGAACGTTTTTGTTGAATGAACGGTTCATTGACTCACTCAAAGACAGTCCGTTGGCATAACAACTGCGCGCTGAGTGACAGTCTTTCAATGCGCAGAGACGCTGTTTAGTTTCGGTTACATTGGTTACATTGTTTTTGTGTATGCTGACCACATCATAACACGTATTTATATAGCAAATAAATATAAATAAATAAATGGCGGTAAAACCGCATATCGCACTATTGAGCCACTCAAATTTACCACAAGGGAAATTCCTTCACCGCGACAGCCCTAATTAGCATATCAGAATTTGAGCTCCGGATCTTACTCAGGACTTGATACACAGTGATACGAACAGTAACAATGGCGTCGGTTTTACCGTATTAATTCTAGCCCAAGACCTCATCATTTGAAAGCACAGAAAGTGCCTTGGGTTACGACTTCAACACTGGTTTCTTAAGTAGGGAACGAGTTCCTACATCTGAATGTTGACGCTTTGGAAATACTTTCGCATGACCGGTCTAAAGCATATTTGAAATTACGCTAATTCTTTTGGCTGCTGATAGTCATAAGTCGTGAAATGTGACCTTCTTAGAACCCTGCAGAACCCATGCTGCGTTCTCCAAAACAGACAAACAGTTGTTCTGACCACCTTTGTAACTATAATCCAGCCTAGGATGTAGAATAGCTTTGACGTCCTGAGCAAACTCTAAGCAGGAGGAGGCAACTGACAGGGCCTGCAAACCCCCTACTCTCTTTAGCAAAGCAATTGCTGGAGAATAGCCACCTTAAGAGTCAGAACTTTCTTAGAGGCTGACTCAATAGGGTCAAAAGGAGCCCTTGCCAGACCTTCCAGTACAATAGCAAGGTCCCAAGAAGGAACTCTAGACCGGCAAAATGGCCCAAGACATCTTGCACCTTTCAGGAAAAAGCCTCCCCAAGTATGTACCATCAATTGGTCCCCTTATGGGCCATATCAAAAGTCTCCATATATTGGGTGAGTGTGATAAATTGTGCCCGCTGTCTGAGACATAAGATCCCTCTGGACTGATATCCCGGAGTGATATTAGGTACGAAAGCCTGCCCAAATACTTGGGCCGGCCAAAATAGGGCTATAAGTAATAAGCTCGGCTAGGACTCCAGGGAACAGAGTGATCGGAGGAAAGCAGGCACAGACTCTGCCACTTCTTCACAATGGCATCCAGCCCGAACGGTTCTGGAGGTGTGAGGGAGAACCAGAGCGGACAGCATGTCAGAGTCCACTTCTCGACATCATTTTTTTCCATATCAAGTTCACACCATTTGGATAAAGTCTCCATTCCCTGGGCCCCTGCCTCGATAGGATGTCTGCCCCCTGATTAAGGTGCCCAGGGATGTGGTCTGCTCTTACTGATAGCAGCTTGGCCTGAGCCTAAAGCAAAATCTGGCTCGCCAATCTGGAAAAAGGGCACGAATGCAGACCGATGTAAGACTACCGATGTATTGTATGACTGGACAAGAATATGGTAACCCTTGAGATCTGGGAGTAAGTATTTCAGTGCCAGAAATACAGCTCTCATCTGAAGGCAATTTATGTGCCATGAAAGATAGTGACCTCTCCACCGACTGTTAGCTAAATGGCCATCTAAGATAGCCCCCCAACCCATAAGAGAAGTATCTGTCTTAAATGTTTTGCGATGACATGATGCTCCCAACATGAGTCCTTGGGCTAAGAACCAAGGTTTCTACCAATTCCCTAGGGTACTTTGGCCATCTGAGGGTGAACTGGAGAATGTACAAATTTCTCGGAGTTCAGTCTCAAACCCAGGCACCTTATGTGGGCAGAAATAGCATCTCAATGTCAAACTGCCATCACCTTGGACTCCGGCAAGAATTAATCAGTCATTGATGTAATTGAGTACACGAATCCCCTGGGGTCAGAAAGAAGCCAGAGCTGCATCCATGCACTTAATGAAGGTGCATGCTGATAAGTTTGAAAGAAAAAACCCGAGGAACTTCCTGTGCTGGGGAAGGATGGATATAAATGGAAGTATATGTCTTTTAAATTCGTTGTGACAAACCAGTGATTTAGGACTCAATGGCCTTTAGTGTTAACATCTTGAACCTGTATGTCCGTAGAGTACAGTTCAGATGAGTTTAATACAAAATTGGCTTTAACCCCCCATCCGTCTTGGGAACTAAAAGATACCGGCTGTAATAGCCTGATTTCCTTTCGAGAAAAGGAGTGGTTTTATGGCCTTTTTTAAATGAGGGGGACCAGATTGAAACTGGATCCTGTAACCCCATTCCACAGTTTGCAGAACCCAAGGAGACACATTAGGCAGAAGTTGCCACGCAGCCTTATGGTCTGAAAGAGTATCAACCTCTTGAGACCGACCTCTGGGGTAAGAGGAGTAATACATTTGATTCCCTGAAGAGGTTCACCAGCAGGGAATGGCTGAATATACTTCTCCAATATCCTCCTCTGAGGATCTAGGCATCCCAGTTCCTCCCTGTTTTCAGGCAGATACTAGCTTAACTGACCTGCTAGAATCAACATAGGTTGCGGCGTTAGCAGACCGATTTCCCAAGGGCAACGTCTATCGCTTGGCCTGGACTGAGGTTGGAAACAGACCTGGGTCCCTGGAAGCAGCGAGGGATAAATTGAGAAAACTCCACAGAATGCTTTTTAGCCTCCTGAAGCCCCTCGACCACTGTATTTACAATGTCGCCGAAGAGGCCTGATGGAGCAAACTTTATTCCTCTGTTTAATGCCTGATAGGTTAAGCCACAAATGTTTCTCCATGACAACGATGGCAGCCATTGAACTGCCGATGGAGCAGTCCATTTGCTTGGTGATGTGGAGATCCAGATCTGTGGCCCGTTGGAGTTCTTTCACCACCTCCGGCCCAATTCCCTTTCCTTCATTCAGGTCTTTTAGCAGCTCAGCTTGGTATGCCTGTAACAATGCCATGGTGTGCAGACATGCACCTGCCTGACCTTAAGGAACATACGCTTTGCCCACCAACTCAAATTTTCCCTGCAGAGTTTGGTGGGGAGTGTCAGAGCCATCAAGGATGATGCAGATTTAGGCAAAGTGTTAATTTAATTAGCTTTTTCTATGACACTCATGCTCTTCAGCTGGCCAGGCAAGACTTATTTCAAGAATATTTTCATAGTGTGTACTCACATTAGGTGATCTGATTCGTGCCCGAGAACGTTTGGCCACCAAAGTTTGGTTTGTTTGACTAATGTGATCGCCCCGTACCGTGCCTTGGCGCAGTTCGCTTACCTCAGTTGGGCTCGGGCGGGGGACGCATGTAGTGTGATCGCTAACCGCGCTGGAGCACGGAACAGCTGCGCTACTGTCATCATTACGATAGCAAATATGTTTTATTACTACTTGGATACTACACTTTTTCAGTTAATTAAATTAAATCGATTATATTTAGGTTTATAACAGGTCTGGTTCTCATCTTATTGATGAACAGGAATTCATTTCGAGTAAAGCTGCAAATTCCTCCATCAACGTCAGCAGCCTCCATAATAATCTTCTGATATGTGCAGCACAATCGTGTGAAAATCGCTGCATGGCATGAATAATAAATCTATTAGGCAGTCTATTAGACATCAAATCTATTAGGCTTTTCTTTCTGTTTTCTTCAAAACAAAACGTTGCATCATAAATGACACATGACGTGCTCCGGCCCAGAACATTAAATGCAATGTGAGTTCATGCCAGCGGGGGAGTGGGGATGTGGGACAATTGCGCCAGGGCACGGCACAAGACAACTGTGCCTAGTGTGAGTACTTTTTGAGTCTTAAAGCTTAATACAACTTTGTGTTTGTTTAGGCAACGAGAAAATGTGAGTATTGGTTACTCAATTTGATAAGATGAATTTAGTTCAGCCATCTTGAAGTTGGCCTACATTTAACTGAACAAAGCAAGTAGACTGTTACCTAAAAACTTTACAACTTTACTGCTTGTACTACTGCTAAACTACTAATCTGTGAACTAACCCAGCATAACATGCGTTCTGGAATACTCGTCCATCAGTAGGAATGACCAACACTCGACCACTCTCAGACCTCCAGCAATAAAACTGTCAGTGTGAACAGAGCTTAAGTTTTTACGCTCTATATTGGCCGTCCTTTACATACACAGGAAGCAGTCAATACAGGGCTGTCAACACAGACATCACAATAACAGTAAAACGCTGTACAGATCTCTTGGTCCTCACAAAGTCTCCTATCTGTATTTCATTGGAGAAAGTACTAAGAGAAATGTTTACAACTTTTCCTGCCATTCATCAGACGGAGAGAGAGAGACTGGAAAAGGGGCTAAATAAGATACTGTTCCATTCAGGGAGAGAGAGAAAGAGAGAGAAAAAAAGAAAGAGAGACCAGTGCAAGAACGCAAATAGATTGCATTTGACTGCAAACGATAAAGAGTAATCCTCACACACTCTTTCTTATCTGATTAATAAGGCTCGGGGTTGAATGAATAATCTGAAAGGCTACTACATAAAAAAAGTGTCTAGTTTATGAAAATTAATTTGGTGTTGTAATCTAACAGTCCTAATGAATCTGCTGAAGTGCAAGTACACCATATGGCTAAAAGTATGGTCACCCCTAACCGCTTCCACTCTTTTGGCAAAATGTCCACTGTCCACAACAATATTCAATGCCCCCCCCCCTTCCCCCATGTGGGCTAATATGTTTCCTCTGGCACATCTAATGTAATGACGACAACTTACTATTTTAATATATGGAAACTCCTAGTTTTCTGTTTTCCGGATTGCAGAAGTTTTAAGTGCTGAATGTTCCCAGTCTTTTAGTAATCAATGAATTTGCATGGATTTTTGTTCGTTCATTTGTTCGTTCGTTCGTTCGAGTGCAGTAGTCCTCAGCAATCCACCGCTAACTAGCATTTAGGTCTGTTCCTTTGTGGTTAGGAACGCTCTATTTGGTTGAAATTCAGACTGTATATTTGGACTGTACCTGGTGGCGATGCAATGCTGAGAAATGAGACACAAGTCAAGCCGCAATCATGTAACCAAAAAATTTGGGATTTTTACCTTTTAGAATATTAGTAGAGTGATAATTAGATATGTGAATTGTTATCACACTGTTGCTTCTAATTCTGTTTTACTCCACCTCCATCCCCTCTGAACAGGTTGCAGTGCATTATGGGATGATCTGAACTGTTGGCCTCATGCTGAAGTGGGAGAGACTGTGTCTCGGCCGTGCCCCAATTTTCTTTGGGTCAAAGGTCAGTTGCATCTAAGTTTTCACTGAGCAGCCTTCTTGAATTTTATATCTGTAATCTCGTAAAGCCTGATTGAGAGGCCCAAACTGAACAAAAATGTGCTATTTGGAGCAAATGCTGATATTTATATGGCCAAAACGTAAAATAAAATTCTGATGCTTGTAATGTATATCAGTGAGATCTTTATAACAGTATATAGTGACTACTTACATAAAATGCATATACATATCAGTCATCTATATCTGCCAATATGTCTTAGTAATATGATATTTAAATGCTTAGTGTTATGATCAAACTCTGTAGTTTTAAAACATATAATGCCATACAATACAATGATGATTCAGAGATGAACAAATAACTTCCTCAAAAGCCTGATGATCACGTTTGATACAAAACATGATTTTTCTCAAATAAGATGTATGGATAATCAAGTAAACCTAAGTTGATTCAGTCCATAAGTGTTCATCTTGAAAGAATATTAAAAATATAAAAGTAAGCACGAGCTGAAGAAGGACATTTGTACAATTATACTAAAAGATTTTTACTTGCTAAAAGAGTATCAACTATCAATCAGACGACAGAAGGCCTGTAGTAGATTGTGTTACTTTTTAAGTATTAAGTTTTTCATCATGTTCGAAATTCTGCTGTAAAACAACACAATGACTGATTATGGGAGACGATTTTGGACTTATATATTTTATAAATTCTTGACAAAAATCAAGAGTGATCTGGGTTGGCCCTCAGGGACGAGCTGTTGTACAGGGTTGTAATTGTGTTGCTTGTTGTTTGTTCCTTGTCTCTGTCCGCAGGAGCTGTGATGAAAAACTGCACGGAAAATGGCTGGTCTGAAATGTTCCCGCCGTACGAGCTCGCCTGTGGCCATGGGCTAAACGACAGCTTTCATATCCACGCCGACTCGGTAATATCAAAAATCTTTTTATTTCTGTGCTCATGTTCTTTCATAAAAGTAAAAAAAAAAAAAAAAAAATTCCCTTTAGGACATATTAAAAATTAAAGAAAGAAAGACAGTAAATGCATGTACAACAGTATGACAATAACATCACATTATCATTTCAATGAACCAGTACCACAGAAGAACATTCACTGAAACACAATAGATGACAATGTTGATCTTACATAATGTGACTATCTCTTCTCGTAGGGGCTGGTCTCACACGAGTACTTCTTTTATGTGAAGATCATGTATTCTGTGGGATACGCCATCTCTCTGGTCTCACTCAGCATTGCTCTCACAGTGTTGTGTGTGTTCAGGTAACGGACTGTGTGTTTGTCTTTGTGTGTGTGTTCACATGTGTTTTATGAGAATGTCAAGTGTACTAATAGTACTGAGCAGCAAGACTTGCTATGCAGTTGCTAATGTGGGGTGTGTTTCCCAAAAACATTGTTTGCCAACATGGTCGCAAGTTCCTAACGGTAAAAACACGATTCCATTATAATACGATACTACCTTATCATGAATAACATAAAATGTATTATCATATGTAAATAACATTCAGAAACATTTTTTTAAATGAACAAGGGACAATAAATAAATACTCTTAATGCTTCAAAAAAAATCATAAGAAATGACATTCATTTATTATGGCTAATTTTATTTGGCATGCACAACACGGACTGTTGCACGTGGAGCTTAGGACGTGTTTGTGTTGAAGAGCCGCTAACAATGTATTAAATTCACATAATGCTCTCTCTCTTAAAATGTGAGAGAGTATAAATGTCAACATTATCATATACGTCAAAAGGACTAAAGTCTGTCAGGTAAAACTCAAGCAAAATTTGCTATTTAATTTCAACTGTTACTCCTGCTCGGATGTTTTTTTCTTTTTTCATTTTAATGATGCAATGCAAAAATATTTAGTAGTGTGTAGGTTAAACCTGGCTAAGCTGTAACATACGAACAGCTAGTGCAACCGGCGCCTAGTCTTCAAGATACCATACTAAGTCTATATAATTATTTTGCCTGTTTTATTGCTGCAAAACTAAAATTGTTAGTACAATCTCTTATAAAAAATAACAAGCTGCATGATTTAAGGTATCATGCATGTTCATAGCACCAACGGTGTGCGATGTGTTATGCACTGAAGGGATAGTGGAGTACCTTTAAGTATGCACTAGTAAGTATACTTGCCTTAACAAACACCACTAATAAAGCCTCAAGGAGGAAAAAACACATCAATTTTATTCAGAGGACCAAACTGAGGAAAAATATGCAATTTGGTGAAGCTGCTGATATTTGTGTGGCCATTATTACACTTACACAAACTTTTACAGTATATACACAATGTTCATACCAACAAAACATAGGAAGTTACAGTTCATGTTAAACACACACAAACCATTTTATTCATTTTTAAAAGCAACACACAATCTACTCTGTTGCAGCTCCTCAAGTGCAGAGAAACTCTCATCCAGAGCATGTTCTGTTTGTGATAACAGTCGTGAATCATCCACAAAGAAGTTACAATTAAAATAGATGTCATTCCGAGCGAGAACATGGAAGATGGATAGTATCCCGACACTGTAGCGAATTTCGCCTGAGCCTAAACCGCTTCTCTGCTAAACTCTGTGAGCCAAAGAATTCTGCGATTCGTGTTCCAAGTTTCATACTGCAGTTATTTTGTACAGGCTGGCGTTGTGATGATAAAGATGTTTAACATTTTGACGTTTACATTTGGGTAAGTTTAGAAAAACGTCTAGTTTTCACATACCAGATGAAATTAAACACATTTTTATTTACATGATGCGTTACATGTTTTATTGGTTTTATAGGCCTCATCTTCTCTTTAAATCTCTCTCCATCCCAACCTCCCTTCAGGAAGCTGCACTGCAATCGTAACTATATCCACATGCAGCTTTTTTTGTCCTTCATCCTGAGAGCCATCTTCATCTTCATCAGGGATGCTGCGCTGCATTACTCACAGGAGTACTACCACTGCAACTCTCATCCGGTACACACACACACACACACACACACACACATCAATAAAACATGTACATAAATGCATTAGACTGTACATATACATGGTAAATAAATGCACAGATAAGCTCTCTGTGATGATGTGTTTCCGGGGTTTCCCTCAGCCTGGCTGTAAAGTGGCACTGTTCCTGTCTAATTACTGCATCCTGGCAAATTACAGCTGGCTGCTGGTGGAAGGTCATTACCTCCATAGCCTCATTAACCTCTCACTGCGTTTACAGAGGAAACGCCTGCACTGGTACATCCTGCTCGGCTGGGGTAGGTTCCTTTCTCCAGTAACAATTGACACTTATCTGTCAGTGGATTTTGTTGCTAGTTAATGTGATGCTCTGCACCTGTGATTATTATGCTAGGATTCCTCTGTGAACTTGAAGAGAACTGTCATCATACAGACACGGAAAATGACTAAAACTCCAGCTGATTACAACTCACTGAGAAAAAGCTCTTGAAACATTTGTGCACACATGCCCTGATATTTTGTTATGTAATTCAGTGACATTTGATTTTTTTCTTTTAAGTGTGGCTTAAGTACTTTTTGGGATGACTATACGTTATTTTGGTTTGCTATAGAATGAGCTCCCAAAATTATGAATGAAGAGGGTCTTTGGTTAAATGTTCTTGTGTTTAGGGGAGGTCTTTAAGGGATAGTTCACCCCAAAATGTAAATCTTGTCAACATTTACTCACCCAAATGAAAATCCAAACCTTATGACTTTCATTTTTCTCCACAACACAAAATAAGATATTCTGAGAAATGTTATTAACCAAATAGCTTTGGTTCCCAATGAAATCCATTATATGGATCAAAATATCTTCTTTTGTGTGCTCCAGAGAAAAATAAAAGTCGTAAGGTTTGGAATGTCACTTGGGTGAATAAATGGTTGTAACAGTTTGTGTGGTTGCGATGAAGTGCATGATGATGGATAATGCAAACACACAGTCCTATAATTACAAATCTTAACACGTAGGAGAAACAAAAGAGAAACAAAACACAACCTCATTCCACATAAGCGAGGCTGAACAAAGAAGCAAGGGAACTTAGGGCTTAAATAAACATAGTGACACTAATTAACTGGAACAGAAACAGGTGCATAGCTAATCAGAATCCTTGGAAACAAACAAGCAAAGGGAAATCAGGCAAACAGGAAGAAGGTGGACGAGGGGCTGGCGAAGGGCATGAATCAGGAGGAGATGATGGTGAGAGAAACCAAGGCGGCAATGATGAAGGGAGGAGCCAGGGGTGAGACGAAGGCAAGAAGAGCCAGGTTGGGTCCCAGAGCACAGCCAGGATGAAGGCCCATGGCATAGTCGAGGGAGGAATGGTGGAAACTTGGCAGGTGGACCCAGGGGGATGATAGACCGAAAAGTGAGCCGATGGTAACCCAGGCGGAGCCGATGAGACCAAGCGACACCAATGGATCTGGAGGCTGAGGCGGAGCCAGAGTGCCAGAGGACTGAGAGCTAGTGGGGCTGAGGACCAAGGCGGAGCCAGAGGGAAGCGAGCCCGACAAAGCTGAAGGGGTGTAGGGATGAAGTGCAGCTGAAGGCCCAGATGTCTGTGGCACAGGCAGTGCGACGACTGACCAAGGTGGAGCCGGAGGGATGAGGGAGCCTGGTGCAGCTGTGAGGACGGCGGCCCCAGATGAAGCTGAGGGAGGGATGCTGTGCAGCTGAAGGCCCAGATGTCTCTGGTCTGTGGGAGGGAGGAGCCAAGGTGGAGTCGTCTGATCGACGAGCCGAAGTGTAATGACGTGCTCGGCAGCTAGAGATGGAGCCAGGGTATTACCTTGCCAAGGCGGAGCTGGAGACCAGAAGATCAGAGGAAGATCCACGCAGCAGAGTGGAGTAAACAGAGGGGGGGCCAAGGGACTGAGGGGAGCAAGCGGAGGTGGGGCCGAAGGACTGACTGGCTGACTTTGGCAGATGAGGTCGGAGAGGGGGACTGGGTGGGACCAGCAGAGACGCAGGAGATTTGGAACTGGGCAGGACCAGCAGAGACACAGGAGATTTGGAGCTGGGCAGGACAAGCAGAGATGCAGGAGATTTGGAACTGGGCAGGACAAGCAGAGACACAGGAGACTTAGAGCTGGGCGGGACGAGCAGAGACCCAGGAGACTTATAGCTGGACTGGACCAGCAGAGACCCAGGAGACTTAGAGCTGGACTGGACCAGCAGAGACCCAGGAGACTTAGAGCTGGACTGGACTAGCAGAGACCCAGGAGACTTAGAGCTGGACTGGACCAGCAGAGACCCAGGAGACTTAGAGCTGGACTGGACTAGCAGAGACCCAGGAGACTTAGAGCTGGACTGGACCGGACCAGCAGAGACCCAGGAGACTTAGAGCTGGACTGGACTAGCAGAGACCCAGGAGACTTAGAGCTGGACTGGACCAGCAGAGACCCAGGAGACTTAGAGCTGGACTGGACTAGCAGAGACCCAGGAGACTTATAGCTGGACTGGACCAGCAGAGACACAGGAGACTTAGAGCTGGGCGGGACGAGCAGAGACCCAGGAGACTTATAGCTGGCCTGAACCAGCAGAGACCCAGGAGACTTAGAGCTGGACTGGACCAGCAGAGACCCAGGAGACTTAGAGCTGGCCTGAACCAGCAGAGACCCAGGAGACTTAGAGCTGGACTGGACCAGCAGAGACCCAGGAGACTTAGAGCTGGACTGGACCAGCAGAGACACAGGAGACTTAGAGCTGGGCGGGACCAGCAGAGACCCAGGAGACTTATAGCTGGACTGGACCATCAGATACCCAGGAGACTTATAGCTGGACTGGACCATCGGAGACCCAGGAGACTTATAGCTGGACTGGACCATCGGAGACCCAGGAGACTTAGAGCTGGGCGGGAAGAGCAGAGATGCAGGAGACTTAGAGCTGGACTGGACCAGCAGAGACCCAGGAGACTTAGAGCTGGACTGGACCAGCAGAGACACAGGAGACTTAGAGCTGGGCGGGACCAGCAGAGACCCAGGAGACTTATAGCTGGACTGGACCATCAGATACCCAGGAGACTTATAGCTGGACTGGACCATCGGAGACCCAGGAGACTTATAGCTGGACTGGACCATCGGAGACCCAGGAGACTTAGA
The DNA here is from genome assembly GCF_051911475.1 of Siphateles boraxobius. Lineage (NCBI taxonomy): Eukaryota > Metazoa > Chordata > Actinopteri > Cypriniformes > Leuciscidae > Siphateles > Siphateles boraxobius. The sequence continues at coordinate 565,135 of NW_027509212.1, forward strand.
GCTGGGCGGGAAGAGCAGAGATGCAGGAGACTAAGGGGAATATCCTCTTCCACTTCCTTATAATGTTTCCCGAGGCCATATGCAGCTCACCCTCAGTGGTGGGAATGTGTGCAGAGCTCCATTCTATGCCCTCATGCTCCACGAGCATACCCACTGAGTGATTGGCTCAAGTATTCTCTCTGGCACTGGCATCACATCAGGTTAGGGCTACATGTCTGCGGTGGATCCTGGTGTTTCGTTCGTGAAGGGCGTGGGAGGCGGCTGGCTGAGCTCTGGTTCCGGAGTGGGGCTGGTGATGTCCTCCTCACCAGGAGAGATGGTGAATGGAGATCCGTCCTTCACCAGCACCCACTCAACAAACACAGCAAAATCCATGTTCTAAATATTTCGTGTGATCCTCAAGTGTTTGTTCTTTCTTCTCTATGCAGAGCATTCGGACTGCTGGCAAGTCCATTATTTAAATCCTTTTGTGGTTTGGTCTTCTGTAACAGTTTGTGTGGTTGCAATGAAGCGCATGACAAAGGAGAATACAACCACAGTCTTGAATCGCAAATCTAACACGTAAGAGAAACAAAACACAACCACGTCCCAAATAAGCGTGACTGGACAAATAACCTAGGGAACTAAGGGCTTAAATACACATAGTAAAACTAATTAACTGGAACAGAAACAGGTGCATATCTAATCAGAGGAACAGATCAGAACTTTACCAGAACACAATGAAACTAAACAGACATAACCCTGACAATGATGACAGGATTTTTGTTTTGGGGTGAACCATCCCTTTAAGCAGGCATATTTATTTAACTCAAGGCATGAATATGAGCAACAGGATATGATGTCATAGACCAGGGTGTCTGTTTTGAATAATTCAAAGTAAATAAATTATAAACAATTTCACAGGTTCAACAGCAAAAGAGGAATGTAGTGAATGATGGGCACATGGGTACCTGTATTTGCATGCATGAATGGAAGTCAATGGAATGCAATGTCTAGTAGATTGCCCTGTTTTAGGTCTCATCCTGGCAATACAATTAAAGATGTACAATTACATTTTGTTCCCACAGGGATACCAATGCTCATTATTATCAGTTGGAGTTTGGCCAAATACCTGCACCAGGATGAAGGGTACGTTCACAAATGTTCAGAAATCAGTTCCAGAGTTATAGTCATTGAAGCTCAGTCTGATCTCTCAAGGGACTGACTTTATTTATACCAACCTCCTCTGGACAACAACAAAATGTAATTTATTACCGTATATTTGTATTATATAAGAGTGGTTATTTTAAACCAGCATGGTTGTGCGTGTGTGTGTGTGTGTGTGTGTGTGTGTGTGTGTGTGTGTGTGTGTGTGTGTGTGTGTGTGTGTGTGTGTGTGTGTGTGTGTGTGTGTGTGTGAGAGAGTGAGTGTGTGTGTGTGTGTGTGTGTGTGTGTGTGTGTGTGTGTGTGTGTGTGTGTGTGTGTGTGAGAGTGAGTGTGTGTGTGTGTGTGTGTGTGTGTGTGTGTGTGTGTGTGTGTGAGAGAGAGAGTGAGTGTGTGTGTGAGTGTGTCTGTATCTGTGTCTGTATATGTGTGTGTGTGTGTGTGTGTGTGTGTGTGTGTGTGTGTGTGTGTGTGTGTGTGTGTGTGTGTGTGTGTGTGTGTGTGTGTGTGTGTGTTCCTGGTAAACCCTAAGTTATGGGGACAAGTTGCACCTACAAACATGGCAATATCCAAAATCGTGTTCACCAATAGGAAAACAGCAGATCTCTCATACAAAGTGATGTTTTTTGAAAATGAAAATAAATAAACAAAGTTCTGTGTGATGGGTAGGTTTTGGGGTTGAGCTCGGGAGAGAATATACAGTTTGTACAGTATAAAAATAATTGTCTATGGAAAGTCCCCATAAAACATGAAAACACAACGTGTGTGTGTGTGTGTGTGTGTGTGTGTGTGTGTGTGTGTGTGTGTGTGTGTGTGTGTGTGTGTGTGTGTGTGTGTGTGTGTGTGTGTGTGTGTGTGTGGTGTGTGTGTGTTGTCAGATGCTGGGAGACGAGAGATCATGGCTGGATATGGTGGATATTGCGAGTACCAGCCATTATTTTCATCACTGTAAGCAAACATTCCAGTTAAAGTTTCTGGCCTATTCTCTCAGATTTAAACAGTGTTTTAACTTTCAAATATCTCTGTTTACAATATCTTTCTCTGCATATTTTTTTTTTTAAAGAATTAAGTCATAATACTGTCCTGCCATGTTTTTAATATTTTTTAAATATCCAACACTTTATGCAACAATGAATATTCATTGTAATTATCAAGGGAATTAACAAGGGAAATTGTTTTTCAGGTAAACATGCTGTTTTTTCTGAGTATTATTCGGACTTTAGTGGCAAAACTGAAAGCTCCTGACATGCATGGAAATGAAATTAATCATCACAGGTGAGAGAAAATAGCACGTTCAGCATTTAACTGTGCGTCACTAGTGCTACCAAACAGAACGGCAATAATAATGACTGTGATTACTGTGACAGGCAAGCAATATGCACAATTTTATTTGGTACAGCTAGGGTCACAGAAATAAAAGCTTTATATGATTGAAAAATAAATGAGTGTATGAAAAAGAAGAACTTTTAATCATCATCATTCTCTTTTTTTTATGGTGTAGGAAACTGGCGAAATCGACATTTCTCCTAGTGTTCCTGTTTGGGCTGCAGTATGTGCTCTTTGCCTTTTTCCCGGATCGAGTGAGCGTGCTAACCTTTAAAATCTGGAATTTCATTGAGCTAGCATTAGCATCCACACAGGTGATATACAGTTCAACCTCTCTCTTTTTCTCATACACACAGGAAAAGTCAAGTCAAGTCATATGTATTTATATAGCGCTTTTCATAATACACACAGTTTCAATGCAGAAAATCTCTGTTTGAAATATCTTCATGCCTTAAATTCACATATAGCGGATTAGAGTTGGGCGATAATATAGTTAAAAAAGACTTTGCTATGATACATGCAATCGAGCAGTTGAGATTTGCTTTAGCCTATAGTGTATATATATATTACGCTTTATAACTTTACATATAAAGCTGTGTGATAAAACCTTTTACATTTTTGTGACAATCTAAAACAATCACGCAGCCGAGATTTCCTGTTTAGTACATATTCTTTACGTGAGTGTAGCCTACTGTATGTACACAGGTAAAGTAGGTTATAGCCTTCTACATATACAGCTTTTAATATGCTTCGGGAACAGGAAAAGTAATGAATCCCAAACTCTTTACAGGACATTTATTGGAGGTTGTTGTCATTTATTTTCACTCTCTCTTGGTTTATGAAATTATCCAATGTTGTCTTTTGGTTCTGCTTCATGTTGTGTTTGCTATTACAGGGCTTTATTGTGGCACTGCTGTACTGCTTTTTAAATGGAGAGGTGAGTGAATTAAAAAAGATTGAAATTTGAATCAAATTATCTGAGATTATGCTTTCCAGAGATGGACGGAGTTTAATACATCACACATTTTAGACGCATTTGTTATTATCAGATCTTGCTCTAGGCATGGGAAGCAAGGCGGTTCTGTTTTATGTTTCACTGGTAAGCTTTAATAACTATCGACCTTTAACTTTCGGCAGGTACAATATGAAGTCCAGAGGCGGTGGAGACGGTGGCGCCTGAAGCAGCGTTTCCACGGTGACCCCAGGGTGCATCACGGTTCCCTGAGTAACAGTGGCCTGCCTCTGACACAGGTCTCACTGCTGACACGCCCCAGCACACAGATCACCTGACCACAACCATCTGATCACCTGACCACTACCATCTGATCACCTGACCACTACCACCTGACCACTACCATCTGATCACCTGACCACTACCATTACCATCAGATCACCTGACCACTACCATTACCATCAGATCACCTGACCACTACCATCTGATCACCTGACCACTACCATTACCATCAGATCACCTGACCACTACCATCTGATCACCTGACCACTACCATCTGATCACCTGACCACTACCATTACCATCAGATCACCTGACCACTACCATCAGATCACCTGACCACTACCACCTGACCACTACCATCTGATCACCTGACCACTACCATTACCATCAGATCACCTGACCACTACCATTACCATCAGATCACCTGACCACTACCATCTGATCACCTGACCACTACCATTACCATCAGATCACCTGACCACTACCATCTGATCATCTGACCACTACCATCTGATCACCTGACCACTACCATTACCATAAGATCACCTGACCACTACCATCAGATCACCTGACCACTACCATTACCATCAGATCACCTGACCACTACCATTACCATCAGATCACCTGACCACTACCATTACCATCAGATCACCTGACCACTACCATCAGATCAACTGACCACTACCACCTGACCACTACCATCTGATCACCTGACCAATCACCTGACCACTACCATCAGATCACCTGACCAATCACCTGTCCACTACCATCAGATCACCTGACCAATCACCTGACCACTACCATCAGATCACCTGACCACTACCATCAGATCACCTGACCAATCACCTGACCACTACCATCTGATCACCTGACCACTACCATCTGATCACCTGACCAATCACCTGACCACTACCATCAGATCACCTGACCACTACCATCTGATCACCTGACCACTACCATCAGATCACCTGACCACTACCATCAGATCACCTGACCACTACCATCAGATCACCTGACCACTACCATCTGATCACCTGACCAATCACCTGACCACTACCATCAGATCACCTGACCACTACCATCAGATCACCTGACCACTACCATCAGATCACCTGACCACTACCATCTGATCACCTGACCAATCACCTGACCACTACCATCAGATCACCTGACCACTACCATCAGATCACCTGACCACTACCATCTGATCACCTGACCACTACCATCAGATCACCTGACCACAACCATCTGATCACCTGACCACTACCATCAGATCACCTGACCACTACCATTACCATCTGATCACTTGACCACTACCATTACCATCAGATCACCTGACCACTACCACCTGACCACTACCATCAGATCACCTGACCACTACCATCTGATCACCTGACCGATCACCTGACCACAACCATCTGATCACCTGACCACTACCATCAGATCACCTGACCACTACCATCTGATCACCTGACCACTACCATCAGATCACCTGACCACAACCATCTGATCACCTGACCACTACCATTACCATCTGATCACCTGACCACTACCATTACCATCAGATCACCTGACCACTACTACCTGACCACTTCCATCAGATCACCTGACCACTACCATCTGATCACCTGACCGATCACCTGACCACTACCATCAGATCACCTGACCACTACCATCTGATCACCTGACCACTACCATCAGATCATCATAGGTGTCGATTTCGGTGGGGATGGTGGATACTTGTCCCCACCAGATTTCGTCATGAGTCATTTTGTACCCACCACTTTTTTTTTTTAAACCTCAAGCTCAATTTAGTCGTTCTGCTGCTGCACTGGCTACATGCTTCTCTGTTCATAACACTGCAACAACTGTAATCGTTTGGTGATCGTTGTTTAGGTACATTAAACCACGTAAAGCTTTTTCACGTTAGGACTTATATATAAAGTCCATGAGAACCGTTGGGAGTCAACCCACAGCCGCTCGCTGCCCTGCTGAAAGTGTGAAGCAGAAGCGCTTAATGTCAGATAATGTCCTTAATAATTGGACTTTTGGTTTGATCTTTTGACCGTTTTCAGTGGTTATGAGGAGCAATATGAGAGAGAAATTTGGTAATCACTGTTTAGGTACCTATAAACCTAAAAATGCTTATGAAGCAGAATAGTGGGTCATATGTCTAATGCTTTTTGAAAACTTAAGGCTTTCTTCTTCATAAAACAAGTCGGACATCATCACATTTTTGTATACATTTTTATTTATTTACATTAGTAAGCTACAGGACATCGTCTTTCAAAACATGACCTGCGCGAAAGAGAAAAAAAATGAATGCGTCATTGTACCCAGCACTTCTGCAAATGCGTCCGAATGCGTCTCTTCCCCAGAACATTTCAAACCAAACTGACGCCCGTGGGAGAGATGACATTAAGTACATTGCAGATCTTGTCAGGCCAACACTCTATGCTTTTACGCATGTGGGACTTTCTACCAAGTAATTGGTGACAATATGGGAGTGAAAAAAGCAACCGTGAGTAATGTGGTGAAGGCTATGTCAGTAGCACTGGGCAGTCTGATCAATCAGTTTGTTTCCTTTCCCAAGGATGGCCAGACAGCTCAGACTAAGCACACGTTTTTTCAAATGGGGTACATGCCTAACCACAACCATCAGATCACCTGACCACAACCATCAGATCAACTGACCATCAGATCACTCGACCATCAGATCAACTGACCATCAGATCACCTGACCATCAGATCACCTGACCATCTGATCACCTGACCACAACCATCAGATCACCTGACCATCAGATCACTCGACCATCAGATCAACTGACCATCAGATCACCTGACCATCAGATCACCTGACCATCAGATCACCTGACCATCTGATCACCTGACCACAACCATCAGATCAACTGACCATCAGATCACCTGACCATCAGATCACTCAACCATCAGATCACCTGACCATCAGATCACCTGACCATCAGATCACCTGACCACAACCATCAGATCAACTGACCATCAGATCACCTGACCATCAGATCACCTGACCACAACCATCAGATCAACTGACCACAACCATCTGATCAACTGACCATCAGATCACCTGACCATCAGATCACCTGACCATCAGATCACTCGACCATCAGATCAACTGACCACAACCATCTGATCAACTGACCATCAGATCACCTGACCATCAGATCACTCAACCATCAGATCAACGGACCACAACCATCTGATCAACTGACCATCAGATCACCTGACCATCAGATCACCTGACCATCTGATCACCTGACCACAACCATCAGATCACCTGACCATCAGATCACTCGACCATCAGATCACTCGACCATCAGATCAACTGACCACAACAATCTGATCAACTGACCATCAGATCACCTGACCATCAGATCACCTGACCATCAGATCACTCGACCATCAGATCAACTGACCATCAGATCACCTGACCATCAGATCACTCAACCATCAGATCAACGGACCACAACCATCTGATCAACTGACCATCAGATCACCTGACCATCAGATCACTCGACCATCTGATCACCTGACCACAACCATCAGATCACCTGACCATCAGATCACCTGACCATCAGATCACCTGACCATCAGATCACTCGACCACAACCATCTGACGCTGACCTACAGCTCAAGCCTGGCTCACACTACAGGAGTTTTATGCCGATTTATGCCCGATTTCCCCCTCCCGAGAATCTGAGAAAATATCTTGTCGAGGACCTCGATCGGTTCCGATGTTTGGCGCAGATTATCTGGTAATGTGAGGCGTTCACGGATCGAATCTTGCACCTCCCGATCTGCTCTCACACAAATCGGGCTCGCCCCGATCATATCAAACACGTTTGATATTTATCGGGATGAGCAAGATTGTGATTACGTCAGTACTGTCACAATAGCCAATAAGAAACAAGTAACGTTAGGGCTGTGGTGATGGAATTTCCATTGAGGTAATTTTGAGTGACAACAGCGTGATATGCGGTATTATCTTCATTTATTTATGTATTTATTGCTAAATAAATACGTGTTACGCTGTTGTCAGCAGGCACGAGATCTAGTAAAGTTACATGTTCAGTAATGAAACCGAAACTAAAAAAAGTGGAGTAAACAGAAGATGTCAAAATAAGGGTCCACATAATATAATAACAGAACATAAAGCTGACACTAAGCTTGTTAGATCAATGTTATATAACAGTTAGTTCTGATCCTCGAATCTCACTTTATGAGAGGCTTTATGTCAGGTATTTTTTGTATATAGTTTTTTGCTTTCTGCTGATATTTCACCAGGATCGTCGCTCGTCTCTGCGTGTATAGACTGTCACTCAGTGTACAGTTACACTGTTACGACACTAGGTGGCGGCAAGGCACTGCCTTTGAGGGAGTCATTAAACTGTTCAGTCAACGAAATGTAAAAAAATTCGGATTCATTTTAAGATGTAATGAAACAAGCTGTTAATTATTTTAATATTTAATTTTAACTTTGAGCTCCACTCTATAAGGCTCAGCTGAGCAGCAATCCGGCGCATGGGTGACGCTGAAGCTGATGCGTCACTAGATCAATGGCATTGATTCATTGAGCATTCATTAGAAATATCCTTAAATATTAAAAGGATGATTTTTTTTAAAGATTTTGGTTTCCTTGGTCAAAGGCAACCTTTTCACGAATATGACTTGCTATGAAGGACAGATATTTTGTCTACATCCACTTGTCTTTTCTGCTTCCGATCTGTTGCGTGAGATCACTTGATCATGGTGGAATCATATAGAGGCGCTTCCTCTGTCACGATAATGCAACCAGATTTCACAATCGGTTAGGGTTTTAAAACTCCTGTAGTGTGAGCCAGGCATCAAGCACAACACTCATACAGCAGTAACACTCTCAGAGAAAAGGTTATATGTGGTTCTATATAGAACTCTCGGGTTCTTGACTCAATTTTTAAGAAGACTTTATTTTTATAGAGATAAAGTAGGCTATGTTTACAAGCTACTTGGTTCGTTTTAATCAATTTAATTAACACTTATGTGGCCTTAGAGAGTTTTTTTATTATTATTATTATTATTATTTAATGATTTTGGCTATGTTAATGCAAACAGTGTAAATTTAGCCAAAGGTGTGTATTTTGTATTTTTATTGGAATTTTAATATGTTTTACCCTCATTTCCTTTCATAAATCTATTTTACACAAAATAGTTAAACAAAGGACCTTAAAGGACAGAAATATCCCAGTTTAAATCGAGTTTAAATATTAAACTGCCAAAAAATATTCCCAAGGCCATTTAAGAATAAAATCTTTAGGCTGTCATTCAAAATAGATTATTTTTTTTTTTACTATTTTCCACATGATGTGCCATGTCTCAGGTTTGGTCTATGGAGCAAATACTGCTGTATTATAGAGCCAGTGGAGAGAGAGTGTGTGTGTGTGTGTGTGTGTGTGTGTGTGTGTGTGTGTGTGTGTGTGTGTGTGTGTGTGTGTGTGTGTGTGTGTGTGTGTGTGTGTGTGTGTGCGGGCGTGCGTGCGTGTGTGCGTGTGTGTGTGTGTGTGTGTGCGTGCGTGCGTGCGTGCGTGCGTGTTTGTGTGTGTGTGTGTGTGTGTGTGTGTGCGTGCGTGCGTGCGTGTTTGTGTGTGTGTGTGTGCGTGCGTGCGTGCGTGCGTGCGTGTGTGTGTGTGTGTGTGCGTGCGTGCGTGTTTGTGTGTGTGTGTGTGTGTGTGTGTGTGCGTGCGTGCGTGTTTGTGTGTGTGTGTGTGTGTGCGTGCGTGCGTGTTTGTGTGTGTGTGTGTGTGTGGTCCTTGTAAACCCTAGTTATGAGGACCAAGTTTCCCCATAATAATAGTAATACCAAACTTCGAATTTGTAGCGACATTTTAGGACCACATGAGGAAACCAGCATATAAATCATACAGAATTATCTTTTTTTGAAAATGTAAAAATGCAGAAAGTTTTCTGTAATGGGTAGGGTTAGGAGATAGGAGATACCGTTTATACAGTATAAAAATCATTATGTCTATGGAACAACCCCATAACACATAAAAAAAACAATGTGTGTGAGTTTTTAAAAAAAATCTGACAATGCACAAAAATAAGAATGCATAAATATTAATGTTGTTGCTAAACATTAACCAATCATATCCAAAAGTCAGTTAAAGGACCTCTTTGTAACTTTTTTAAAGCGTACACACAAGGGTTAAAATTAAAGACGAATTTAAACTAAATTGGTGAATTAAAACTACATCCATGAAATGATCCCATGATGGGAACCCATAAACAGGTCTATATATGTAGCGCCTGACGGAACCTTTAAGTTCCATATAGAACCTTTTCTTTTGAGAGTGGCAACAGGTGAACCAATCAGAAACGCACAGTCCATTTAAACCTGAATCAAAAGCTTTCAGTTAAACACACTCACTGAGAGAAAAGCTTCATGGCCATAACAAACTGTCTGACAGTTTATGGAAATTATTGTATTTGTCTTGTATATGTATATGCTTGTTCATTGTGGTGTTGTAGTTATTAGGAAACAGATAATATATATATATATCTTTCATGACTGCAAAATATTTATCCTCAATCCACAAAAGAGTGACTCTTTCCGCATCATGATGTCACTTTAATAAGCACTTTAATCGGACTGGCTGCTCAACAACACGTCAACTTCTCGACTCCTTTCTCATTTCCTAGTTTGTGTTTCCTCATTTCCTCACAGTTTAAGAAATGAGAAGCACCCAGGGAACATTTAATGATGTTAGTCAATCAGTGACGGTTTACTGAAGTCTTAAAGGAGACAGTGCACCACAACTAAGTGTTTCTGAAATGAGGCCGCATTGGAAAATCATTTCTCGCTAATATATGACTATTTTGTGTGCAAATAAAACTGTAAATAAAATAACTGCAAATAAAAGTGAACCTCAAGAAGCATTAAACTAGTAAAAAGGCATATCTTAACCCCTTTAACCCCATGTTTTGTCCTGTGAAACAGTGTGAGTTGTGAAATACACACAAATGTAAAGACAAAAACATTCTGTTTATTAAATGAACTGTATAGAGATCTCCTCATAAAAAGAGATGTATGGATAAGAAAGAATTAAAAATACTGTAAAAAAGAGAAAAATGGAAAAGTTGCTGGCATCTTTCTTCCAGGACATTTTCCTTTAAGTTTCCCTTTAACCATAAAACACATTGCAGCGTGTCATTAAAAATACACGGACAACACCTGCACTTATAAATAAAGGTTCATAATTGGCATTAACATCCATGGAACATTTTCAAAAGGTTCTTTATAGTGGAAAACGGTTCTTTCGATTATTAAAATGTTCCCCACAACAAGAAAAACATGGTTCTTTTAAGAATGTTTCCCTTAAATGGATCTTCTATGACATCACTTTTGGAACCTTTATTTTTAAGAGTGTGTGAAATATTCATATGGAACTCAGGGCCCTGTTTTAAAGAGTGTACCTGATTATTAACAAACCATGAAAATCACTCCGACTGCAGACACCGAGCAGATCTCCTGTTAGACGTCTGATTTCTGCAGTTTGTCAGGATGTCCACTAAGGGGCAGCAGAGGTTGGATATGCTGGATGTGCCGCGCTGCCAGTCCATTGAGGCAGAACAGGACAGTGGCTGTGAACTGGCACCAGAAGGTGAGCGTGAACCCTAGGACTGTTGCAAATGTCCCTAACAGGAGCACAAACACCGCGACCCCTCCGGCAGCCATGATCCCCGCCAGCAGCAGCAGCCGTGTCCCGAGAGCCCAGCGCCGCCTCGAGTCCCTCCCCTCGCTCGCCTGCGACATCACGAGCAGCTCCAGTCCGAATATAGCACTGACCACAGCCAGTGTGATGACCGAGCGACAGGCCGGCAAGCCCACGCCGAGACCCTCCACCCCCGACTCCTCCAGATGTGTGGTGCAGTTCTGGGACGCTTTAAAGCTCTGCTGATCCACCGAGCAGAAATACCACAGACCGAACATGTGTCCGTCGGCCAGCAGCCAGTGACCGTCACACACCGCAACAGACGTCAGGACGACGGACAGAGACGTGCACAGGATAATAAGACTGCGGCACAATACGTCTAGAAAAAGAGGAACGGATTTCCCACGTGGAACAGCCCCGACCTAAAGGGAAACAGAAGAAAGCTGATCCACATCTGTGTAAACGTGATATCCTGCTCTAATGTTTCGCACTTCACTCTCAGAAAAGAAAATGTACACGTGCGCAGATAGACCTGCACCTGCCCTTCGGCCTCTGAGTAGAGAAGAGCCCTTTTTGCAAGAATCTTTTGTTTGTTTGATGTGTTCGTTTAAATTAGGCCCGTGGCATCAATTCTCAAATAAGCTACAACATATCTTTACAGTCCCCCTGTAGTCAATAATTTTATCCCTTTAAAACTTTGATCATCAAAATGACATATTTAAATGTTTTTTCATTGAAAAAAAAAAATCTTCATGCCTAAAACTTGGATGACATGGAGGTGAGTAAATTATTAGGAAATTTTTATTCTGGAGTGAACTAATCCTTTAAGCCTTGTGTGTGTCTGTGTAGTTAAGCGATATCACACGAGCAACAGTGCTATGTTCTCTAATATCAGCACGATGGTATTCATTTTATAAAACAGTTCAATAAACGATGAGTAGATTATATGAACTGACAGTTTTAACTCTGTTTTCCCAAATGAAAACAGTTCCAAACAAAGCAGAAACGTTGCATTCCCAGCAACACAGCAGTGTTTCGTTCTTGAATGATTTACCTTTTTTGAATAAATCGGGTGAGTCAATGATTCAATGACCCATTCATGAAGTTCTTCTTTCATTGAATGAATCAGTTGAATTAAAGGGGACATATTATGCAAAAAGTACTTTTACATGGTGTGTGAACATAAATGTGTGTCGGCAGTGTGTGTACACACTACACAACCACCCTATAATAGTAAAAATCCACCTACTTTTTAAATCCCCATAAATCATAAGCCGTGTCTCAGAACAAGCAGTTTTTCAGATTGTAGCTTTTGTGACGTCGCATATGCTTACGACTGCTGACGGACTTAGCATAGACACCGGGGTTGTGATGAATTCAGGGTCTAAACGTTTACATGTCAATAAAACACCCGCAATGGGAGTGCCAAGTATGTGTAAAATGAGTGTTTCCCCCAAGACTGATAACCGCAGCGGAGTCAAACAACTCTCATTAGGCAGCCATGAAATACAGTAAAAGAAAAGCTTACCGCGGTCGGAAAAGAGACCGCTTCGAAGAAACTGACAGGAAAGTGTGCCTCGTAATAGATTGGCGTTTGCCTTGCGACTTCAGGGAGAAACTGCTGTCTTTTCAGCGCTATGTGATTGGGCTAATGAAAAAAACATTCATACCCCCCACTTACCGTACTTTAAATGCAAAAATTTAAATGCAAAAAATATGCAATATGAAAAATATTTTCAAAAGATTTGGTCTTCAAAAAGCCTTTTTTTAAAAAGTACATTTTGAAAGGGGGGGGGGGGGTCATCTTATGTTCAGGGGTGTCTTATATTCAGAACAATACGGTAATCTTATTAAAGCTACTAAAGTTATTCAGTCAAGATCAGTGTGTGATTTTCTGTTTTCCTTGTTTGATTCATATTAACAGCATACAGCAGTAGGTGTTGCTTTCACTTTACTGTAACACACAGATCTAATATACACATGTGATTTCTTTCCCTGCTGTTTACATTCACGGACATAACCGACTGTCTTCATGTGAACTTTGTGTTTTTGACATAACCTTGTGTGTACTTGACAGTTTAAGCACAATAAGACGTGAAAGAGAACTTTAATAAGTTCTTCGGATGTGTGCGCTCAGAAAATCATTTATCAGAAGTTTAGACTAATAGTCCTTTTAAAAACATGCAGATAATAAACTCTCATGATGATGAAGAACTGCAATGTCATGTGAGAGTGGCTGCCATGGAGATGATAATCAAACCAAACAGATGTTTTTGGCAGAGTATCTGAGGCACGAGCTGTACAGGCTCCGCCCTCTGGGACATGGAGAAGCAGATCATTTGCATTTAAAGACACATGCTCAAAAACAACATGTTTTCCTTCCACCCAAAAATGGACATTTACAACATGATTTAATGATTCTGTGATTCACCTACTGGCGGTTTTAGTTTCATAAATAATAGCATCATTTAATTTGTCTAATTTTTCATATTTCTATATTCACACTGTTATATTTAGAACATTACAATTTTTTACAATCGCTATGACAATTTTTTCAATACTTTCAACAAATTTCCTAAACTCTTAACGCATCAAAACACCTACAACACACAATTGTCAAAACAGTTAATTTCATGCTCAAAATCACACATTGTAAACTAAACTCCAATACTAATATTCAAAATACAATAATACACTAGTAGCAATAATAAACTATGTCTACCAAAACACTGCAGAGATGTCTCAAAATAAAATAATTTTTCAAAACACTAACATATGTTCTCGTCCAACAGGAAGATTTAGTCAATCATATCACAATGTCATAAAAACACGAACATCAGATGGAATTACAGAAACTGCGTTATTTTATGTGTGTCAGGTCTGCCCTTATACAACACACAGTATATTGTATTGATCATAGATTGTGTTTTGCACTGCAGTTTCTTTTGAAGCCTCTCTACAGTTTCGTTTTGTTGGGTTTAGATCTTTTGCTGCAGAAATTCAAATTAAAAAAAAGACCCATCTCAGAGTGCTTTATAAGAATGTACGGTTGATGAAATGAAAAAAACGAATACAGAGACAGAATTGCTGCAATAAAGAAAATAAATAGCCTAAATGTATATATTTGGATAATTCAATCCGCTGTTTCTCAGTAACAATAGAATAAAATAAGGGGGATATATTCGTGTTTCAATTCACAATATAAACAGCTGTTCACCTTAACTTTAGCCCGGGTTAGGTTTAGAACATGGTGTTATCTGTTCTGACATACAGTGTTAAAGCATTGGTAAATTTGCCAGTAAAAATCCATTGTTTTGGTCTTGTTTGAGCTTGTGTGTAAAAGAGGTTCAAGCATTTTAAATTTGTGTGCATTTTGTGTTAAAGCAACAAGAAATGTGTTAATAGCTTGCACAGATGGATGTAGTGCTAACTGTGTTAAGAGTTTAGGAAATTTGTTAAATGTATTGAAAAAATTGTCATAGCGATTGTAAAAAACTGTAATAACATTATTTAGGCAATGTTAATTTCAGTGTAAATTAATTTTGATAAATGGTAAAATATTGTTGATACAGACCTAAATTGTATTTTTGATGAGGAGCGCATGAAATAAAATAAAACAATAGTTTTATTATGAAAATAAAAATCGGGTTGACGGCAGAAACCAACATCAGTCGAGTTCTGACGTCAACCCGACTTTCATTTCCAACCAAAATGCAACCCCTTGCTTGACAGTACTATATCCAAACACTATAAAAGATTTCCAGTGCTGAGATCTGTCCGTCAAGGCTGTCCGATTTCTCCCTTTTTATTTTTGATTGTTGTCGAATTGCTCTCATTACATATTTTAAAGAACCCAATAATTGAAGGTTTGTCTATTTTTGGAAAGGAAATTAAACTGACCCAACTAGCTGATGATACAGCATTATTCTTAAAGGACAAACATCAGATTGGAAAAGCTGTAGCATTAATAGATGAATTTTCAGCTGAAATTTGATTGAATAAATCTAAATGCGAAATTTTATGTCTGTTTGAAACAAACGTTAAAACCATATATAATATGCCTGTTAAAAATTGTATTAGATATCTCAGTGTTTTTGTTTGTAAGAATGTCATAGAGCGCCAACGATTTAACTTCTCCCCCAAAATGAAAAAATCTAAAACTATATTGAACCTATGGCTTCAAAGAGACTTATAAATCTTAGGTAGGGTCCTCTTGACTAAGGCTGAAGGAGTTTCTAGATTTGTGTATCCAGCACTCTCTCTTAATGTCTGTGATTCTACATGTAAAGAAATCAATGATATGTTTGTAAAATTTGTATGGAAGAATAAGCACCATCATTTGCAAAAAGCTTTGCTTTCTGGTCCTAAAGCTAAAGGGGGTTTTGATCTGTTGGATTTTGTGGATTTGAATTATACTTTTAAAGTTAAATGGTTAAAGGAATGGTTAAAAGCCCCAGATTCATTATGGAATTTTATTCCTCATAATATATTCAAGAAGGTTGGAGGTCTCAAGTTCTTACTGTCTTGTAATTACAGTATTTCTAAAATACCAGTTAAGATGTCGGAATTTCATCAACAAGCTCTGTTAGCCTGGAAGCTTTGTTATTCACACAACTTTTCACCACATAAATCTATCATCTGGAACAATGAGTATATTATTGTATTTACAAAACTGGATAGATAATAATATCATCAACTTAAAAGACTTATTTAACCCTAATGGTCAACTTCTTAGCTATGAAGACTTTCTTACACAGAAAACTTTCCCTGTAAAATGTAAAGAATTTAGCTCAGTAATTAACTCTATTCCCAGTGGAATATTAGAATTAATGAAAAGCTATAGAGCAAAATGTAACACGCATTACTCCTAACATTCTTTACATATATGGTATTGACATTCTATGCAAAAAATGTACTAATAAACATATTAGAGAATGTTTCTACAATGCCAAAAAAAATAATAACAAATAATAACAAATGTACTTTTTGTAAAAATGAACTTGAAAATGTAACCCACTTGTTTTATGGTTGTTCATACAGTAATGCATTTTGGAAAGAACTTGAGAATTATATATTATGTAAAACAAAACACAAAATCAACATTGACGGGAAGAACATTATCACTTAGAAAAGAAACTATGTACTATAATAAACCTTAACATTTTGTTAGGCAAGTTTCATATCCACAAATGTAAATTCCAGAATTCTTCACCATCATTTAAGCTGTTTTTGATAGAGGCGGATTTTTATTTTAAGTCTCTTAATTTAATTACAAACAAGAAATGCATATCAGTAATGAATATTCATTTAGAAATTTTTTATGGATAATATGTCACTAGAACTATTTTTGTCATGGGATACAAATCTGTTTTTCTTAATGGTAACTTGATTTTTTTTTCTCAACCTTTAACGTATTGTAGCCTATTGTTATTATTATAATGAATGTGAACTGGAAGACTGAAATGTTGTTGTTATATCTTAAAAAAAAAAAAAAAAATGCAACCAAAATCATCCCCTGACTGACGTCACTACTTTCAAGGACCTTGACAGAAATGTAGTGGAGTAAAAAGTACAATATTTAGCTTTCAAATGTAGTGAAGTTAAAGTAAAAAGTTTAGGCTACAGAAAAATAATAGGCCTACTTAAGTAAAGTACAGATATTCAAAAGTGTGTAGGCTACAGTAAATGTAAATGTACTTTGTTCACCTTTATGAGTAAATATAAAGATAGGCTTCTGAACCAGTGACAGAGAGAGAGAGTTTCTGCCCGAAAGCTGCCAGACTGCGTTGTGTTTTAATCTGTTTACCTCCTAAATATGAAGTTTAGTATTTTTTTTTAAAAAAAGTAGTAGGCCAATTTTTTGTGCATAGCCTATAATAATAATGTTTTCCCCGCTCACATACCATAAACAACACTTTATTTTGTTATACCTTCTAGTAAAAGTCAATTGCGCTAAAAGAAAGCATATTAGCCTATCCTTTAATCCAAAGCAAATACAATTTCATCCCAAACGTAAAATAAACATTTAAATACATTTAAAAGGCATTACCCTGATTTTTATAGCCGTCATATTGATTCCAACAGCCAACAGACCAGGAGAAGCGAGACGAAGAAGCCAGGTCAACTCCAGTCGAAAGTACAGTATAATTTCAGTGTAAGATTAACTGAAGTCGTTCAGTGTTTAAACCCGCCCGTCTCGTCTTGACACGCAGATCACGGGCGCGCGTGTTAGTTTTCCGGTCACGGAGGTATTCGCTAACTACATCAGATATTACTATGTGAGAGGCAGCATATCCACGAGGGAGTTTCTCAAACTTCGCACATTTGTATCCTACAGGATTTTTTTTTAAAGAAAACTAATAGATTGTTTTATTTATTTTAGCTATATGAAGGCAAAAAACTATCTTGGAAACGTTATGCATTCATATTACCCCCCAGAGCCTAAACGTAGGCCTATTATTAATTACAAAACTATAATCTAATTAAAGAGTGACATAGACATCAACTATTCCTATATGCTTGTGTTTGAGTGTGTCTGTGTTTTACACAATTGTTAGTCGGTGGTTATACAGCAGTAGCTACTTCTTTTCCTTTTAGTTTATTTTCGTTGGTCCACAGTTGAAGGAACAGGAGGGCCCAAGTACGGTAAAATGTTTCAACATTTATTCCTAAAAATGATTTACGGTAACAGTTATATTTTTAATAGTGTAGTGACAGTACTTTTCCCATTCTTGCATTTTTAGTTCTGTTCAGATTATAACCCCCCCTAAAATGGCTAATTGTTATTACTAATACTTTAAAACAGTCTTTGTTGTTGATAAGATTGCATTATGTGTTAAACTTTTAATGTTCACAGATTAAACTGCTGATTATCATTATTGACCAGCCAAAGTCCTTTTTGAGGTGACGGTGACCCAAAACATAATGCAATTTACACTCTCTAGCAAAAAGACTCCCTCACCCGACTGAGACTGAGGAAAAGACAGGTGGGATAAAGAAATGCTGAAAGGGGCACATCATTCAATTAAACCCTTTCCTCAATGTTTTTACATCTCCAACACATGACCCCATGGATAGAAAGAAATAATGCTTTCATGTGTTAGTGAATGTCTGGTCAGGTGATGTGACCCGTGACTATCTGATAAGCCCTCAAACGACTGATAATATCAAGTAGATATTCACACTAGCTGAAGTCAGGCACATTATCAAGTCTCAGCAAAACTACTCAAGTGTAGTCTACAAAATGTAGCTTTTGTTACATTAATGCACTATAACATCTTGAAATAAGTAAATGCACAGTCACACAGTAAATGCATTTTAATATTTGATCTGGTCATTTTTAAATCACAAATTCTTTCACAGGGGTCTCACTTTAAAAAAAAATCAAACACATCAAAGTTTTTAAGGGAAATCCAACATGTTTATCTTCATCAGTGTTAGTAAGAAAACACAAATTGAATGGGGGTTTTGAAAAAGTGATTTATGGCATTGCATTCATTAGGGCTTTTCACAACATGGTTGATGCTGGTTGATTATTGTGCTTTTCACTACGTGGTTGATTTGTTGCTTTCACTACATGGTTGCTGGTGGACGATTTCTCTTGGCCTGCGGGGAATGTGCCTATTCTCTCACACAGAACAGAGTTTGCGTGCTACAGCGTAACCGTAACACCTCACGAGGGACACACTGGAGGCCTTAAGGCGCTTTATGTGAGGAGAACAGTACAGGTAAAGGCAGGCTGGCTGTGATGGGGTCCGACTGTTAGATCCCGTATTTCCCTTTCAGCTCCTCGACCTTGGCGATGTAGGCTTTCACAGCATCATCCTTACTCATTCCTGAAATGTGCAAGAGAAGAAAATCACATGTAAAGGGAGATACACAAACACACAGAGTGAGCTGCATTTGGAGATGATTTACTCTATAGACTAAGAAAACACAGAATTAAAAATATAGCTGCAGGCAGCAATTAACAGGGTTCAAGCGCTTTAAGGCCTTTAAGCACATGCATAAAAAGGAATTATGTTTTATTTAGCAAGCATGTAACCACATAGATCATAGATGGAAAGACCATTTACATCCAATACAGGCAATTTAATAAGGACATTTTCAAAGCTTTTTAACAATTATCGAGGTAGAGCCAAAAACCTAGGACTAGTTTGCAAAAGTTTTTTTTTTTAAATTAATCTCCAATATTTAACGAACGATTCGATTGACAGCGGTGGTCCTAGAGGCAAAGTTGCTGCTTGTCGATTTCTTTTTGATTCCTAGCGAGATTCGTTCCGGTTGGCCTTCATTAACCTTGTCTCGAAATTCACTGGCCAATGGCGGCCGTCTTTTTCGAGATACTCAAATGTCCTCGTAGACAATTGCAGCACCTTGGACAAAGACACCGCATGCCAGTTTGCAAATCAATCGGACTGACATTTGCGTAGGTATAGCCATTTTGTTTTGGTCATTTTATTGCGCCACCAAGTGGCCAGTCGCCACGTCCTTTTTCACGTGACCACAGAACAAGCCCATATATAGGTGTACCAAGTTTGGTGAAATTATCTCATTTTGTTTCAGAGGGATAGCCGTTTTAGTAGAAGTGTCTAAGCCCACTTCAAACCTTTTCGACTTTTTGATAATTATTGACAATCAGTCTTTCTGCACTGGTTTGGTTCCGATCAGGCGAAAAATCGAGGGCTAGTTCGCAAAAGTAGGCTTTTCAAAAATTCCAAAGCACCCGAAATTTGTGTGCAGTGTGACGATCGAATCAGAGACATGCGTTTTGTTTGTCTTGAGCCAAAGATTCCCAAGATAAAAGACACTTGAGCCTGCGACGAACGGTTTAGGAGTTATGAGCCATTTAGTACTTTTGAACACTGTAGCACCACCATCAGGCCAATGGAAGCGAGCTTTGGTGACGTTGTAGACACTGTGAGTACTACCAGCCTTCGAAGTTTCAAGTCTCTACGACTTATGGTTTGGTCTGCCTGCTACGCGCTTGAACCAAGCGGCAACCAAGTGACTTACTGCGATTCAACTGGCCACTAGAGACTGGCTGCAAAAGAGAGTCAATCCCATAGACCCCCATGTTAAAATGCCCAACTTTACAGCAGAAACAAATGTGTTAACAGCCTAGTGCAAAAAGGGGTTTTGGTCTATATTTCTAATTTTGCCCTTCATGACAACTGTGAGGGGGTGAATTTTTTTAATAGCTTATCCGTTATTAATAAATTATATTAAGCTTTAAATTTCTGCATAATTAAGGGCGTGACCACTTGAGTGACAGGTGGATTGCCACTGCTGTCACTACTAGCCGTTTGTCTGCTAGCGTTAGGGTCACGTCACCTCAGCTAACCCGCCTCTTTGCCCATTTTTGTTTATCCAGGAGTGACGCGCGGCCAAGATGGCAACAGCCGGCTCCGCCCACTTTTGGCTTCAAAAAGGCTCTTCAGAAACACTACGGGTGATGCCACGGACACTACGTCCATATTTTTTTACAGTCTATGCGCTTGAACCCCTAATGGTGTCGCTGCACTCTAGGGCTGCAACTAACGACTATTTTAATAGTTGACTAGTCACCGACTATTGAAACGATTAGTTGAATGATCGAATAATTATAAAATTTTTCTAAAATTTACCATGAGATTGCTTTAATTCTGTGGAAAATGATAGTAAACATATATGAAATGTACATGAAATGAAATGTATACCAATAAAATGTACATATACATATTATAAAATGTACAATGTACATCCAAAACAAAACGTAATGGCTTCCATGTTATTTAAATCTTACGGAGGCGAGTCAAACTCTGTTTCATTCAACTGTGCGACGTGCTTTCTCTTTAAATGTTCGTGCATCACCGAGGTGCTGCCGTGATACGCAAGGACTGCTTTGCAAACCATCATTCGCCGTATCCAGGCTAAAATGCTCCCAAACTTTAGATGTTTTGGTACGCGCATCTGCTGCATTGAACGCCACCATTTCTGTATGTTATCGCTCAGCAGAGAAGCTAATGCGCATGTGCGACTCTCGGCAAAGATTGTAATGAAGAGAGATGCCTCGGTCGGAAAAAACATGTCTGCCGACAACTTCGACAATGAAATTCATTGTCGACTATTTCTATTATCGATTTTTGTCGACAACGTCGACGAATCATTGCAGCCCTACTGCACTCTGGTGGCAGGGAGGAGAAACTGACCTTTCTTTGCCTCCCAGGCGTCCCATTTGGCCTTGCCAGTGAAGTCTAACATGCCTGGTCGAGCTGGAAAGAAACACACACCCTTTTTAAAGAGCTGCAATTTAGTTTTATAGATAAACTTAAGCCACGTTTATGGGTTACAGGAAAAGCTGACCTGTGTTAACATCTCCTACGGTGGCCTGTTTGTACAGACTGTAGATTTCCAGCATCTCAGCATCCGCTGGTTTCGCTTTCAGCTGTTTGACCTCCTCTGCTGCTTTCTGAAACTCAGCCTGTGAAAAACCAACAGCATGACCAGACAGAACACTCTACGAGTACATGTTGTCATGTGGACATGGACAATCAGTCAGTAATACTGATTAAGTTTTATTGAAGACTTTTGAAATCATTGAAAGTTATGATAACTTTCTAAGGACTGTCCTACTAGCTGTTTCCATGCAAAGTTGCGAATTTAACTTGTGTGCATAATTGGAATATTGCATTGGCTTAAAACATTTGCGAATAAAGAATAGTTTCCATCCCATGTGTTCAATAGAACAAAATCATCACTTCATGTGAAATTGGTGCAAAACATCTGTAATAAAACTGAAAGTTGCTGAAATCGGGCTCTTTCAATAATTCATAAAATCATAAATAAGTTGCGTCTCAGAGCGTCAGACGAAACGCAATAAACGGTGTCATGTTCTCGGAGGCTGGTATTTGGGAACGCAATCGCGTGAGACTCTTTTGGTGGGAATTGGCCTAAACCAAATCATTCTGATGACAGACATTGACTCGTGTTTCATAACACGCAAGCCAACATTTGAGAAGCATTGGTCCGCTAGTTAGTCCATTTATCCAATCACAGCCTCTTCTGAGGGAAAATCTAATTAGTTTTTGGTTGCACATCAAGGGATTTATAGGTGTTTCCATCGTAGTTTATGCAAGTCTTCTCATCGGACTGAAAAAATGATCTGCCTTAATTGAGCGCATACGTTTTGTGTTGCGTTATATTCCAAAATTCACTTAAAAATAGGTGGACAGAACCATAGCAAGTGATGAGTCTCTTATCTCATCACATTCACAACTCTGGTATAACATGCCTTATTTTGCTGTGTTGCAACAGAATCTACAGCGACGGTTTGGATTTGTTGGTGATATTCATGTAACTGCAAGACTAAAGCACGACAGAAAATCAGTTACTTTCAGCAAAATTTCCCCTAAGCCTCATTCATTTTGGACTCTGCTCTAAAAAAAACTCTACATCCATATGCATTCAACTCTCATTCTTATTTCTTAAGAAAGGACTGAAAAGATTTTGGTCATGGCTATTTTACATTCGTAGTCTTGCTTCACAGTGCTGGTGGGAGACATGGCGTGATTATGTAACCACTGCACAAAAGCAAGCACACAATAATGAAGGCTTTCAGCAGATCTCTAATCACGGTTCAAACTCCGTTCCTCTTACACACACTTTACTATGCCAGTGATTCTTTGCCCTGATTACGTGACATGCACACCAAGGCACACCATCATCAACCAACTTCTGTTGGTCCAATCTTCCTGTTACAGTAAACCAGTAAACCTCAGTCGTAACATGTCAACACGTTATCAGATTTCAGTGTGCAGTAGGACTAACTACAAGCCATTTCTCACACCTTTAACTGACAAGTATTTTTGGAGAAGAACTGTTAACGTATTTTACGCGGTACTTTTAATGGGCAACGGCCAAAAAACCCCACATGCTCTAATACTAAAATAACTCTCCTTCCAACAAACTGCAAGTTGCCATTTGAAAAAGCTCTAAGATCATGGAATTAAAGTACATTTTAGTTGATTAAAAAACTTCCCAAAACATCCAGCTGTTACACAATGAATGAGACTGTGGTGAAAGCAGGTGAGAACACAGAGAGACATGGTTTAGGGTTCAAAATAGCAAAGGAACGATTTATTTTAAAGGATAATTTCTGGCATCATCGATCACATCCTTCCAAACTTGTAATAAGTTCTTCAGATAAAACAACGAATTGCGATGGTAAGTATGATGTTGGGAAGCTTTTTTCCGCCATGGAATAAAACAATTGAAAAGATAAGACTTTATCTCACAATTGCGAATTTATATCTCACAATTGCGAATTTATATCTCACAATTGCGAATTTATATCTCACAATTCTGAAAAAAGAACTCAGAATTGCGAGATGTAAACTCGCATTTACGAAAAAAAGTCAGATTTGCTAGTTATAAAGTAAGAATCAGAACAACTCACAATTCCTATTTTTCGCCTCGCAATTGCACGTTTATATCTCACATTTCTAACTTCTTTTATAAGAATTGTGAGATATAAACTCGCAATTGCAAATTATAAAGTCCAATTCTGAGGGGGAAATACTTTTTATTTCACAAATTATGACTTTATAACTTATGAATTTATCGACTTTACTCAAAAAATATTAGAACTGTGAGATAAAAAGTCGCAATTATCTTTATTTATTTTTCATTCTGGGGTGGAAACAAGCTTCCATAAATGTCACCTTCCAATTTTTATTGCATAATTGTTCCATATAATGAAAATTAATGATGACTGAGGCTATCACCATCTCCTTTTATGAAAGTCATTCGAGTCATAGCCTAGTACAGGATTATGGGGTAACCATCTCTATAAGGTGTCGTAAAACGCGATGTAGCGGTCCAAATGCGTCCGTCACGCGCGTAGAAAACAACGATTAAAAACAGCGGAACACAACAGCGCTCGCTCTATATTCTAACGTACGGTCACGCGCCACACCCACGTAGACATGGCGCTCTCTGCACACATACAGTATTATATGCCCTTCAGTCTCATTTACTACATCTACTGTACTCTTTGGTATTATATTAACGGTACTTTATACCTCTCTCCGATCGAGATAACCTTTATCACAATCTTTACCATTCTTTATCACATATGAATTGCTAACTAATTCACGTGGTCCATTCAAAGAGCACCATGTCGTTTTCATTACCAGGAAAAATTATAAAAACGGCACATTGCAAGGCACAAACACCCTCGTATCAAACAAAAGCGTCGAGTTTGTTCATACTGACCTCAGACATGGTTGCAGATGCTTCAGTCTGTTGTTAAAATGATGCGCTTCAAACCCGCTGTGAGTGAATGGCAGCAACACTCCGAGGATTGCAGTACTGTACGCACGTGGCTACGCCCCCTACACGCCATTGGCTGCTGGAGCATGTACCGAGCCACCTGTCCAATCAGATTCACGAAATTGTAGGCTCTTTTAACTGGGCCACAGGGTCACACCAGGGATGCCAGATTGAGAGTACTGTGCAAATACAGAGATGGCCTTTATTCAAACAGACATTTACACATTGCAACAGAGGCTCATGTTTTACACTGACGTGTCTTCTGATTTTTATCAGTGGTTTTGTATTTGGTGTGTTTGGATAAACAACTGATCCTTGGTTTGCATCCAGACATTTTCTGTAATGGCTATATTTATAAATCTGTATTTTTTAAAAAGGTTTGTGGTACCTGATGTTTTTATTTATTAAAATGTTGGAGTGCAAATACTCATTTAGCTTTTTTGGTAATTAACAGTACACTGATCAACATATGCAAATTACTTTCCACACAGTATGTCCCTGTGCATGCTGGCCCTGGCCCATATAGTGCACTTGATGTAGACTTATAATTATGTTTACACATGCAGTTTTACGTCCTACAGCATGTTTTGCATTGTCACAAACATTAAAATATTATAGATAGGGCTGAGATCCACTGCACACAAAAATGAAGTGCTGTTTTGAAATAGATCCAATCTGATTTGCTTGGTACTTCTTGTCAGTTGGGAATTAAAAAATGATTCCAATTCTGGAATCGAATAATTATAGGTCAGGATTCAGATACTTGTTATAAAATTAAAATTTCGAATCCTTTTATCGATTTTTTTTGTGTGCATTTCAATGACTTTAAAAACACTCAAGCGAAAGAAGACTGACACACATCCAAAGCGTGCGCACAGAAAGCCGCCTCATACTGAACAGTGCGCAACACTGAACTGAGCTCTCTTCCGCGTCTTTTTGCACTTGAACGGACAAATACACTCAAAAATATGTCAATATTTTAGCATCGAAACATTTAAGCACAATTGGTTATTTCTTAAGTGAATGTAAACTGTTGACTTGTAAACGTTCCTTGTAAATGTTCTTTAGCCTGATGATTGTATTCAGCTGCAATTAAATGTTTTGCAAGAATACTACGTTTTTTTAGTTTTTTTGTTTTTTTTTTACTAATTGGAATTGAAATTCAGGAATCAATAAGAATTATAACTGATAAAATTAAAATGAATCCCTCCCAGGGAAAGTCCTTTTTAAGCTACCACGCTCAGAATCGTGTGCAAAAACTTATGGAGCTAAGTCATATTCTGTCTTGTTCCCCAAGATCATGACTTTTAAATTGTATTTTATTCTTGAAGAGTTTTTATTTATCCCATTTGGAAAGTTTTCAAATTATAATGTTTGCACACCATTTCTATCAAGTAAGAATATAATTATAAATTGCATATAAGTGCTTATAAAATATCTCATAAGACAAGCCATCGAATTTTTAAAAAAAAATGTAACGGATTGTTATTTGTGGAGACATTTCTTTCTCTTAACCACTAGTTCCAATCCACAGTGAGGGAGTCATGCTGCAGGTCTATTGCTCTTGCCTGATACTGCTGTTGCCTGCGATCGATGCATCATACAGCGGCTAGTTTGGTCTAGACTTTCACTACTCAGAACATGCTGGAAATAAACGCTTTGAAATTGTTATTATAAAAAAATAGAAGTACGCTAAATAGCGAAGTGCTCCTTGTTCCTATGGTCATTTACACATGTGTATCTGTACGCTCTAACCCTCTGTAGCCTCTGTGTGTGTGTTCCGTGTTGTTTGAAGTGATTGTGTGTATTCCGTGCAGTTTGGAGTGATTCTGCCCGAGATGATGTGTGATCGTGCGGTTCTGACGCTTCGTCTGGTTCGGTCGTTTGAGCATCGCAACTTTAAACCGCTGGTTTTCAAAGACGTTCATTTAGACCAGACGGTGGAGGAGTTTATCACATTTGTTAAGCAAGGTTAGACACGATGACAACGGGTTGACAGAATTCTTAAGACTCATGTTTATGAGTCGAAAGTAAATCAGCTATGTGCTTGATATTAAACATCGACAAATAATGAATAACTAGCACTTCTCTCTTTGAAGAAGTTTCCACCAGAGCTGGATTGCCTCCTCCCTTCAAGCAGTTTGACTATGGTAATCTACTCACTACCTTTCCCCCAAAATAAAAGAAGCCGTTATTGCTTTAACATCCTGTTGTATTGTTGCAGATACGATGAAAATCATACACCAAGCACACGGAGCAAAGGTAACTTTGAATATGCTTACTTGTGGCATACATTATAATATTTGCATGATTACAGTTGGGGGGAAAGTGCTGTAGGCTACTTTAACAAGTTATTCAGTCCTGTGAAGTAGGCTAGTCGTTTAAAGATTGCGATGTCGATTTAAACACAATCTTTCCTAAATATTCATGTTTGAGTTCTCATGTATGAAACACAAACTGTCTTTTTTAACCACACAATATCTCTGTTACAAATCATCACAGAAGTACTGGGATAAAAGTTATAGTTCGAATTAAAAACACGATGTCTATATACTACGTCATTACGCCAGTAGGTGGCGACAAGTGACTGTTAAAAAATGTGTTTGTCATTAGCTATGTTTATGTTCACCTATTTTTATGGGAATTTTGGGATATTGCATAAAGTGCTCGATGGTAATGGTGTGTATAAATGAAAAAAAAAAAACACTTAACACACACAAAAAAAAAAAACACTTATGTGCTCAGTTGAGTCAGAATTTTTTTTATCCCATAAGAAACTATATGCATAAACTAAGATGGAAACACATTTACCAAATAAAGTCCTTAGCGCGGATCAGAAAAGTCATGTTACTGCGCGATGTGATAGCACAACTGGACTAACCAGCACACCGATCTTGTAGCACAGCATCTACAAATGCTGTTTTGATTGTTCTGAAATGCCTGAGTCCGTCATCAAAGTGGCTCAGTATAATTATCTGCCAGAACTGTCTTACACGACTGCGATCCCAAACACCTCGCTCTGAGGTGCAAGTCATTTATTATATACATACAATGGCTGATCCTACTGCAGCAACTTTCATTTTTCTTATATCTTTCTGATATTTAGCGCAAGTTTATCAGGAAGTGATGATTTTGCACTCTTCGGCTCACTGGATGGAGACGCTGCTTTATTCGAAAATGTTTTATGCGATAGTCCCACTATGGGCATAAGTTAAATTAGCAAATTAGGATGGAAACAGCTATTGAATCATTCATTCAAGAATTTTGTTAAAAAATCTGATTCATTCAGTAATGAAACAAGAGAAGTATTTATTAAGACACAATTTAATGGTGACGATGAATAGCTTATAAACAAAATAAGTAAATATAACCTATTATGATAAATGTTAATAATATATTTTTCGATGATTTCAGACGAATGAGCTTGTAATGAGCTTAGAGGATGATGAAAAGTTGATTCTGCGGGATGGCTGCAGGTTACGAGCGTGTGGTGTTGGTATGTAAAAGCAATATTAAGGTTTTTTTTTGGTGATAGGAGAGAAACTAAATGTAAATGGCATTGGCGATGAACATTAATATATGAAGGCCAAATACCGTATGAAGATAGATTAAAATGCCTTTATCTTTATTTAAGTTACATTTTAATTAATGTTCATTTATTTCTAGCCTATAGCAGAATGATAGATTAAAATGGCTTTATTTATATTTAAGTTACATTTTAATTAATGTAATTAATGTGTGTGTATATATATATATATATATATATATATATATATATATATGATGTAGTATCCTGGAGTCACCACTAGGTGTCATTGTATTTCAAGTGTTGTGTTCTATTCTGGAAAAGTTGGTTGAAGAAGATGTGCCATGCGGGATGCATGTAGTGTTTATGTCTATGGCTGT
The DNA here is from genome assembly GCF_051911475.1 of Siphateles boraxobius. Taxonomy (NCBI): domain Eukaryota; kingdom Metazoa; phylum Chordata; class Actinopteri; order Cypriniformes; family Leuciscidae; genus Siphateles; species Siphateles boraxobius. Next base: position 593,780 of record NW_027509212.1, read on the forward strand.
AACTGTTGCAAACAGAAAGTAAAATAATAACTTCAACTCTATTCATGTAGTAGTCTTTCATGTAGTGATTTAGAGTGAAGATACTACATTATTGGTGGCGAGGATGAAGCGAAAAGCCTGTGATGACAACGGACGGAGGATATAAAAGGGAGAAGAGTGCTGATAACTGGTTGTGGGGGAAACAGAAGAATCTAAAGGATAAAAAGAAGAAGATTAGCCATGGCTACAGGAACTATTGGATCACTAGCAGCATTGAATGCAAAAGCTCAAACATCGGAAGAGTATTCTGAAATACTGGAGCAATTTTTCGTGGCTAATGGAATCGAAGATGAGGGTAAGCAAAGAGCTATTCTCATAAGTGTTGTGGGACCACAAACTTACAGTGTGATGCGAAATCTTCTTAGCCCTACAAAACCAAGTGAAAGGACTTATCAGCAACTGGTAACGATGCTAAAAAATCATTTCAATCCTCAGCCAAGTGAAATTGTACAGAGATTTAAATTTAATTCGAGAACGAAGAAGCCAACAGAGACTGTGACAGAATATGTAGCAGAGTTGCGTCGTTTAGCACAAGATTGTAGTTACGAAGCAACTTTAGACCCAATGCTAAGGGATCGACTTGTTTGTGGCATAGAGGATGATTGGATTCAGAGAAGGTTGCTCTCAGAAGCAAATTTGACATTTGAGACTACTTTTAATATTGCAGTAGCCGCTGATACCGCAAGCAAAAATGTGCTCGATTTGCAAAATAAATCTGGCGTACAGGCATGTAACAGCATCATGTTTAAAGCGAGGAAACCTGATCACTGGAAAAAGGGGGAAACTGGTGAACAAAAAGAAGTCAGAGAATGGTACAGATGCAGTGGTAAAAACCACAAAGCCAACGACTGCAGATTTAAGAAGGACAAATGTTATGTGTGCGGAAAAATAGGTCATATCGCCAGGGCCTGTCGCAACAAAAGCAAACAGGGAGGACATACAATAGCTGGAAAAAGTGGAAAAGAAGGGTGCCGCTTCGAGCATTCAATGTAAGTGAAAATAATAACAGTGATGAATCTGAAGAAACATTCACTTTGGCATTTGTAAAAACTGATGCATTGAAGAAAGTGAAACCCCTCACTGTGGAGTTACTTGTTAATGGCAGGCTAGTAAACTTTGAGATTGATACAGGTTGTAGTGTCAGCCTTATGAATGAAGGAATGTACAAGGACATCTGGAAAGACTCAGAAGCTCCCAAACTAAGACTCACAAAAATCAAGTTGAGAACGTATACAGGAGAGCCTTTAGAGATAGTGGGTGTGGCAGATGTACAAGTAAAATACCAGCATCACTTATCATAGTGAAAGGAACAGGACCATGCTTACTAGGCAGAGCCTGGCTTGAAAAACTCCAACTGCAATGGAGTGAGATAAAGCTGGTACAGTCGGTAATGATGACGTTGAAACAGGTGCTATCCCAGCATGAGGAAGTGTTCAAGGAGGAGCTTGGAACATTAAGGGGCACTACTGCTACTCTGCATGTGCCAACTGATGCCACACCAAGGTTTTTCAGACCTAGATCTGTGCCATATGGCCTGAAAACAAAGGTGGAGGAGGAGATTAATCGACTGTTGCGGGACAAAATCATCTCACCTGTTAAGTATTCAGAGTGGGCAGCTCCTATTGCAGTGTTAATTTCGTTGATGAAAATAACGACGAAAATTATTTGTCAAGGACATTTTTTCACAGACGAAAACGAGACGATAACTAAATAAAACCTAGTTTTGAATGACAAAGACTATGACGAAAATCTATTGACATTTTCGTCAACGAATAAAACCTAGACGAAAATGTTAGATAGTGACGATTTGGGAAGCGATCCGTCAGAACTGATGTCCTGCGTGTGTGGTAGATGCGCACATTTGTAGGCTACTGTAACGTGATCTACCCCGCGGTCATAAAACGTTAAAAAATGTGAACGTCTGGGAGAATGAGTAGAGCAGACATATAGATCTCTGAATAAGAGTGACGATGCAAAAAAGAGCTCTATTCGGTGCGGTTTTCTTTGCGCACACACCTAACCCGAAGCGTGCAGTCATGCACAATACAACTACAGCGCGCGAGTAGGCTACTGAATTGAGCTCTCTTTCGTGTCTGAATGGAGAAATACACAACAGTATGTCTAAATGTCCTTTTTGGAGAGTATTCATGTAAACTATGCTGGTTATGTCTTAAACTGTGAGTGTGTCGGATGTGCATCAGTGCAATTGTATCCGCATGTCATTGGATATGATCCGACGTCTTAAAGTGACAGTGGCAATAAACCTAATGCGGTCCGTGTCCTTAATTTTGATCAAGCAACAAAAGAAAAAAAGAAAAGCATTCACTGTTTGTTAATAGCTTTAATAAGGATTAATTATATTTAATTCATACAAATAAATATGTCTGCTTGAAAGAATAAAGAATGATGTGTAAGTAGTTATAAGGAATGAATATATCATTCATTGTAAAGAAGACTGTGTTGTACTTTAGGAAAAGTGGTTTTATTTCATTTTAAGATATTTTTTAAGTAACAGCAGTTAAATCTGTATCTGTATTGCATGTTCAAACTTAAAAATCATTCATATTAATAGGTTAATAGATGTTTTCTCCGGGAGTATATGGGTTTGGAAATTTTAGAGAAATTCTAAATTAATGCATTACAATTGAACTAAACCCATTATATTTTAGTCGACTAAATCTACTGTAGATTTAGTCGACTAAAATGTTATTGTATTTCGTCGACTAAAACTAGACTAAAACTAAAACAATTCAGATGACTAAAATATGATTAAAACTAAATGGCATTTTAGTCAAAAGACTAAGACTAAAACTAAATTAAAATTTGCTGACAAAATTAACACTGTCCTGTTGTTCCTATCTTGAAACCAGATGGCAGTATAAGATTATGCGGTGACTACAAACTCACAGTCATCAGAGTGTCACCTTTGGAACAGTATCCAATACCAAGGGTGGAAGATCTTTTTGCTCTATTGGATGGAGGAAAACAGTTCACAAAATTGGACATGAGTCACGCATACCAACAAATCATCATGGATGAAAGCTCCAAGAAATACTTGACAGTGAATACACAAAAAGGGTTTTTCACATATAATCGTTTGCCCTTCGGAGTTGCGTCAGCTCCTGCTATCTTCCAGAGAACAATGGAGGGATTGTTGCAAGGTATTCCTGGAGTAGTTGTTTATCTGGATGATATATTATTGACTGGTGGAAACCAAGAAAATCAGTTGAAGACCCTGGATGAAGTGCTGTTGAGACTGAAAGAAGCCGGTTTGCGACTGAAACGGAGAAAATGCCTGTTCCTGGCAGAGAGGTGGAATATTTAGGCCACAGAGTAGATGCACAGGGTCTACATCCTATGGGAATTAAAGTGAAAGCCATTGAAGAAGCCCCAGAACCAGTGAATGTCACAGAACTTAAAGCATACCTGGGGTTACTGAACTATTATTATAAGTTCCTTCCAAACCTGTCAACGCTCCTAGCCCCCCTACATCTGCTGCTGAGAAAAGATGTTCAGTGGATGTGGAAGAAGCCTCAACAAGAAGCTATTAAGGAATCTAAATCTCTACTAAAATCAGCAGAGGTGCTGGTGCATTAGTCCTCAGATTCCGAACTGGTTCTGGCTTGTGATGCCTCACCATACGGGGTTGGTGCAGTGCTCTCGCAGCGTAGCAAAGGAGAGATTGTGGAGAAACCCTTGGGGTTCATGTCAAGAACACTAACGTCTGCAGAGAAGCGTTATTCACAGTTGGACAAAGAAGGCTTAGCTGTGATTTTTGGCATCCAAAGATTTCATTAGTACTTGTATGGGCGTGCATTCACAATTTGCACTGATCATAAGCCCTTGATCCATTTGTTCAATGAAACGAAGGCAGTTCCTCAAATGGGATCACCCAGAGTACAAAGGTGGGCTGTGATGTTACAAGCATATCACTACAACAAAGTGTACAAGCCAGGAAAATATCACCAAAATGCTGATGCTCTAAGTAGACCTCACCAGTGCCAGGTGAGGGAGAACCTGATGACACTAATGATCAAGTGCTGATGATGGACTTAATGGATGACTCACCTGTAAGTGCCAAACAAATTCAGAAGTGGACGTCATACGACATAACACTCTCCACAGTACATGAGTACATATTAAAGGGTTGGCCTGAGAAGGTTGAGCCACAAGTGTTACCGTACCACATGCTCTGAGTGTCAAGGATGGATGTGTGACTTGGGGAGCGAGAATCATCATACCATCACAAAGTCGAGCGGCTGTATTGAAGCAATTGCATCAGACTCATTCCGGCATGTCAAGAATGAAGGGTTTGGCCCGGTCATACATGTGGTGGCCTGGTATGGATCAGGATGTGGAGAGAGTGGTTCAGAATTGTGAGGTGTGTCAAAGTTTCGGAAAGGCCCCTGCTCAAGCTCCCTTGCACCCGTGGGAGTGGCCGGGCTCACCCTGGGAAAGACTTCATGTAGACTATGCAGGGCCCTTCTTAGGAAGAATGTTCCTAATTCTGGTAGATTCTCATTCCAAGTGGATGGAACTTTATCCTGTCACACATGCCACTTCTCAAGTTACAATTGAGAAAATGAGAATGTGTTTCAGTATACATGGATTACCCAAAATGTTAGTGTCAGACAACGGAACATGTTTTACCAGTGACGAGTTTGAAACTTTCATGACGAGGAATGGCATTCAGCATGTAACGTCAGCTCCTAATCATCCTTCTTCAAACGGCCTAGCTGAACGTGCTGTTCAAACTTTCAAGGAGGGGATGAAAAAGATGAAAGGTGACACTGTGGAGACAAGAGTAGCAAGATTCTTGTTTAATTATAGAATAACTCCTCATACAACAACTGTGTTGTCACCTGCTCAGATGTTAATGTCAAGGAAGTTGAGATCCACATTTGACTTACTCATTCCTGATGTGAAGGACAAAATTCTGAAAAAACAGAAGAAACATAAAGAAGGCCATGACAAAAGCTGTAAACTCAGAAGTTTTGAAGTAGGAGATTCAGTGTACGTGAAGAACTACGGTGCGGGACCCAAATGGATTCCTGCAGTAGTGGAATGTTGTACAGGACCTCTTTCATACAAGACTGCTCTAGGGCATGGACAAACTGTTAGAAGACATGTGGACCAAATAAGAAATCGCAGTACAGACGAGATGCTGGGGACTGTACTACCCACAGAGAATGAACAGGACAGTGACACTTCTGCATTGCCTAGTGTGGATGTTGTCAATGCACCTGCAGAGAAGGAGATGTTTTCCCTTGAGAAAGGACAATCCCTAGAAGTGACTGTTGTAGAAAAAGACACTAAACAACCAACAAATCTGAGAAGGTCTGCAAGAGAGAGATGTTCACCAGCTCACTTGAAAGACTATGTTGCATAAGTCAAGTCAGTAAAAGACCATCCAACATGCTATAACTGATAGTTGTTGAAGAGTTAGTCTTCTAAAAAAAATGCTAATCATTCCAATATTAAGAATGTGGTTGTTACAGTGTTCAATTCTGTGAGTAATGGTATTGGTATTTAGCTTAAGAAGGAGGGGATGTAGTATCCTGGAGTACCCACTAGGTGTCATTGCATTACAAGTGTTGTGTTCTATTCTGGAAAAGTTGGTTGAAGAAGATGTGCCATGCGGGATGCATCAGTGCAGCAGCAGTGTTTTTGTCTATGGCTGTAACTGTTGCAAACTGAAAGTAAAATAATAACTTCAACTCTATTCATGTAGTAGTCTTTCATGTAGTGATTTAGAGTGAAGATACCACTATATATATATATATATATATATACACACACACAAATGCAAAAAACTAAACTACATCTGTCTTCTTCTGGTAATTATTTTTTGGTAACTATTTGTGCACCTGCTGAAATTTATTTCAACACATTTCATCTCTTCACAGCCAATGAAACAGAACTTGCCTTTTTCAAAATGGCAGACTATAAAAAGTTCAAGGCCAATCCACAGACAGAATGGTGATGGCCATCAGGATTCAACACCAGAGGCGCTTCTTTTCGGCTGTGACGTGGGATTGATAACATCTATTTTAACTAAATCTATAGCTTTACTTTTTATATTGTAGTCTTACAATTCAAATGTTGTCAGCACAGTTTCAGATATGCAAGTCAAATTTTGAGTGGAAATATTTTTTGGTTTGAATATTCTTATGTACGAATATTCTTTTTTTTTTTCAGAGCAAAATGTTGAGTACCAATTATTTAAGTTTTTTTTTTTGTTTGTTTCAGTGAAGAAAAATCACGTACCAGAAATCTTGTTTAATTTAAATGGCACATTGTAAGTTGTTTGCTGGTTTTGTTAAATAAAGTTGAAAGTATGAATCATGCCTTCTCAACACTAAAAACATTATTGATTGAAAGTTCAATTCTAAACTTATTTCCTGTACAATATCCACAATAACTGAAGCCAATCAGTCAGGCAGAGGAAAAGAAGAGAAATTAAAAATTTTGGTAAGTTTATCAGAGCAAAATATGCAGTCCATACCATTTTGGTATTGTTTTTGTGTGTGTGTGTGTGTGTGTGTTTATAAACAGACATTCAAATATTTCTTTCTTTACATTTAATTACAAACTGTAATTTCACACAGGCTTTGTTTACAACAGTTTACTTGCATTAAAGGCAATGCGATTTTTGTCATGATTAGTATTCCGTATAATGTAGGCCTCCCTTTTACAGATGGAGTTTACACAGTAACTGGCCTAGAGGATGAACAACTGTATTGGGATTTGGTAATAATATAAGGCACATGTTAAGTTCATTCAGTGATTTGGAAAATCAGTGTTCTGGCCAGTTATTTAAGGCCAGAATATCTCAGCACAATATCACTTTCAGGTAAGGCTGACTTAAACTAGTCAGAGATTTTGACCAGGCTTAAAATACTGTATAAACATTTCCCACTATTTTGCCACTGCACTGCCAACTGTATATCTGTTTATCACTTCATCCTATCATAAAAGTCCTCCTTATATTCTTCCTAGTACTTCTTCCCAGACTTCCTATGGTATTCCATTATCCGCCACATGGTGAGTCTGTAAGACTGGACAGTTGCGTTTGCTCTCCCATCCGCGGCGGATTCGTGCCAGTCTGGTGGAGATGCATGGAAGCAGCAGAAAGCCACGGCACACCAGAACGACGCAGGGCAGAACCACAGCCAACAGGGAGCTGGGTGGCATGTAGAACGGATACGCCTCGATGTGGAAGGCAAAATCCCAGCTAAAGAAGAGCGTGTGCATGATGGACAGAGTCAGAGCAATGTAGCCCAAACCTGACTGAAGGAAGAAGAGAGACAAAACTTAGTTCAAATTTAGTAAATGTTAAAAATCTGTGATTGTGCTTGAAGGTTGAATGTTCATTTGCATGCATGCTAATCAAAGACATTATGTCACAACATTTTCATGTTTCCTGTACTAGCCTAAAAGTCAACTATCAATCAAGCAATGCACGAAAACTAGCACAAAAGATCGTGCAGCACATGCACTTTGGTAGTTAAGGTACCAGGTTTCAACTACATAACCATTTTTTGGAGTTGTTCGACCCAGCCCTGGAGACCCAGTCCATTTCTCACTATGCATTCTTGTGCGATCTTGCATCCTTTTGTTCTCGTTCTACGTCATCATCAACTGTGAAAGACTGATTCAAATACTCAAAAACACAAGTACAGAGGACGCATCAAATTACCTAGATGTGTTCTTGATATTGAGGATGTAAAAAATGCAGACTTTAGAGAATCGTACCATTAGAAATCCAAAAAGTCGTTATGGATTGACAACGTATGGAAGCCTTTGAGTTATAAACATCTCTTGTTCTCAATTAACATAAGAGATTCCCTCTGCCAGCTCAGAAATGTGACGGCTTGTGGAAGTAAACGTGTAAGATTTAAAGTAATCTTCAAGTGCCAATATTATGGATTTTTGAAAATGACCTTTCATGTAGTGTGTAACATAGCTCTAAGTGAATGAAAACATCCTGCAAAGTTTTAAATCTGAAAGTGCACCGTATATCAAGTTATTGTCTTTCAAAAGTAAGAGTCGACTCTAGGGCTGTGAATCTTTGGGTAGGCAGCGAATCGATTCGATTCACGATTCATAGGTTTTCAATTCGATTCAAGAACGATTTTTGCAAATTCAGAAAGATTCGATTCGATGCGATTCACATTAAAGTTCGATGCGATTCGATTAATTCGATTCGATTCTTCATTTTTTCTATGCATTCATAGGATTTTTTAAATGCTTCCCCCAATGGGTCTAAGTCAGGGTGTGAATTATACAGTGGTCTTCGGGGGTCAGAGAGTGGGGACAAAAAAAAAATGACATTTTGTCTATTGTTAATGTTAGTTCATGCTAGTTTTTAATTAATTTATCATTATAAAAAATATTTCCAAAGCCTATAAATTAGCATTTGTAGAAATGTAAGCCAAGATTTAAAAAGCATGATGAACTAACAATACTTTTAAAGCCTAACTATTTTGTAGGATATGTTAATGGATACACAACCCTAAAGTGTTCCTTGTACATCCTTCCATTGTGAGACTAAAAATACCATGAACTTTCCCACTAAACCTTAACTAACTTTCCTCATGGAATACTCTTTGTTCTCTTTAGGGTCTCTATAGGCTACTGAACATTTTCCTATGATTCTGAGAGAAAACGCGCCGGGTGTCTACTTTTGCTATAGGCTAGTAACGATTACGAATGCAACTTTAATGCGCATCTGATTGATGGATAAACCACGCGCTCTTATTTCAGTGTAATTAATATTGTAGTTATTTCAACAGTTTCCTTCGTACATTCAGTTTAATGACATAAAGTTAAATTTCATTCATGATTCATAGGAAGCGTGTGTATTTTAGGTCTATTTGCGTCTGCTCTTTGCCTCTTTCCATGTAATAAATGCGCACCTTGAATAAGTGGGGTTTTACTTCAGCTGCTCAGGACGGGTATGACCAATTTCCGTAAAACTTCAGTATCTTATCTTAAAGAAAATAACGGCGACGTTTCCACGCAACGAACGCGTTGTTTCATAGCAGTGCCCGCGCAATGGCAGCTTTATCAATGGCTTGAGCGGTTTGACTCAAGACTTGCTTTCTCGATAGAAGAACATCAGTGGCTGTCCTGAGGAGAGCTCAAACATGGACTGCTCAAAAATCTGTAGATGAGAGCTATATGGGACTGAGCGCGAGCGAAATCCAGTGAAAGATGGTAAAGAGTGCAGCGAGTATCTGTGAAGGAGAGCTGGGAGGACGCCAAATGACGTCGCACAAGTAACGCCTCCATTAATTCACGCATGTAGTCATTTAATGTTTACATATTGTAAAGCACTGAATCGCTATAGAATCGCAAATTACTCGATTCTTAGCATTTTAAATCGATTATTGACCGAAATAAACGATTCACGATTCAAAATACATGTTTCAAGATCGATGCATATGCATCGTCAGGATTTGTAATCGATGCATCGAGAAAACGAGTGAATCGTTACACCCCTAGTCGACTCTGAGTCAATGAAATTAATCGTTTTCAAAAAAGTCATAAGCCGTTTCGCTGTGACGTCAAGACGAAATATTAGCATATTGCCCACCCACTTATTGCACGCACAGACACCAGGGAAAACTTGAACCTCAAACACTACAGCTGATTCCTGTGGATTCTGGATACTGGACGTTGTGTTCTACAATGTGAAGGTAAAGCCAGTTTGTTTACACTACCCAAGGACGAACATGTGAAGAATCAGTGGTTAAAAATCATCTTTACCACGATACCACAGCAGTATAATCCTAAACTTTGCTGTTCCCTTTATTTTACTGACGACTGCTTCTCAAATCTCGGATTTCAATGCAGGATTCACAAACCGCTTGCTCTTGAAAGATGGAGTTCAAAATAAAGTTTTGAGTTTTATATTGTGTTGGTCTCCTGCTAACTGGCTAACTCACGTTATTACTGTATTACTGAAATACTTCTGCTAATCAGTTGTGGGCCACTATTACCTTAAACTGTGTCTATTAATGCAGATTGTCTATCATTCTTACTACTTCGAGGAAAGATTAAGCATGGAGCAAGATTTTCTTTACCAACATTTATGTTACATCAGTCAGTCACGCTAGAGCTCTGTTATTGATACAGTTTCCACTTGTTCACCGCAATATATTAGAAAAAAACTCTGTAAATAAATAAGTACAAGTAAAATAATCAATAAAGTTGATGGACATGCACTTGTTAAAGCTGCAGTAGGGAGATTTGAGAAAACTTTGACCCACAGCTCCTCCCTCCACATCTCCTCCTCCACAGCTCCTCCCCCACAGCTCCGGCCCCACATCTCCTCCCCCACAGCTCCTCCCCCACAGCTCCGCCCCCACAGCTCCTCCTCCACAGCTCCTCCCTCCACAGCTCCTCCCTCACAGCTCCTCCCCCACAGCTCCTCCCTCACAGCTCCTCCCTCCACAGCTCCTCCTCCACAGCTCCTCCCCCACAGCTCCTCCCTCACAGCTCCTCCCCCACAGCTCCGGCCCCACATCTCCTCCCCCACAGCTCCGCCCCCACAGTTCCTCCCTCCACAGCTCCTCCTCCACAGCTCCTCCCTCCACAGCTCCTCCCTCTACAGCTCCTCCCTCCACAGCTCCTCCCTCACAGCTCCTCCCTCACAGCTCCTCCTCCACAGCTCCTCCCTCACAGCTCCTCCCTCCACAGCTCCTCCTCCACAGCTCCTCCCTCCACAGCTCCTCCCCCACAGCTCCTCCCTCACAGCTCCTCCTCCACAGCTCCTCCCCCACAGTTCCTCCCCCACAGCTCCTCCCCCCACAGCTCCTCCCTCCACAGCTCCTCTCTCCACAGCTCCTCCCCCACAGCTCCTCCCTCCACAGCTCCTCTCTCCACAGCTCCGCCCCCACAGCTCCTCCCCCACAGCTCCTCCTCCACAGCTCCTCCCTCCACAGCTCCTCTCTCCACAGCTCCTCCCCCACAGCTCCTCCCTCCACAGCTCCTCTCTCCACAGCTCCGCCCCCACAGCTCCTCCCCCACAGCTCCTCCCTCCACAGCTCCTCCCTCCACAGCTCCTCTCTCCACAGCTCCTCCCCCACAGCTCCTCCCTCCACAGCTCCTCTCTCCACAGCTCCGCCCCCACAGCTCCTCCCCCACAGCTCCTCCTCCACAGCTCCTCCCTCCACAGCTCCTCTCTCCACAGCTCCTCCCTCCACAGCTCCTCTCTCCACAGCTCCGCCCCCACAGCTCCTCCCCCACAGTTCCTCCCCCACAGCTCCTCCCTCCACAGCTCCTCCCCCACAGCTCCTCCCTCCACAGCTCCTCCCTCCACAGCTCCTCCCTCCACAACTCCTCCCCCACAGCGGAGCCTGCCGTGAATTCGCAGGCTAGTAAGCAGGGCCACCGATGAGGGCGGATTTAAACAGTTATGGCACATTCACTAATATTGACGAAACATCAACAATTTGTTTTACATTGACTATGGCCTGCCCATACTTTGACTACAAACTTGGTCCTCAAATCATTATGTATTTTGCAATACATGTAACTTTATAACATTGCACTCTTTCTATAAGTTATAAATAGCTAGTAAGATAACGTTAATATAACGGTAACTAACATTACAGTATGTAAGTAATTATTCTAGCGATATGCAATGCCAGATAAGGTTTGCTAGTACATTATTTCAGCAACATGACAAGCCAGTGAATTAGCAGGTTTCAAGTTTCTTAACACAGTGCGTGACATTTTATCTACATGTTATGCGGCTAGAGCAGCTGCAGCACACCGGCAATCTTGAGTTTTAACGACGGTACGCGCTGTGCAAGAGGGGTGTGACCAGCGCGTACACAAGCTTGATTGACACTGCTAAGACATTCCTCCTGGCTCTGATTGGTTGTTTCTGACCGGGAGCGGTGTATTTCTGCAAATCGCAATAGGACCACTGGGAGGAGCCAGAGGAGCTTGATTTTTTCACAGATTATCTGTCTCATATTCTACTGTCAGGACATAATGACAATTTTAACAAATATGTAAAAAATATTTTTTTTACAAAAGTTACCTACAGCAGCTTTAAAGCTGATGGTGAGGAATAACAGTTGAAACATCTCATAATGTTTGCAGTTAATATTGTGCCATAATTAAACAAACAAATCCAGCATTTTGCAAACAAACTCGATCTGCTTTGCAAAGGAAAACTCGACTAGCAAACAAACAGAAAGCAATGTTTAAGTACAAAGGTCAATTTGAGTGAAAATGCAGTGGAGTAACAAATATGTATTGTGTTTTACAAATATAAATAAATGAGCCTAGATAATATTTCACAAATAAATATAAACCATCCTATAAATTGCATGTAACCTTTGAACAAATACCAAATCTAGTGCATACAAATGCATATCTGTCTGTTATGACAGACAGCAGACAATCCACCTGTCACTCAAGTGGCCACGCCCTTAATTATGCAGAACATTAAGGCTTGATATAATTTAAATGGATGAGTTATAAAAAAAAAATGAAATTATTGCGGGGTAAATTAATTGTAATATCAATTTAATGGATTTAATAGGAGAAATTGCAAAAAAACAAATAAAACAAACGATTACCAGTTTAAACTAACTAATACATAAAGCAAATTTGCTTGTGAACACTTTATATAAATACAATATAGGTAGGTAGGTCTAAATCCGGATGATCACTTTATACTTTACTTTGCTCAATATTATACATACTGTATCATCATATCGTCCAGCCTTAAAACTTAGTATAGTTTTTTTGTCAGTGTTTATTTAAAAACGTCCAATTGTGCTGAATATATGATGTGAATATTGAATTGATGAGTTGTCAATACAATATACAGGGTATGATTTTAGCATATTACACAAAATCATAACCGCAAATCCACCTTTCTCTGCCTTGACCCAGTTGTTTCTGTGAATTGCAGCGATAATTTGTTTCTCTGTTCAGTAGATTTCGGCAGTTTATAAAAAATATACCACAGATTTCTTGTCAAATCTAGCTGTACAGTCAATCTCAAAGTTCCTTCCCGTTTTGTGTGTTTTTCGTGGGATTCATGCTGAACACCAATGCTGCCGCTCAATCTTTTTGCCACTCAGTGTGTTTAAGCGCAGTCACTCCGGCTGGAGGTGACGTCACGAGCATATCCTCTATACACAACCTTTTACATCATGGGATCATTTTATGGATTTAGTTTAAACAATTTTAAATCTTTGATAATTTTAACTACCTTTTTGCAAATTAAACAGCTCGAAGACATTCTTTATCTCTACAATTTTTTATAAGTAACCCATTAAACATTAAATTATTATGCAATAATTTAAGACCTTTCTCCGGCTGACGGTGACGTCACGTGCATACCCTCTATTTAATACCCTCTATTTAATACTCTCTATTTAATACTCTCTATTTAATACCCTCTATGTGTGAGCACATGAAATCGTGAGCTTTGGCTTTATGTGATCTACTTGTACAGTGTGAGTTGGTAACCTTGCTGAAATCGCACAGTGTATGCCCGCCGTGATCCAAAATTATCACATGGTATGCATGGGCTCACCTGTACAAAGGTAAACTCTCTCCAGTTGAGGGTGTTTCCCACTGAAGGAAGGGAAGTGATGGCCAGTAAAGAGAGGACTCCCAGACCCAACACTCCACAAGAGAGGTACAGCTCAGATCGCCAAACTCCCAGCTCATCCCAGGGCTCCTCTACACCTGCTTTAACCTGATACGGTCAGACAAAACATGTTTTTGCAAAACATGGCATACACTGCTTTTGGGTAACACTTTAGAATAATGGTCTGTCATTAATAAGTAACTATGCAGGAAGTAATGCAGGACTAATGAGTAGTTCTACATTAACACCTCAGCTACCACTATTAACTAATATAGAAACAAGCTTAACTAATCAGTAAGTAATATTCAATTTAGGAAATAGTTCCTTTTTAGGTAATCAATAATTACTTAATGAGATTAGCCTAATTAATAACAATTAACTGACAAATTATAAAGAGCATTATTGTGTGTCTGAGACGTAATCAGTCATCAGTTTTACTCTGAATATAAAATGCATCACTAATTACTCAAGTACCTAGTCACTATGCAGGAACTTCTAGTGATCTGGACCATTATTTTAAGTAAAAACATTTTAAAAAGTAAAATAAAACAATTTCCAATGTCTTTTTTTAGTTATAATTTGTCATAATTACCTATTAGTTCTTAATTATGCCAATCTCATTATGTAGTTATTGGTTACCTAATAAGGAACTATCTTAGTCCTAAATTCTTTATTACTTACTGATTAGTTAAGCTTGTTTCTATATTAGTTAATAGTAGTAGCTGAAGTGTTAAAGTAGTATTACTCATTAGTCCTGCATTAATTCAAATCAATTCACATTTATTTGTATAGCGCTTTTCACAATACACATAATTTCAAAGCAGCTTTACAGAAAATGCGCAAGTCCACATTACAATTTAGAGTGATCTGTTGTCAGAGGTGACTGTCCAAGTTATGTATTTCAGAAATGTAACTTCAAAATCACAGTTAGTGAAACAGGTATTAATTTAAACAATGTAACAATTTAATGCGGAAAGAATGAGCTCATTAAAGTAATGAATACTTGTTTGTTTACTTCCTGCATAGTTATTCATTAGTTACCTGCTTTTGTTAGGCACTAAACATCTCAAGATCTTTATTCTCGGGCTGTTTTTTGTTAGCGCACCTGTCTGTAGGCAGTATTGACGAGTCTGTGGAGTGTAATTCTGCGCAGCGGCTGGCAAAGGCTGTAGACACCATGTAACGCTGCACACAGAAAGCTCAACAGGCCCAGTTGTTTCCTCCGCTGCAACCAGTTGTCCAACCATGATGGGAAACGCTGGTATTTGGTGCCCCTCCAGAGCTGCAACCACGCAGCAAACAAGCCTGGGAAGTATACAAGTGCCAGGGTCACCAGGGCCACTGCTGGCAGGCTCTCGTTCACCAGACCGAGGGCGAGACGGTAGAAAGCATTGTGTCCTTGTGCAAGAAATGGCAGCAGAATTCCCCGCAGAAAGCCATAGCCATAGAAGAAGAAAAAGAGGAGGAAGGTGACAACGATCGAGCCACTCCAAGATGGGAATAGGCGCAATGATGCTACCTCAATTTCTCGAGCAGCAGACAAGCCGCCCATATCCACCGGGTGGAAACCCATCTTCCGAGCCAACTCCACAACTCTCCTCTTCCCCTCTGTACTGTCACTGCAGATCAGGACCTACAGCAGTGAAAGGTACAAAGAAAAACAAATGATTTGCTGCTTGTTCTAAATACTTAATTAAAGTGACGTCATTTTCCGTCATGAAACTTTTTCCGCCATTTTGAATTTTCCGAAAAACCTACTTTTTCAAAAAGTTATGTAATTCAAGTTGACTGGTCAAACCATTCTCGAATATGGCGCAAAAGAATTTTACGTAGTGCTTGTGAAAACAGACTTAAGGCTGTATCTCTGCAACGCTTTATCGTATTCAGACCAAACTGCATTACCTGAGGCGGCATGCTGTATTTCGGCGCAGTGCCACCTACTGGTCCGGAGATACAAAAAATGGCTATTTTTGCTTGTAACTTCTGAACGATTCGTCTAAAAAATCATAAAAGTGGTCTCGTCAAATAGATCAAATCAAGTCGATCCAATTTTCCCATAACGGCCATTTTGAATTTTGTATTATGCTGTATTTTATGAACACATGAAAGTATCGTTACAAAACTTGGTATGGGTCATCAGCACGATGCCCTGAAATGTGGTTGACTTATTTTCACGGGTGTCATCTCGTTAGATTCCTGAATCCTTGCAGAGTCCAACGATACAAAACATGCTAGGTTTTGCCTTATTGTTAGTGCAACGTAGTGATTTAGAGCTTAAAAAACTTTTGCGAATATCTTTGAAATCGTTAGTCCGATCGAGACGAAACCACCCGAGTAAATTCGGAAACATGGGCCGCTGGCTATACGCGAATGTCCAAATGTCAAAATTTTGATAGTAAGTGGCAAAAAAACAAAACAAATTATGTTTGTTTAACTTAATTGGTTCATGTGGGAATGATGTACAATATTAACTCATGTAAATCTAACACACTTTTCTTTCAGTGTAAAAGCTCAAATAACCCTGTGCTAGTTTTCAACAGATACAGATAGCAGAACAGCAGCCCTGACCTGTGTGCTTCCATCATGAGCCCCAGTCTGCAGCTCCCAGGCTGAAACCGTGTTAAATCCTTTGACCACCAGACTGTCTGGAAACAGCTCCGCTAGTCGCTCCGCATTGGAAGGCCCATGGATATTCATCTCTGCAGCGTTACTTACATCCACAAGCACTTTTCCTGCAAGTGCAGACTGTAGTCCCAACAGGGAGCGGTAATGCTCAGGGAACAAGGCCATAAACACCACACTCACTCCTTGTGATACTGCCCCCTCCTGGTTCCTCAACTCCACTGCATCAGGGAACAGTCCTGATGGGATGCGGTTCACACACCGACTCCCGACCACCACTCGAACACCACAAGCTAGCAGCCGCTCCGCCAGCGAGCGAGAAAAGTCTCCAGAACCGAGTATGGCCACCGTAGGGCTCGTTAGACACACAGGCGGTGCATCAGCAGAAACTTCAGAGTCTGAGAGCAAGGGAGTCGTCAGATCTTCTGCCATAATCAACCTGAGATGCAGACTGTGAGGAAATTATATAATTATGCATTTCAAACTGCTGTACCATTAAACTTTAAAGCATATTATATATATATAATATATATTATACTTTCATTAATACTTGTGTGTAATTAACTTGTTTTAAATTGCTATAAAAATATTGGTAACACTTCATTTTAATGTGTCCTTGTTACACATTACATGTTTTTACTATAGTAATAATAACTATAAATTGGGCATTGTAAGAACTGATTTTCCTGTTAAAATAAAACTCACCCTGCAATAAAGCCATAAAACGCACCCAGGACAAAATATCGCAAAGACAGAGCAACAGGACATTGTCCTGTCCAAACATTTGCCCCTTATCTCTGTATCCCCCCTCTCCCCCTGAGTCAAGTCACCAAAAGTTCACTAAGAATGCCTATATATCACATATTATGTATCTTGTGAATCTATTGTTTTTCCTTTTCATTTTTGGGTTCATTTTAAATGTCTCAGTGCGTTTGGTAAAATGGTCTTAATTTCATTGCAGTCATTTACCCCTTTTCCACCAACAAGAACCAGGTGCTGGTTCAGAGCTAGAGCTAGAGCTAGTGCCGGTTCGGAGTTGGTTCAACTGACGAGCTTTCAAAGAACCGGTTTGCCTTTCCACAGGCTAGAGAGCCATCACAGAGCCAGATCTTACGTCACTGTATACATCTCATGTTGCCCAGCAACGCTAGCGCGGCACACACAAACACACCAGACTTGTTCGAGATGGTTCGGCACTGTGAATCTCGAACTGCGAGAGCGATCCAAAAGCAGAAGGAGTCGTATGCTCTCCAAACACTCCCGCAGCTCCGATCAGTCCACGCCGCTCCGATGCATCTCGAACAAGCCTTCCATCAACAATGGAGGTCCTTACGTTACTATTTATGCTCATGGCTTTGCAAACCTACATCGGTATCCAAACACGGCGAATCCAGCACGTTCGTGCAGCTCGCCGTAACTTGCATTAACGGAGATTACAATCGAGCTGCTATTAGCACGATTCGCTGCTGTTTAAAAAATGGCGGTCACAAGTTTCTGTTTGTCTTGTTGGTCACGGTAACCCCGCCCCCAGTCGCTGACGTACTTCTAGACCCAATATTATGAAGCTGCAGACTCGGAGCCTGCATCTACAGTCCCCCACCGAGAGTCCCGCATTCTCAGACCCCTCGTTTTTGAACACAGCGCCTCCTGCTGTTCGAAAGATCGTGTAACACCCGCACACAGAGTAGCCTACAGCGCACGCTTATCCAAATGCAATTAAAAACAATAGGATGCAATATTACGGTCTCCAAATAAATGATCCAATAAATATTTGCGTTCCCTGCTTAATGCATGTGCCAAAAAAACTCATTGCGATGGAAGGGATACAATTACTGATTGAACTATCTTCTGAAAAATACTATGTGATATTATATTGCTACAATGTTTTTTTATGTTTTTTTTTATTCAAATTCCAATTTTTCTTTCAGTTCAACCTATAACGGTCTAATTAACATTACCATGCTAACATTACAAAATCTGTTTTTTGATATTTTGAATGCGAAGCAAAACAAATCAGAATAGACAAAACACCAATAATAAACAATTCTGTACTTTATTTAATGATCACCTAAACATCATCTTGCTGTAAAGAAAAAATGAAGAAAAAACTGTGTTCGTGACTTTACTTTTCGTCTTTAATTGCATTAAAAAAACTAATTTATAAGTCGCTTTGCATAATCATAAAATGATATGTTGCTGGGTTCGGCAGGGGCGACTCCATCGATGTATGGTGTACCCTGGAATAGCCTACAACAGTATAGGCCCGATAGCACATGTCTTATGATGTTTCAAAAAGAAAGAAAAAAGATGTTTGCAAATGTTACCTACATGTTGCACTGCTCTGTTGAAGTGTCCCTTGAGATGTTTTTGAACTTTGGACAACTTTGTGGGTTTGAAATATATGGGGGCACAAAATGGGCAGTGAAAATCACTGCAGCGTTTATGACATATCTACAACAA
Organism: Siphateles boraxobius; assembly: GCF_051911475.1. Taxonomy (NCBI): domain Eukaryota; kingdom Metazoa; phylum Chordata; class Actinopteri; order Cypriniformes; family Leuciscidae; genus Siphateles; species Siphateles boraxobius. Next base: position 612,525 of record NW_027509212.1, read on the forward strand.
GTCCAAGGTTAAAGGCTAACGGTAGCTATCAAAATATTTTCGGGGGGAAGAGGGCGAAAAAACATACATTAACGGCTCAAATCTTGTTACAAACCATCTTTACAAATATTAAATGGACTATTCATATGTTGTGTCGATGAGCTAAATTAGTTTTATTAAAAAATAAATCAAACGAGTAGGCTACTACGATTCGCCAAATAAAATTGAAGATAGCCTACTCACGTTTTGGCTTAAGTTCTTCACATGTTTATCCGATACAATTTGATAGGAGGCGCTGTCTTGAAAAACGAGGGGTCTGAGAATGCGGGACTCTGGGTGCAGGGGGACTGCAGATGCAGGTCTCCGAGTCTGCAGCTTCATACTACTCTCTAGACCAGCAATGACTTCTACTGGTTCGGAGCTGGTGCTTTGGTGGTCGAAAAACAAAGAACCGATTTGAAACTAGGCTCTGGCTCCGAACCAGCACCAGCTCTGCCTTGGTGGAAAAGATCATAAGAAACATTGAGAACTTAAGAGAATTCTGTTCTCCTCCATTGATGATATCTTTTCAAGATATCTCCCCTCTCCCTGGAGACCTGAGCTACCCCCTGGGGTACAGGGATTGCCCCAAAGCAAACTCCGAAAAATATCGGTAGCCTACAACCCTTTTGTTCTGGTCTGGGTATTTAAGGCTAGGTAACAGAGCAGTGTGGGGGGAACTGTAACCAGGAAAACCCCCATGCAGTGCTGTGTCAGTGGCTTCTCGAGTCTTGCACTCAGAATACACTCACACACCACTGTGTGTCTCTGTCAGGAATGCATTTCTTACTCTTAGAGTCATCTTTGAGCAATTGATGTTATGTATTTATTATTCCTGAATTGGCGTTTAATCATTTACTTGTGGAATTGGCATGATACATTTTTCCTGACAAAAATAAATGTTACCCTTGATTTATTCTGCATTCTTCTGAAATCATTGTTTCTAATATTATGAGGAGGCTGGTGCTACCGCAGATCTGTATCCAGGATAGGTCAAAGTAAAGGCGTATATGGACGGAGCAGTAGACACGTCATCTGAAGACCTTTTGATTTCCGTCTATCACTGACTGGGCAAGTTGTATGGAAGTGGCTAAATAAACTTGACTTTTATTTATGAGTAAGCAGTAGGCGACCGACTTAAGAGGTATTAGCAAACCCTGCACCCGCTGACCCAGATCAGACTGACGAGTGTGTCCGTGAGATCCATGTGAACCCGGGGCGTGTGACTCTGTGCGGCATCGGGTCCCTTAATGAATGAATAAATTGAAATTATGAAATGCCCAGAGTAATCAAAGATCTACATTAACTCATAATCAATATTTATGATTATTTCCTAAGAAGAAATACGATCTAAGTTTGATTATCATTCGAAATTGGAGTCAGATTAAGCGTAGAGCTAAAGTAATATTGAAACTAAATTCTAATAAATTAAGTGAACTTCACTAGAACGCTGAAAAGACCAACACGTATTATTATTACTATTATTATAGTATATTATTATTATTATTACGTATTCCTTCGCCCACACCGTCGGATTCCGTCGTTGGGCCAATGGGTGGCCCTTACAGCATAATTACATGCAATTAACCCTAAACAAAACCCTAATCCTAAACCTAACCCTATAGTAAGTACATGTAGGCAATATTACTCAGAATATTTACACTGTAACAAGGACACATTAAAATAAAGTATAACTAAAATATTTGTGCCCATGTCCCCATATCAAAATGATTATCACTCCATAAACTCTCTAACAATATGATTTCATTTCTACAGCAAAAAATAAAATAAAATAAAAATATATATATAGCCTATACACACACTCACACACACACACACACACACACACACACACACACACACACACACACACACACACACACACACACACACACACACACACACACATATACAGACACACACACACACACACACACACACACACACACACACACACACACACACACACACACACACACATATACAGACACAGACACACACACACACACACACACATATACAGACACAGACACACTCACACACACACACTCACTCTCTCTCTCTCCACACACACACACACACACACACACACACACACACACACACACACACACACACATATATATATGTTAATTAAATATATATGTTAATTATTTATATATGTTAATTTTTTCAATTTTCAACTCAACAATTCACCATTGTTTTTTGTTTTTGTTGTTGGTCTGTGTTATTTAATGTTTATTGTTAAAAGATAACAAAATATGTTAATGAAAAATGTCACAATTTCCCACATTTTACATTATTGATTGATTTGCCTAGTGGACTATTGTTTTGTTTATTTTAATTAATTATTTGGATGACATGTTATTGTTATTAGTATTTTTACTATTATAGCCGTCGTTGTTGAGCATGTTATAAGTTTCTATTTTTGTTCCTTCAAAATGAGTTGTCAGTAAGTTTCGTTTCTGCTAAAAGGGGTGCTATAGACAAACATGCTCAATAACTCAGGACAAATGCTAAAATAACATTCTGTAACTTTTACATTCCTTTACATCATTATTTAGCGGTATTTTCAGAAAACCCTTTATATAGCCTATATGACTTAACGCGTAGTCTACTCACCACTTTTAAATAACCTTTTTTTCTGGCGATTCTTAGACTGTGTTGTGCTGTTCCAGGACTGTATAACTGGTGCGCGCTTCCTTTACTGTGCAATAGAGATACAAGACCGTGCAGAAAAAGACATTCCTTATCATTCACTCGCTATCTGTATAGAACACAGGGGAGCGTTGCGTCGCGTCGCGTCGCGTTTAGAGTCGAGTTTACAGCGGATTGGTCCGAGAGTGATCAATCTGAGATGACGTCTCGAGACCCCTTCCATTCCGCTGCGCTCCGTCTTGCTGCTTTGAGCTCCTGTGTTAGGAAGCTATTGAAACGGGGATCGTAATGCATAATACAGGCCTCTCATGTAAAGTGTGGACCCTCGGCTGTCCTTGGTGGAGCTAATTTATTTTTTCCAGCTCATCTGGATCCTACATCTGTACGGCCGCGATAACGCGAGCATGAGCTCAGGCGAGGCGTTTCCTCCCTCCTCGTACAGCTCTAACCGCGCGCGCACGATGGTGGTGTGTGTGTCCGTGCTCGCAGCGCTGGCTCTCGGGATCGGGATACTGTGCGCGTTGGCGGCCGGGCCGCTCCATGCGCAGTGCGCTGTTGAGTGGTACGGAACCGCAGTAGTCATGCAATAGGCAAACTTGGCAATCACAGATACAGAAAATCATCCCATTTTTTTAAATTAATATCTGTATGTGTCTTGCTGACTCCTGATTTCCATAAACATTTAAGATATATTATTAAAATTCTTACATTGAATATTTTTTTCTAAACTACCTATGTATATGATATGCCTATTAAATAAGCTAGTATTTGCATATTTGATTATTTTTTCAATATATATATATATATATATATATATATATATTTTTTTTTTTAGGAAACTTGATATTCCCTGCTTTGACGTCTCCTCCCTCTTGGTCAACCAGATTAAAGAGTGGTCAACAGAAACATGCCATGGGAAGAGCCAAAGATGCCTTTATTCTGTGAGTGAATTATAGAATTCTATATTCTTCACATAAATATAGGCTACTTTAAAGAAAAAGACTGAAATGGTGGGTCAGAAAGCTGCAATGGGTAAATTGTATGCAATTGTTTTATATAATATGAATTTATGTATCATCAAATATCATGAATTCAGCTCACATTGAATAGTGGTACCCTTACCATATTCCTACACTAGGATATTTACATGGCACTCCAAGGTTATTAAAAAAATACCGTAGTATTAACATGAAACAAATTCAACAAAGGTGCGCTCAGATTATTACATTTCAGCAAAATGCTGCATGTGCAAAACAATGGCCATTGTCTATTGTCAATAGCGTATGTTTGAATCACATCTCACAAGTCTCTTTCTGTTGCATAAACAAACTTGAGCATGAGGAAAATCTGTGCAGAGAACTTGCCCGTTCTCACGCGGAAATACCGCATATTCTAAAACGACCGCAAAATTTGACCAAGCAACAGCAAATGACAGCACTTTTATAATCTTGAAAAACCAGAGGTCAGAAATGCTCAAAACATCCTAAACATTCTGCACAGCAATCAAACGCACTGCATTCATATTTACTCGCCTAGGAACTCAACTTGGACTTCAAAGTATTTTTTTGTGTTTTGGTGCGGTCGCACTAGTTTCAGTGATGGTCCTGCTTCTAACTGTGGTCATTGCCTATCTTTAGCTGGTGTCTGTTAATGCAGAGGACATCACTGCCACACACACCACTCCTGTGTTGAGGTTTGTGGACGACATCACCTTCAACTTCAGCAGTCCAGACCCAGACACCTGTGATGTTCAGGTGACATGATCTTCCTTCCTAAAGCAGACTCTCGTTCATCATGCTGCGTTTACAGTTTTTGTGAATGTCCTGACAATAATAATGACAACAATCTCAATGGAGACATTCGATCTCTCCGCAGGGCCGGTCTATCTCTCGTAGCTGGTATGCCGTTTTAGACTCGGGAACAAACTACCTGAACATGTACAACCTCATGAGAGGTGAGTGACAGAATCTGAGGGTGAACACAGATAACGTAGTTTTTGTTAAGCCTTAATGCCATTGCTGACCAATGTAGTCTTTGCAACAGTTGCTGTACACCACAGTATCAGAAAATCTTTTGCTCGTTTCTAAAGGAAATCTTAGAAATGTACAAAACAATGTTTTGTTTTGTTTTCCTAGTAAATCTCGAGAAGTTTGTGTTGTAGATTAAATTACAGTACATCAGCCATCTTGTAGAACATAAGCACACTTACATTTACTCCAATGTAAATTGATATTAATAATAATTCATTTATCTATATATTCAGGTCATTGGTGTTGTTAGTAACTAAATAAATCATCTTTGAAAATTTTGTAAAACGTTGGGAATCAAGTTTTTATGAAGCTTTTCTTACGCTGTTTCAAACTGCTATGACTTTCTTTTTTCTGTGAAATATAAAAAGAGCTCATTTTGAGTAGTGTGTACTCTCCCTCTGCAAGTAACAGGGACATTTCAAGCAAAAACACCATAAAAGTATCACAAAAATAGCCATATTCTATGAGTGTTCTGAAGTCAGAATTTGATATCTTTCTTTTTTCCCTTTTTTGATGTTGTTATTTGCTGATAATCTGTTACTGTTGTGACTTGATCACTCAAGAATCGAATCAGATTTATGAACAAATCGATCAGATTAGTTTTATAAAGGAAATGATCAGACTCATACCTTCATGAATTTGACATCCCTACTTTTCACATGACACTCTATGCGTTAAATGCTGTTTCTTTGTAATTAAGTGAAGAATTTATGGTGAGTAAATAAAGACAGACATTTGGATGAACTATTCCTAATGTCTCTCTCTCTCTCTCTGTCTGTGTGTGTGTGTGTGTGTGTGTGTGTGTGTGTGTGTGCTGTGTGTGTGTGTGTGTGTGTGCTGTGTGTGTGTGTGTGTGTGTGTGTGTGTGTGTGTGTGTGTGTGTGTGTGTGTGTGTGTGTGTGTGTGTGTGTGTGTGTGTGTGTGTGTGTTGCAGGCAGTGGTCTCTCCTCTTCTCCTACCTTTACTGAATCTACGAGCGACAGACTGTGTACTCAGTTCAGCTCCACTCGACAGACTCTTCCCCCATAAACATCTGGATCACTACATTAAAAAAAAAAGATTCTAATAGTAGCACACCCAATGTATTAATTACTACATGTAAAGTGTGAAAATGTTTACCAATGAATGACATAGACTGAATTGACAATGACATCAGCATCTATTAATTTTTTCCTTGTTCAGAATATGAAACTGATTACTTATTTGACCCATATGCTCACTGTATAAGTCACTTTAGTTTTACACTGCACATAGGCAATAATCAGCTAGTTTTACTTTCTCATGCCTATTTTTAATATGCATCTATTGTATCTTAAACCACAACTCTGTCAAACTGTACATCAGTTATTAGTGACTTATTCAGTCTCTCTCTCTCTGTGTGTGTGTGTGTGTGTGTGTGTGTGTGTGTGTGTGTGTGTGTGTGTGTGTGTCACTAGCGGCGCGTCTAGGACAACTCGAGGTATCGCACACTGGACGCGCACTTTGTCAGTTTATGGCCAGCAATTTACTGTTATGTTTAAGGACATTATGGAATTAAGATAATTTCTATACTATGTTATGATTGTACTGTACCATTAAATACAATCGTTGCTGACTTTGCAGTAGGGTTGTAACGGTATACCGGTATGACGGTTTATCACGATATTGACATGTATGATTATCATATCGTGAACATTTGCTTATCCAAGGTTTTGGAAAAAAAATTAAACCAGATCTCACCTGCGCATATGCAACTTCTTTCCACTTGAGCTTAGACTCCACCCATACATGTACAGCGGAGAAAATGTCTGAGACAGAGGTTGCGATTTCTAATCTTTCCCCCGCAGAAAAAAAGTTGAAATCTGCAGTGTGAACGAATGCTAGGTTTTCCTTGAAGGTGGATATCCAGTTGTGTCCAGAAATGAGGAAGAGTGGCTGCAAAAGGAGGATATACGTCGAACATGTTCTCCCATATTCGCGAACACCATCTCTCTCTCTGCAGATAAAGTTCCATTTATTACTTAAGGCCGTATTATTTCCATTTTGACGCAGATGTCACGAAAAATGCGCGATTTGATAGATGGATGAATAAATCTAAAATATAGCTGTGCAATAAATCAAATCGCTATATGAGTGTGTGTCAAAAAACTGCTATACTGTAAATCTATATTCTGTAGTATGTGTGACGCTCATGGTGTTTAAAGCGCCTGCCGTCTCACTCACTATATAAGGACGTGAACACATGAACATATCCAGAGCTGCTCTGAGAGAAATAAATGAGCATTTCATAATTTTATTTAAAAGAATCATCGTCAAATACACTCTTGACTGAAACGCATAGGAGTTTAGTACAACCTGTCAAAATAAAAGTTCATAGACTCATTAAAAAATTTCATTAAAAAAAGTTTGTTTTAATAAACCATGTTCAACCAAAAAACGCTATCTGTTTTCATTCATTTTAGGGTCATTGTAGCTGATGATTATAATAATAATGATTCTTTAATACCGTATACCGTGAAACCATGATATTTTCTGAGACGATTATCATACTGTGAAAATCTCATACCGTTACAACCCTACTTTGCAGTCTGAACACTTTACCTCAGAGCGTCCGTTAATTGAATGAATTGAGAATATCAGCTGAAAATCCGATAACATCATTTTCATTCAAGTAGCTGATCTCTGTAAATTAATATAAAACTAAATGTATATTGCAGCACAGGGTGAAGTCAGTAAATACATTAACGACGATTTGAGACAAATAGGGTAGAGTGGGGGAAAACGCCCCCCCTTGAGGAAAATGTGACATTACAGTGAAACAAAACATGTGACTAGAATTGCCATCCCGGTTTTGAGTGACTATGGCAGGAGTTATTCACCAAATATTAAAATTGCTCAGCCTTCATAATTAATTAATATTTTGACTGAAAATATTTTTGTACAAAGGGGGCGTTTTGCCCCAGCGGTGGGGTAAATGCCCCCTTTCTTACCAACCAGTTTGCTTCAGATCAACAGCAAAATTAACAGACAATAGTTTTTAATCTCTAAAAGTAAAAGGCAAGTAATGTATCAACATTTATGTTATGTTAATATTTATTTCAGGAATGTCCAAAATAGCCAAATTTAACTACCTTCCATCAGTGAACTAACTGTGCTAGCTAGCTATGCTCACTTGAGGTAATTTTTTTATGTTTTGTTCAAATATTTTGATTTTACCACCTAGTTATACTGCATTTAATGTAAAACAAAGGATTTGATAGACAAAAATGTATCTGTAGTGGCATCAAATACATCTACAACTTACAAAAGTTGGACAGAGTTCAACCAATACATCATTCATTTATCTACAGGTCAGTTATATTGTATTTTTACACTCTTACATTCTGTCTTCGCTGAAATGTGGTTTTGCTGCAGCTTTTACATCAATTACATTTCACTGCTAATTTTTTAGAAACATTTCCAAAAATGTCTAACAAATAAGTTTAGGTACAGTTGCTTACACAGCTTGATTACCAATATTCATGCTTTTTATGGAGTAGTTGAAACATTTCTGATTTATGCTAATTATTATAGGCTGTCATTACTATTAAAATAATGTATGCTAATTTTCCTGTCATTGGGACACATATGATGTTATTTTCTGAGAATATGAGCCCAAATGGAAATGTAATGCAAATATGCATGCTACTTCATTTCAGCTTTTGCCTGTAAAATTTGTATAATTTGAGATTTACATCTACAAGTCATTAATCAGGTTCAGGTTCCTTTATTTTATACCCGTAGGTAAATTAGGTTTCGGTGAACAAGTTCAGGCTATTTCTCATACATATTATAGACAATAGACAACACTATTAAAAAAACACTAACCAGTTAAACATTATAACAAACCTATTACTTCATCTTATTACTATTCATACAATTAATTACAACAGGGACGAAGCTGTTGTTGTTGTACACTGCGGGACTCTAAACCATCGACTAGACGGAAGGCGCAGGAACTCATAAAACGGGATGAAACACCCGTCACTGTTCCTGGTGTACAGTCAGTGAAGCCGGGTTAAAGAGCGGCTCCCCAATCCACTACTGGACCATTTCACAATGTGGTTAATAGAGTTCCGGCTCTTTAAACATACATTCCCGTAGCAGGACACCAAAGAAAAGGACAAAGTTGATTCGATAAAAGCACGATAAAACCGAATCAACAGTGTTTTGTCGATTTTGAAATTGCACAGTTTCCTTAATAAGAACCAACGTTGATGCCCCTTTTTACACACAGCTTCACAGTTGGCTTCAAAACTAAACTTGTGTTGTAATGTTTGCATTGTTTTCACAGGCAAATGCTTATCTGCTTGTTTAGATAGTTTTCATGATTTGTTTTAGTTTTAATTTGCATTAGGTCTATAAATCTGATAACCTGAGAGGAAGTCACATAATGAGAGAATATGACAGTTCCCTTTCGAAGGGAACTCAACAATACGTCAACGACGCTATGGGGGGGGGGACCGCCTCAGGCGTGACAGGTGTCTGAAATCACTATCAAATCACGTCAATCATATTGACCGGCGACAGCCCGTGAATCATTAGCGTGAATGATTAACGTGCGACCTGGAAGTATAAAGGGGCGCCTTGCAAACATGACAAATCATCTCATCGTCTTCAGGGACTGTCTGTTTGAAAACGCTACTCAATGAAACGGTAAGAAAATGAAATGTACAGCACACGAGTGTGTTTTTTTCCTGCCTGGGAAAAGAGCGCGCACGAGAGGTTCTCGAGGGAATCCTCTGTGTGAACTGTGAGCGTTTTTCTCTTAAAACGCTCCGCTCTCGTCTGGCCCTCTTCTCGAGTGAAGGGGGTTCAACGTCTGGTCCGCGTGGTCCCGCTCGTGCCGAGGCAGAGTGGCGACTTGCATCATGGGCTTCCAGATAGAGCTCATCGATCATCTTGAGAGTCCTGTAAACCTCTCAAATGATTCGACGGCTGACGAGGGCGAACTGCAGGCACCAATGGTTTCCTGCAGTTGCTGCTCTTCAGGACGAGCAGGAGATGGCTGAGGAGGTTTATAATCAGGTAGATCCTGAACCCTCTCAGCCACCCTGCCCCGTGTATGCAGACCTGGTGGATGTTGTGGAGCGCGCCGCCAACAGGCTGTAGCTGCCATGGCGACGCGCTAGAGGAGAGACCGCTCGCGGTAGGCTTGGCGATCGGTTTCTCCCCTGCCATACACACCAGCTCAGGTGAGCCTTCCATTCCTTCCTGATCTTCACACAGAGATCGAGAGGGCATGGAAGAGCCCATACTCTGCCCGTATTCACCGACATCAGCGGGTTAATTTAGCTGATGTTGAGGGGATCGCAGAGCATGGGTATGTGTCGATGCCGCCCATTTGACGAGTCCTTTGCGAACTATCTCGTGTCTGGGCAGGCGTCGACACTGAGAGCTCCAACCCTGCCATCCAAACCGCTAAAGTCAACAGCACGTTTGAATTGCAGAGCATACACGACAGCAGGTTCAGGCTGGTGCTTCCCTGCACACTATGGCGGTGCTGCAGGCATATCAGGCCGACCTGCTGCAGGATCCTGCATACCGCTGAGATCCGGTTCCACACCCAGGCAGGCGGGAGGACCTGGCCCTTCACGGTCCGAGGACCGTAGACAGGGCCAGAGAGCCAGTGTCGCCTCTCGTGCGCCCCCTCCGTGGAGGAACAGGGCGCAGAAGAGGCGTGACTCCCGCAAGAAGAGGGATCTGAGGGAGGTTATCCAGCACAAGCGCACACAGTGTCGCTGATGGATAATCTCCCCGGAGGGCTTCATTAAAAAGAAATCCAGCCCTCTCCTCTCTTCTGACTCCCCAGACGTTCATTACATCAGGCCTGGGGCTGGGCCTATGATAAGAACGATGTTCCAATGGCCCGCCTAGGCTTGGCTAGTAGAAACGCCTCTTTCAGGCATGTAAAGTGGTGGACCCCAGGGTCATAAAGAACTATCTGGCGAGTCTTCACTCCGCACGCCGCAGGTGAGCTGACTGGTCTTTTAAGAGTAATTTTTTGTGAATTAAAATTCCGAGATGTATCTCTCTACAGACCTCGTTCCCTGTATAGAGCTATGGGGTCATGTCAAGGTAATAAGGATAGGAGAAGTTTCCTGGATCATTAGGGCCCTGAAGTTCCCCGTTAGGTGGCCAGAACGATAACTATGTTAGCCTTCGGGCTGTTAGCCACCTCAGGGTAGAGTAGTTGGTCTCTCTCTTAGGATTTTTTACTTAGAGTGTTGACTGACGCTAGAGCTTCGGATAGATCTTATGTCCGGCCCACGGGTCCGTTGACTTCTTCCTGAGTATTTCGCCCCTGGAGCTCTGTTTGGGTTTCATTAGGCTGAGCGATTCTGCAGCCCTTTGTATGGAATAATACAGACTATATTCTTTAGTAAGGCTGTGGCTCCTCCGAGCCCTCAGATTGATCTATGCTTGCAGGCTGGCCCTCACCAGGGCCGCCTCTGTAGCTGGCCTAGGCTGTGCCAGGGATAATAGAGGCGCTCTGCTAAAAATTTTAGCATTTCTTCCTCTGACCCTTCACTGTGTGAATGTTGGTTTCTAGCATCCCTGTATAAACAGCCTCCTCCCGTGGGAGTCGTTAGGCCAAGGCCCGCCCCCTTCTCTGCATTCTGGGGTGACTAGAGTAATGCAGCGTGGTGCTGAGGATGGTTTGTAAGGACATGGTAGGCCTCAAACAGGCCTCCGTGGTATATATGTCTTTATTGAGCAGGGTTAGGCCGTCTTTCGCTTCACGAAGAAGACTGGGTTTCCTGCCCGACCCTGCCATGCAGAACTGGCCTACGGATTTAGGCCGCCAGTTTAGGCTTCACTCACCTCGCTGAGCTACTGCTCGAGCGCTAGGTTGTAGGTGGTTGGCTTTCATTCAAGCCCCACTCCCCTAGGTTGGGCACAGATACATTTCTGTCACCCCTAGAGCCGCTGGCAGGCCCGCACCCTGATAACCTCAGGGTGAGGTGTGAGTATTCCCCTGTGATACAGGGTAGGTCTGAGCACTTCACTCCCAGTTCTGTTTTATCCCACCTCGCACCACTATGGCTCGGGTCGAGTATGAAGTAAGCTTCACTTCTTCTTTGGTCGAAGTACGCTCCCCTGAAGCCAGAGCATTGCCCTGAGCTGACGCCCATGCATAGATGGTAGGCCCCTGACTAACTGGGGCCTCCGTTGAGGCAGAGTGGCGTATGTTGTACTCCCCTTGTTTTAAGCTTTCTTGCGGAGTACACTGCCATGGGCAATGTGATTAGGCACCAGGATGCTGTAGGCAGGCCTCCTTGATTGGACAGCCCCCCAGAGGGCACTGTAGGCCAGCTCACTTTACGTGGTTGGCCTTGGTGGTTCGGGCAGTTGACTCACTGATGGGTAGTAGGCCTTAAACAGGCCTCCTCGGAGGTGAGTCCCAACATTGTGGGACATACCTTATAGCGCTACTGGAACCCCATTAGTGAATTATGCTGTGTAGTATGGTTTCCAACAGTGTACTTTATGGCAGAATATGACTTGCTATTAGCTAGTAGGCCCGACCAGGCCTCCCTGATAGGCGAGTCCCCAGCTGGCTGGCCTTACTCCCTGAAGGTGAGTTCCCACGTACTGTGGGTATCAGGTAGTAGGCCTCACGTGCCTCCCTAAGGGATCAGGTAGTAGGCCTCTCCGGGCCTCCCTGTAACGCTCCCTAGTGGTGCTGGGTTTATGAAGCTAGTGGTCTCTTGCTATCAGTTTCAGCTAGCCTTAATAGGCAGCTGCTGAAGGCGAGCTTGCGCCCTGGCTCGCTAAAGTGTTCATTCTCTGCTAAAGGTTCCCTCCCGGAACCTTTTTCTGCCTACAGCCTGGTTTGCCTACCAGGCAGACCTTGTGCTCCCCTCACGAGGGTCTCTATGAGCATGCGGCTGCCTGAGTCTGGTCAGACGGTCGTAGGCCTCTCGTGAGGCCTCCCAGTTAGATCAGCCCTTAGGCCTTCACAGGCCTCCTCAGTGTTTTGAAACACAGACACTGGGTTGATCCGTGGATCGAGTAGAGAAACTCCCCTCGCTAGCAAGGGTCGGAAAGCACTATGCTGAGTCATACTCTCCGGGATATCCCGTCTCTGAGATCCGGGCCGAGTGGTTCACTGCCAGCTTCGCAGTCCCTCGGGTTGGATGCCTTACTTAAGGCATTTGTCCAGAGGCTCTATCTTCAGACAGACAGGATTTGGCCAGACTAAGTGTCTATGTACTGGCGCCAGGTCAGGCCGTCCTGTGGCATTTCGGGGTGAGTACGTTCCCCTGAATAGTGACTGGCTGGGGTTCCCTTGGGTTCCCTAGCCACATTCCCTAGAAGGGACCCCTTCTAATTGGAAGCTGAGGTTCCAGGCCCGGAGCCGGCCCAGGTAGACCTTTCATTTAACCATGTTTATGAAGGTTTTTTCTGTGAGGCTGTAGCTTGGGCTATGACCGTAGGGAATGCTGTCACTGACAGCCCAGTGTGACCTGAGGGTGAGTGGTTCTAGCGTTTCATTTGAAGTTGCTGGTTCTGACAGTTGTCACTGCCACTTGGCATGCACTCCCCTTAGCATGGCGGCGTTGGTATATCGTTCCCCATAGCGTCGTTGACGTATTGTTGAGTTCCCTTCGAAAGGGAACGTCTCAGGTTACGACTGTAACCTATGTTCCCTGAGAACAGGGAACGAGACAATACGTCTCCCTGCCATGCCGCGGGGCTTGCCTACCGTACAGTCCCTTCAGACGATAAGGTGATTTGTCATGTTTGCAAGGCGCCCCTTTATACTTCCAGGTCGCACGTTAATCATTCACGCTAATGATTCACGGGCTGTCGCCGGTCAATATGATTGACGTGATTTGATAGTGATTTCAGACACCTGTCACGCCTGAGGCGTTCCCCCCCCCATAGCGTCGTTGACGTATTGTCTCGTTCCCTGTTCTCAGGGAACATAGGTTACAGTCGTAACCTGAGACGTTATTTCAGGATGCTTTGCAAAATATGATGTGATTTTTGATTTTTTTTTTTAGTTCAGTTGAGTTTGCAGTTTACTTGGTCTAATCTAGTGATGAATAAATATTTCTGTGCATTTTTTGTAATTAAATTAAATGCAATTATGCATTATAATCTTTCTCTTTTTTATGTTTTTAGGGCATATTAATTCACTGTATACAATGCATTTGGTTGTAATGTAATATAAGTCAATGGCCATTTCTAGAGTCAGTTTTAAATAAGTGTCTTTGAAAACATATTAGGAAATATTGGTGTCACAGCAGAGATGACACTGGATCTTAGTGCAGCAGTCTTTATTGAAAACAAAAATCAAACTAACAGGCTTTGCAGAAATACCAAAAACAAGGACAGAACAACGAGTAAATAGGGATGACGACAGACAACTGAACAGGACTAAACACAGGGCTTAACTTATTAAAAAAAGAGGGAGGGAACTAACTAGACACACCTGAACGAGCGACTCTAATCAAATCCAATGAGACTGAACTATTTAACAAACTGAAAGCAAAACACAATGTAAACTGAATGAAAAACAGAACATAAATGTGACAATCTGATGCTAAATGCCATAATTGACAATCAGAATTGAGTATTTAAGAAGCAAGTAACCTTGTAAGGTTACTTAGAGACTTGCGTTAGCTAATCAACATCAGAATAGAAGAATCCATATAGTTAATGAATGTATATTGATAGATGTACTGACATGAGGATGATAAAAGTATTTTGATTTGAGTAAACTACTGTATACCTTTAAGGTTTTTACTTCATTGAATATGTAATGTTGGAATTATATTGAATAGGTCCTATATATTTTGTATTTAATTAAAGCGCAACCCTTATATCGTCCATGAAAGAGGCTGTCTGGATCACAAAATGGTTCTCTTACGAGAGTATCTCTCGTACTGCGTAGTATCTTACGCTATGGGGAAAACCTCTTTTCCACGAGATATTGAAGACAAAAATTATCCTTAATTTTGAATCAATGTAAAACGCGTTGCGGCAGCATGCAGACATAGGCAAGACGGCTCGCGTGCCTATTGGCTGACCTGCGGCAACAGCAGCAGCCTATCGACAGAGGCCCTGCTTGACGCCATATCCAATAGGGGCGCTTCGCGCCCATCTCGTCACGTCCCACCACAAAGGGTGTGGCCTCGTCCTATAAATGTAGCTCGACAGGCTGATACAAACTGATTTTCATCTCTTCAGCGAAGCTCACGCATCGCTGGATCCAGAGTGAGAAGCCGCGCCGTTGAGAACAAGCCTTCTGCGGGACGAGCCCTTGAACCTGAAGCCGCTGGCCTTCACTTCACCGCCTTCAGTCACTGTACCTGCTACGCTTTCCGGCGTATATATCCTTTACCTCTGCTGAGAGTGTTTGTTCGCCGTTGCAACTCACACTTCTCTACCTCCTAAAAGAACTAGCGTCTTTTTAAAGATGCCTACTTCCTGTGGCTCGTGCCGAGCCCCACTCAGCGACGGGGACCGCCATGTGATCTGTGTTTCCTGCCTGGGTGAGGATCATGCGGCTGATGTCATCAGAGCTGATGCGTCTGCTCTATCAAGCCGTCGATAACCTCGTCCTTGACTATGAGAGGCGCCCGCGCAGCCCACACGCAAGTGGCTGGACGGATGCTTCCTCAAGAAGGACACCGCCCCGTCACAGTCAAGACCCGCGACTTTCCTTCCTGAGCTTCACGAGGAAGTCGTGAAGTCTTGGAACGCCCCCTTCTCGGCCAGGATGCGTACCTCTGTCTCTGCAGCATTCTCCACTGTGGACGGTGCGAAAGATAGAGGGTACCTTTCTCTTCCTCCAGTGGAAGCAGCGGTAGCATCCCATCTTTGCCCGCCCCCTGCTGGATGGCGTGCGCAGACGGTGCTACCCTCGAAAGCCTGCCGAGTGACGTCAGCCATGCACGGTTGCGCTTACAGCGACGGAATCGGAGTGCTCTGTGTTCCTTGACGCGCCCATGTCCTCAGCTGGCCTCTTCGGATCTGCTGACAAAGATTTCGCGGACAGATTCGTTGAAGTTCAGAAGACATCGCAGGCAATGAAGCACTTCCTACTGAAGCGCTCTAGCTCCACAGCAGGCCGCTCAAAACAGCCGTCTGCCCGGACCTCTCAGCCGCAGCTTGCACCCACATTTCCTCACAGACATGCTGAACCCCACGGGGTTCGTCCCACTCGCCCTCTCTCCACAATCTGTCATAGAGAAGTTGAGTGTGGCCAGGCTGCCCGCTGTGATCAGCGCGCCCCCCGCCTCGTACACTGCAAACACAGTGTTTATTTCTCAGCGCCCCGCAGCTCTCCAGCCGCCGCTATCTAGCCGGTGGCTAGAGCCCAAATTTCATTCTACGTCTAGCTATTCATGCAGATGCGTGGGCAAAGCTCCCGGGGTAACAGAATGGGTGCTGAAAACTATAAAAAGAGGCTATTCACTGCAGTTCGCTCGACATCCCCGCCGTTACACGGCGCGCGTCGAAACAATGGTAAAAAACTAAGCATCTCATCTACTTCGAGCCGAAATAGCGAAACTACTGACCAAAGGGGCCATAGAGCCTTTATCTCAGGCTCAGAGCAAAGGGGGTCTATACAGCAGATATTTTCTGGTACCGAAAAAAGACGGGGGTCTCAGACCCATTCTAGATCTGCGACAGCTGAACAGAGCGCTTGTGAAGCGCCAGTTCAGAATGCTTACAACCAGGAAAATCCTCGCGCAAGTTCGCCAGGTGGACTGGTTTATGTCAATAGATCCATTTCCAAATACAAATAGCGTCATGTCACCGGCAATTCTTGAGATTCGCCTTCGAGGGCCAGGCATACCAATACACAGTCCGCCCGTTCGGCCTGTCCCTAGCACCCCGTACATTTACGAAGTGCATGGACGCAGCTCTCGCATCCCTGAGACTTTGGGGCATGCGAGTTTTGAACTACTTGGACGATTGGCTGATTCTAGCTCGATTACACTCAGAGCTCATAGAACACAGGACCACATTACTCAAGCATCTCGAGAATCTGGGTCTCACAGTCAATTGGGCGAAGAGTTCGCTGTCTCCCAGTCAGAAAATT
The DNA here is from genome assembly GCF_051911475.1 of Siphateles boraxobius. Taxonomy (NCBI): domain Eukaryota; kingdom Metazoa; phylum Chordata; class Actinopteri; order Cypriniformes; family Leuciscidae; genus Siphateles; species Siphateles boraxobius. The sequence continues at coordinate 629,310 of NW_027509212.1, forward strand.
TATTTTCTGGGAACAGTACTGGTCTCGCCGGAGCGGGAACTGGACATTCAGTGCGTCGCAAAATCCTTCCGCCGCGGCTCTATAGTCCCGCTCAAAAGGTTTCAGAAAATGCTGGGCCTCATGGCCTCAGCAGCTTCGGTACTCCAGCTGGGTCTGCTTCGCATGCGCCCACTGCAGCTGTGGCTGAGAACGCAAGTTCCGCCCCGGGCATTGACCTCTGGTCTGTTTCGCCTCAAGGTCGATCTAAAATGCGTCTCAGCTTTGGAACCTTGGAAGGTAGCCAACTGGTATCAATCAGGTGTGAGTCTAGGGACTTCCTCTATTGTGAAGGTGGTGTCCACGGACGCCTCCACCTCGGGATGGGGAGCGCTGCTCGAGGGCAGACCATTCTTAGGCCAGTGGTCAGAACGGGAAAAGCTTCTACACATAAACTGTCTGGAAATGATGGCAGTCGGCAACGCGCTACGGCGCTTCTGTCCCCAGATAAAAGGTCACCACGTCTTGGTCCGGTCAGACAACATGTCAGTGGTGGCATACATAAATCACCAGGGCGGCATCAGGTCCCGAAACCTTTACAGGCTGACGGAACGCCTCCTGGGCTGGGCTCAGCAAAACCTGCTTTTACTGAGAGCGGCGCATGTGCCTGGTCACCTGAATCTGGGACCAGACAGACTGTCCAGAAACAATGTCACAGCAGGGAAATAGTTGCTGCACCCGCAGACGATCCGACTGCTGTGGGAGACATTAGGCAGAGCACGGGTGGACCTGTTCGCGTCCCACTAGAACGCTCACTCTCCGAAATATTTCTCCAAAAGCAAGGATGAGCTAGCCCACGTCTGGCCCCGCTGTCCCCTCTATTCTTTTCCCCCTGTCTCGCTCCTGCCTCAAGTGTTGGAACGAAACAGGGAAAATGGATGCCCAGTGCTGCTCGTGGCCTCGCTCTGGACAAACCAGACTTGGTTCCCAGTCCTGATGCAGCTGACCAGCACTGCCCCGTAGCCAATACCGTTGAGGAAAGACCTCCTCTCTTAGGCCAAGGGCTCGATTTGGCATTCTCGCCTGGAACTATGGTCCCTACATGCATGGGCCATCAACGGGTACCCGCTAACCACCCGGAGGGAGTGTTAAACACGATCACGCAGGCGAGGGCCCTGTCTACTAGATGGCTCTATTCCACGAAATGGTCTGTGTTCTCTGCCTGGTGTCAAGCTCAGGGCTTTTCACCCATAGACTGCGGGGTCATGGAAGTACTCTCCTTCCTTCAAGAGCTGCTGGATAAGGGCAGAACCCCATCCACGCACAAAGTGTACATGGCGGCCATAGCAACGTTTGCAAAACCTTTGTCTGGCCAGTCACTGTGGAAAAACGACTTAGTCGTGCGATTCCTCAAGGGAGATCGGAGACTGAACCGTCCCAGACCCCCCTCAGTCCTTTCTACGGTTTTGGAAGCCATGAAAGGTGGCCCATTCGAGCCAATCCATTTGTCAGACATGAAGCATCTGTCTTTCAAAACGGTGTTTCGTATGGCTCTCGCTTCAGTGAAGTGCATGGGGGACTTACAAGCGCTTTCAGTAAGCGCGTCATGTATGGAGTTTGGGCCTAATGACTCAAAAGTCATACTCAAACCAAGGCACGGGTACGTGCCCAAATCCCTCAACACACCGTTCAGGGCCCAGGTTATTTCCCTGTGCGCCCTCCCGGTTCATGATGATGAGGAGGATGCGAGTCTCCTTTGCCCTGTCAGGGCACTGAGAGCTTATGTGTCCCGCTCGTCTGTCTTCAGACAGACCGAGCAGCTCTTTGTTTTGTTTGGTGGACACTCCAAGGGACTGGCCGCATCAAAACAGAGCCTATCCAGATGGATAGTCGACGCCATAGCGTTGGCTTACACTTCTAAGGGCCTGTAGTGTCCTTTGGGTGTCAGAGCGCACTCCACGAGAGGCGTGGCCTTGTTGTGGGCGTGGTATAGTGGGATTACCCTGCAAGATATCTGTATGGCGGCGGGCTGGGCCTCGCCGCTACATTTATAAGGTTTTATAACCTAGAGGGTTCCCGCCTTACAAGCCAAGCTTCTGTCGGTCTAGAATTCAGTGCTATCTGCCCCGCTGCGCCGGCCCAGATGCTGAGTTTTGCTCGTGCATCGCTCACTGATCGATAGAACAGCTCCATGGGTGTTAAATAACCCATACTATTACCCAGTTCAGGCTGAATACATTCACCCTGTCTGCGTGAAACACTGTTAACATAACTAGCTCCTGAAGGATGCTACTTCATGGGGAATGATGCTTGCAGCCTCTCTTCGCCGACTCTCTGTGAGTCTATGGTGATTGTGCACTATATGAGCCCCGGGTTACTGCCCTTGGGACTTTGGTGTTGGATCCCAGTACGCTGGGCGTGTTACACTCTGTTCCCCATAGCGTAAGATATTATGCAGTACGAGTGATACTCTCGTAAGAGAACGTACTCGGTTACTAACGTAACCTCGGTTCTCTCTAGAGAGGGAACGAGTACTGCGTATCTTGCCGTGCATACAACAGCGCTGGTTCGCTTCAGTGATGAAAACCAGTTTGTATCAGCCTGTCGAGCGTATTTATAGGCCAAGGTCACGCCTATTCTGGCGGGACGTGACGAAATGGGCACGAAGCGCCCCCATTGGGTATCACGTCACACTGGGCCTTTCTCGATAGGCTGCTGCTGTTGCCGCAGGCCAGCCAATGTCATAGTCTTGCCTATGTCTGCATGCTGCCGCACAGCGTTTTACATTAATTCAAAATTAAGGATAATTTTTGGCTTTAATATCTCGTGGAAAAGAGGTTTTCCCATAGCGTAAGATATTATGCAGTACTCGTTCCCTCTCTAGAGGGAACCGAGGTTACGTTAGTAACGGAGTACGTTTTCACCAATTGACCATCCTTAATCGCGCCGCTGTGCGAGGAACTTGGAGTATTGCAGCAGGTATTTCTTAAAAACATTGCATCAGTAAATTACCGTTATTGAAATTGTAATTGAAAGCGCTTCAGTGATTCAGACAATTTTCCCAAAAAAGTACTCAAGTAAATGTACTTCGTTACTACCCTCGTCTGTCTGCTGGTGTGTGTGTGTGTGTGTGGACAATCATTGATTCGAAGTTTAGTTTTGAAGCCAACTGCGAAGCTGTGTGTAAAAAGGGGCATCAACGTTTGTTCTTATTAAGGAAACTGTGCAATTTCAAAATCGACAAAACACTGTTGATTCGGTTTTATCGTGCTTTTATCGAATCAACTTTGTCCTTTTCTTTGGTGTCCTTCTACGGGAATTTATCTTTAAAGAGCCGGAACTCTATTGACCACATTGTGAAATGGTCCTGTAGTGGATTGGGGAGCCGGTGTGTCGGTGGACAAACACTGCTTGAATATGCTTGTATAAATAAGATCTAAGACGACTAAGCACAGTTTTTGCTTTAAAATTGTAAAGTTTTTGAGCAGATGTTGTTAAGTAAATAATAGCATATGTTAAATTTATGCAAACTCATTTCTGGAACATTCTATGGAAATATCCATTTTCTGTCACTAACCTTACAGAAATATCACACTAGAAAACACTTTAGGGTTACAATTTCTTTACATTTTAAAATAAAACAATATGATATTTGAACAATTATGACTTCTTGAGCCATCAATGTGACAATATTTGATGTTTAATTTATTATATAGAATTTCAGACATTTGTACAGAGGGTAAAACGCTTTAATTTAATGTCAATGACAAGTTTATCCCCATTTAAAATACAATAATGTATACATAACTATCAAATATAAATTATATTTAAAAAATAACCTAGAATACTTATGGAATAAACTACTTAATTTAGTTAGTATACCACGATTGACAAGATGGGGTTTGAAGCATCCCTTTTGTAAAATTAATGTTTCATGAAAATTGTCACTGGTTTTACTTTCTTATGGGTCCCAGCGACACCGGTGACCCCCATTTATAGATTTATAGAAACGTTTTTCAAAGCTATTCATTTAGATTGTATGCCAAATGTAACGATTTAATCTCATCTAATTGATTATGGTTGACGAATAATGAATGATGTGTGTCATTGGTGGTACTGTCAAATAAAATGTCACATGTGACCTGACAATAATTTTACGTCCAATTAATTCCGAATCACTCAAAGTTAAGATTTAAAGGATTGCATCATTATTTGACTTGAACTTTTTCAAATATTTTCATTGTTATAGCAAATACATGGTAGGGCGAATGAACTAACATCATTCAAGCATACTTTTAACAACCCTGATTAAAATAAATAAAACAATCTCCTTAATAATTTCTGTATACTACATGTGCTGAGAATTGTTTTAAATAATATTTCTTAAAAACCTTTAATATAGTCAAAGAAGTAAGTAAGAACACAAGTGTCAAAATGGTAGGCCTACATGCATTGTTTAAATAAATGCACAAAAATATTAAAAAATCATTAAGGTGTCATTTATGTGCACATTTATAAAGTTAAAGGTGACCTATAATTCAAAATTGAATTTACCTTGGTATAGTTAAATAACAAGAGTTCAGTGCATGGACATGACATAGAGTGAATCTCAAACTGGACTGTTTTCGCGTTCTCATTTAATTCACGTTTATGAAAAACACCCCTGAAAAACGGTCGGTTCTCCACACAATACCGACTGTGACGCAATAGTCGGGATCATTAATATGTACGCCTCCAAATATTTGCATAATGCCAGCCCTCAATGCCAGGCGGAACTGCGCAGCCGAAGCATGGCAGTTGCTCAGTGTGGATGTACACATGAACACAAAAGTGTTTTTTAGTTCCTTCATCTGAGCCTCTGAAGAAACAATGGGTTAATTTTATTTTCTCTGGAAATTTCCAAACATTTCACCGACTGTTTCCTCAACTTGGGCCAATACAGAGCTGGCCTCGGATCGAGCTACCAAGCAACACTTTCTGATGTGTAATTGTTCAAGTTCAGACAGGTAATCTTTCTCTCAAAATCGTTTCAATACTGTTTATGCATCAGTAAGTCAAGCCAGTGACTAAAATATCAGCTTCACATCGTTTCTTTTAGTAGGATGAAAATAATCGTATTTAAATTGTGAACAAATTATATACAGAAAGCGATCAAAGAACAATCTTTCCAAACAGCGCGAGTTTATCTGGACACTTGCCAAACTCGTTATGAAATCAATGGTGCACGTTACTGCACAACGAAGCTCTTACTGTATTTACATCATCGTGTTTGCATTGGTGAAAGCATTAGAGAGTGCAGAAACTGCTTTGCAATGATAAGATCTTCATTCTCGCGATCAACACACTGTCATCTGCTCAATGCTCATCACGGCAACATTTTATGTGATGGGAATAGATCTAAATACTTTAAAAACATCTCACGATTCGTTAATCTCGATAGCTGTTATAGTAAAAACGTATAATAGCAGTAGTAAAAGTATTCGGGAGAGAGTTTCACATGTAATGCGTAGCTATTTCATATGCAAGCATGTCAGCCAATCACAGCAGTGGCCGCGGTTACACTGAATCCCACAGCAGACACGCCCCTTCAAACAGAGTGTTCAAATCAGAGGCTAAAAGCAGGCTAGGAAAAATGCCATTTATTTCTAAATTATGATTATTTTTTATCTAAAAAACATACTAACATTATAAGGGTAACCCAGGAAACATTATAAAATAATAAAAAAAAAACACTCTAGGGCACCTTTAAAGGATGTTCTAATACTGTATTCTAAGTTTACATGTTAGAAAAAATAAATCCAACTGAGGTGTCATTATTGGGTGGCCTATTTCTTTCACGCTTTCTCCAAGAAAAACAGGATGGGGACAGCTCCCAGGGAAGGACTATTTAGCTTATCATAACAATCAATGGATGAATATAAAATGTAACATAGTGGCCATTTGACTTTTTCCTGAAGACACAGGTATAAATATCTAATTATTTGATCTTGCAGCATGGGCCTGTGAAGTGTCAAAATGGTCACATTTGGGGTATCCCTGTCAGACATCCTGGCAACAGTCAGGAGATTCTATGATACAAGATTTTATTGTCTTTGATTGTAAAACACCAGGTGACCGGCCTATCTTTTAATTGCTTGATGTTTCCTGAAACAAACTGCAAATGCTAACACAGCAGCTACACATAGAGGAAGGGGAGGGCCGGTGCTCCTGCCATGATGGAACCAATCTTCATTCTCAATGTAGCAAACGGAGAGCACACTGCTCTTCTGCTTCGACATTCAAGGAGCTGTGATTTAACCAGAGCCAAAAAGACCTCCTAATTTCACTGATGGTAAGTTCACTTCAACATATGTTTACGTAAAACTAATTTTAAAAACATATAAAATGTCATCTTATTTCATATAAACACTGTTCCCCTTCAGGGACTACCGCTGCGTGTAATCGCAGTGGGAACGCCCTCAGCGTGACGCGTCTGAAGCATGAATGAAATCAGTCAATGGAGAGAATGAGCGTACGGCGAGTGACGTCATCGACCAGGAAGCTATAAATATCCCCTGAGTACACAATACGCCAGCTTTTAGTTACTTCAGCAGCTCTGTGTGTGTCTGAATCTGTCGATTGTGTTTGTCTGTTTTGTCAGGAGTTTTCACTATATATATTTTATATAAAAAAACCAATATGAGCGAGCAGTATAAGAAGTGTGTTCCCCCCTGTACTCGGTACATCACGGGTGGGGATTCACACGAGCTAAGTGTGGCTTGTTTGGGAGTGCAGCAATGCCCAGTCGGCTCTCGAGGGAGTCGATTGTCAGCATTGCGAGGGTTTTCCCTTGAGAACTCTGCGCTCGCGGCGATCGCTCTTCGAGGAGAGTGATTTGCTGCGAGCTCCCCGAGGCTCGGGTCCCGCTTCTGTTGAGGCAGAGTGGCGGCGCTTGTCTTGGGGCTCGCAGATGGATCTCGCTGGCGACGTTGAGACGGGCTCCGCCCTATCTCAGCTATCTCCGACGAGATCTAGTGCCTCTCACCCGGCTCTGGAAGCACGCGCTGCGGCGGTTACTTTTGCCCGGGTGGAGGCACATGATGATGTTGAATTGAGATGTTCCAGTTCTGAGGAGCTGGATGTCGAAAGTTTTGCATCAGAGAAAACTAGTTTATCACATTATACTGCAAATGAAGAAGGTTTGATGGATGTATTATCTCGGGCTGTTGAAAAGCTAAAAAAAAATAAAAAAAATAACAGTATCGAGTGGCCAGCTGATAGACAGGTTTCTAGAATTAAAAGCAATCTAGATGATAGATTTCTGTCTGCACGACCTCAACCTTCTAGCCGGTGCTTACCGTTCTTCCCAGATCTTCATGCTGAGGTTTCAAAGACCTGGGTTAGACCGGTTTCAAGCAGAATTTACACAAATCAGTCCAATGCTTATGGTAACATTGTTGGTGCTAAATCTGCTGGTTATGTGACGATACTGTAGGCGGAGGAGACGCTCGCGAGCTATCTCTCTCCTGCTTCATCGTCTTCACTTAAAGCACCGGCTCTTCCACCAAAAAATAAATAAATAAATAAATATATTTACCTCTGTGCTGGTGGGGAAGGCTTACTCGGTGGCTCGGCAGGCGGCTGCATGTTTGCATACGATGACTTTTATGCAGGCTTTTCGGGCCGACCTGCTCAAAGGAAATCTGAGGGGGGTCCCCGCCGAGAGAGACTTGCGTTCACCTCCCTTAAGGGTGCCCTGTCTCTCCCGGCGCCCTCAGGGGCCCGTCCTACTAACCCTGCCGAAACAGGGCGTAGAAGGGTCTGGCGAGTGCTTTCCCGAGGGACGCTCGCCGCCTCTAAGGAGGGTTCTAGTGTGTTCAGACCAGTCGTTCCCTGCCGGTGCGCCGTTACAGGGCACTGTGTCTGTCACGCAGAATGTTCAACCAGAGCAAAGTCTTTCGTCGAGTTCGTCTTCCAAAAGAGCACAGCAGAAGCGGAGTGTCACGTCTCGTGCCCCCCTGAAGAGAAACTGGAGGGACGAGGCGGGGCGCTCTCCGGCGCGGCCTTCTCGGGGCAGGACTGATCTGAGGACAGTCATTGTCGCCAGAAAGGCTGCGTCGAAAAAGTCCTGACTGGCTGAACGTCAGGACTATGAGGGTGGTCCCCATCGGGAAAAACTTGAGTTCACCGCACAAAAACACGGTGCCCTGTCTTTCTCGATGCCCTCAGGGGTCTGTTCTACTAACCCTGCCTATACAGGGCGTAGAGACACTCGGCGAGCGATTTCCCGAGGGACGCTCGCCCCCTCCAAGGAGGGTTGTGGAGTGCTCAGACCAGCTGTTTCCTGCCAGTATGTTACAGGGCGCTGTGTCTGTCACTCGGGATGTTCATCCGGAGGCCAGCCTCGAGAGGCTGGTTCCCTTAGTAGAGTTCCTGGCGGAATGGGTCCCCCACCCAGCAGGGAGTTAGGATACTACTTCGTCGAAAAAAAAAAAAAAATCCTGACGTGCTGAACGTCAGGGTTCTGAGGGTGGTCCCTATCGTGAAAGACCTGAGTTCACTGCACAAGAACACGGTGCCCTGTCTTTTCCGATGCCCTCAGGGGTCTGCTCTACTAACCCTGCCTTCACAGGGCGTAGAGAGACTCGGCGAGCGATTTCCCGAGGGACGCTCGCCCCCTCCGAGGAGGGTTGTGGAGTGCCCAGACCAGCTGTTCCCTGCCAGTACGTTACAGGGCGCTGTGTCTGTCACTGGGGATGTTCAAATCAGATCCGAGGACTGGTTTGTCATGATAGATCTAAAGGACGTTTACTTCCATGTATCTATCCTCCCTCAACACAGGAAGTTCCTGAGGTTCGCTTTCGGGGGCGAAGCGTACCAATATCGGGTTCTTCCGTTCGGCCTAGCACTGTCACCCCGAACATTCACGAAGTGTACGGATGCTGCTATAGCCCCGCTGAGGTTACAGGGCATCCGCTTTCTGTACTATATAGACGATTGCTTGATTCTAGCTCAATCGGAACAACAGGCGGTTCGGCACCGAGATGTCGTTCTTGCTCATATCAAGTGACTGGGGCTGAGGCTCAACGCCAAAAAGAGTGTTCTTTCTCCATTACAGAGAACCACTTTTCTAGGTGTAGTGTGGGATTCAACGACGATGCAGGCACGATTGTCACCTGCTCGTATTGCTTTGATTCTCGCTGCAGTAGATCAGGTCAAGCTAGGCCAGTCATCCACTGTAAAACAGTTCCAGAGACTGCTAGATCTCATGGCAGCTGCGTCCAACGTGATACCTCTTGGCCTCTTGCACATGAGACTGTTACAGTGGTGGCTCAGGACCAAGGGATTCCCCCGAGGGGAAATCCGCTTCGGATGATCGTGAGTTTGCGACGGTGTCATCACGCCCTGATATCGTGGAAAGATCCTTGGTTTCTGTCCCAAGGCCCTGTGTTAGGAGCTCCTTGTCGTCGCGTTATGCTAATGACAGATGCCTCTCTCACGGGTTGGGGGGCGATCATGGATGGTCGCCCGGCTCAGGGTCTGTGGGAGGACCATCATCGTCTGTGGCACTTAAACTGCCTAGAGATGTTGGCGGTGTTTCAGGCTCTGAAACACTTCCTCCCAGACCTAAGGGGCCACCATGTTCTTGTCCAGACAGACAACACATCGGTGGTTTCTTATATCAACCATCAGGGGGGTTTGCGTTCTCGCCCGCTTTACAAACTGGCACGTCAGATCCTTCTATGGTCCCAGGGGAAAATTCTTTCTCTGAGGGCTTTTTTCTCCCGGGGTATTTAAATCAGGGGGCAGACATCCTATCAAGACAGGGGCCGAGGCCCGGGGAATGGAGTCTTCACCCCGAGGTGGTGGAACTCCTATGGAAACATTTCGGTCTTGCCGAGGTAGACCTATTTGCTTCTCGAGAAACATCACACTGCCCGCTGTGGTTCTCTCTCAGCCATCCAGCCCCGCTGGGGTTGGATGCGATGGTACATCCGTGGCCGAGGTCACGCTTGTACGCTTTTCCCCCGATCGCTCTGCTCCCAGGAGTTCTGGAGAGGGTTCGCCGGGACGGGCTCAGTCTCCTGCTAATAGCCCCGTTCTGGTCGGCCCGGGAATGGTTTGCGGACCTAGTGTCTCTCCTCAACGGCTCTCCCCTAGAGATACCGATCAGGTGAGATCTGCTCTCTCAGGCGAGTGGGTCGATCCTTCACCCCCGTCTAGAGCTATGGAGGCTGTGGGCTTGGCCTCTGAGGGGGCCCAGCTCATAGATTCTGGTCTCTCGGCTGAGGTCGTTGAGACCATCCTCCGATCCAGAGCTCCCTCCACGAGGAAGTTATATGCCGCGAGGTGGAAACTTTTCACCTCTTGGTGTGGAGAGCGCCAGCAGGACCCAGTTAACTGCCCGGTTGGTACAGTCCTGGGTTTCCTGCAGGACCGTCTCTCCACAGGGTTATCCCACTCCACACTGAAGGTGTATGTGGCGGCCTTAGCTGCTTACCACACCCCTTCAAGTGGAGGTTCCCTCGGGAAACACCCACTTATGTCTCGCTTCCTTCGTGTCACCTTGAGGCTGAGGCCTGCAGTTCGCACGAGGGTACCAGCTTGGGATCTGGCCATCATCTTAGAAGGTCTCTCCCTTGCTCCTTTCGAGCCCATCGAGGAAGTTTCGGAAAAGTTTCTTACTCTAAAGACTATCCTTCTTCTCGCTATCTCATCTCTAAAAAGAATTGGAGATATTCAAGCACTTTCGGTGGCTCCCTCGTGCCTGGAATTTGCTCCTGGTTGGTTAAGGCCTTTCTCTTTCCGAGACCAGGTTATGTTCCTAAGGTTCCAACTGTTTCAGTTAGACCTATAGTTCTGCAGGTTTTCTGTCCTCCGCCTTTTCTGACGTCAGACCAGGAGAAAATGAATTTGCTGTGCCCAGTTTGGGTTTTGATGCTTACGTCCACAGAGCTGCCCTGTGGAGGAGATCGGAACAACTGTTCGTCTGTTTGGGTCACCTAAGAAAGGGTGTCCTGCATCTAGAAAAAGGATGAGCAAGTGGGTGGTCGAGGCCATCCCACTTGCTTATGGTTCGGCCCATCAGCCTTCACCTTTGGCTGTAAGGGCTCATTCCACCCGGAGTATGGCTGCTTCTACAGCTCTTCTTTCAGGAGCTTCTCTTCAGGACGTTTGTGATGCGGCAGGCTGGTCCTCACCGCACACTTTCGTTAGATTTTATTCCCTCGATCTTAGCTCCACTCCCGGGGCTCAGGTTCTCTCGTCGGTTTGTGTCTCCTAATGACACACGACGGGGATTTGGTCGTATGGGGATGTGGGTATTGCGTTCCCACTGCGATTACACGCAGCGGTAGTCCCTGAAGGGGAACGTCCCGGGTTACGTATGTAACCCTAGTTCTCCGAAGGGACGGACGCTGCGTGTCCTACCATACTCTCGGCATCCCCTTGGGTCGCTGCTTCAGTAACTTTTAAGCTGGCGTATTGTGTACTCAGGGGATATTTATAGCTTCCTGGTCGATGACGTCACTCGCCGTACGCTCATTCTCTCCATTGACTGATTTCATTCATGCTTCAGACGCGTCACGCTGAGGGCGTTCCCACTGCGATTACACGCAGCGTCCGTCCCTTCGGGGAACTAGGGTTACATACGTAACCCGGGACGTTTTATGTGTTTATTTACCTAATTAGGCAGTGTTCCGTGGTGTATTAGATTAAAATACTTATAGACAATTTAGCAGCTTATTTCAAATAATATAAACTATTATTGACTATTTTATATGTTTATTTATCTGTGTAAGTCAGTATATTGTGGCGTGACCCTATATCTCGGATGAATTCGATGAAAATACTTATACTTCATAATTGAACAGGTTATTTCAAATAATATGAACTATTATTCACTATTTTATGTTTATTTATCTGTGTAAGTCAGAGTGACCCTATATCTCGGATGAATCCGATTAAAATACTTATACTTGATAATTGAACATCTTATTTCAGATAATATGCACTATTATTCACTAATTTATATGTTCCCTTTCGTTGTCACTCCAAGTTACGTCGGATGACGACGAATGGGGTTTTTGCTTAGAAAGCCTATCAACTTCGAGTATTACAAAACGAGCCAATGGCAAAGAAATGCCATGGGTCTGCAGAATTTGCATAGCGTATCTCCGCCCTACCTCGTGGGTATAAAAGGAGGACGCCGGCAACATGCAGATATGTTTTCGCTTCGGAGCCAAGTTAATTCTTCGTTCCACAAGCCATCTCTGAACTGTCAGCTTTACAGACGAGCGAGATTCTCTGGTGTTGGTGTGACGGCAATCTCCCGGCGAGCGCGCACTTCCTGCTTATCTGTGCAGTGGTTTGCCAGTGAGTGTGTTTCTCCCCGGGCGCTTCAACACTCATAGAGTTTCTTTTCTCTCATAAAAGAGCTTGCACGTGGCACGTCTTTTTAAAGATGCATCGCCGTGCACTTCTGGTTGCGGTAGACTGGTGGCCGACTTTGATGGGCACGAGCGCTGCATAGTGTGTTTGGGCATTGATCACGCTCGAGCAGCGCTCGTGGATGACTCATGTTCTCACTGCGGGAAAATGACCATCGCAACATTATGATCAAGACTCAGTGATCTCGCAAGAGTGAGGGTCCCCTCATCCACACCCCGATCTAGCGCCTCCACGAGAGGTTCTACTTCGGCTGGTGGCCAGGGTGATCTGAGGGTGACGGTTTGAAACAAAGCGCCGACTATCCGTCCGTGCCCAGCCGCACCCTCTCCAATGTTGCAACCCGCGAGTGTTCAGGGGATTTCCGCGGGACCATCTTCTGATGCCCCACGGATTTCTTTTGGCGCTCCAGAGGAGGACACTATGTCTATTGCAGCATCACAAGGTGGGTCTGATTCTTTTGGAAGTGAAGATTCGTCACAGCTGCCACCTTCCGGTGTGCATACGGCTGTGCTTGAGTCCGATCCGGAGATGACGGCCATGCTTTCCCGGGCCGCCGCGAGTATCGGTTTAGAGTGATCCCCTCCACCCTGTCCCGAGCGCTCGCGGTTGGATGATTGGTACTTGGGTAAGGCCGCGGACCCCCGTCCGCGTCAAACCCCAATACCTTTCTTCCCGGACGTGCATGATGAGATCTCGAAGTCCTGGAAGACCCCCATGTCTTCCCATGACCGCTCGTTGATCTCATCCGCCTTTCCTCCCCTCGATGAGGCGGCTGCCCGTGGGTACACTGGGCTCCCCCCGGTTGAACGCACTGTTGCGATGCAACTGTGTCCTCAGAGCGCTTCTTCTCGTGGTGAGCCTAAGCACCCATCCAAGGCCTGTAGATATTCGTCTACGCTAGTGGCGAAGTCTTACAGAGCGGCGGGACAGGCAGCCAAATCTTTGCATGACATGTCCATTCTGCAGGTCTACCAGGCCCAGATGCTCAAGGACATGCACGAGGGTAGGAGAGGCCCAGGGCTCTTCAATGGGCTGCGCGCCGCCACCGACCTTGCTCTCCGAGCGACGAAGGTGACCGCACGCTCCCTGGGTTTGGTGATGTCCACAGCTGTGGTCCAGGAGAGACATCTCTGGCTGAACCTCGCTGATATGCGGGATGCCGAGCGGTCCCGCCTGCTCGACACCCCCATATCACAGGCCGGCCTTTTCGGTGGTGCAGTCGAAGATTTTGCCCAACAGTTCTCGACTGCGCAGAAACAGCATGAGGCTATCAAGCATATTCTGCCCCGGTCGGCCCGCTGCTGCCTCCACCCAGCCGACCGGGCAGAATACTCTGTTCGCCGCCGAGGGCGCCCTCCTGAGGTCCCCCCCACTCCCGGCCGGCCCAAGCAGCAGCCTCCACCCGGGCCTGGTCACGGAGGAAGCCGTAAGAAGGCGCCCCAGCCCTCTCCTAACCCGCCCCCCGCTAAACGCCGGGCCAAGCGGCGCTCCTGAGACGGGCTGCTCAGGGATGACTGTCACTTTTCAGGAGATGGTAGCAGGACCACTCCTTCCCCCGGTGGAGGGCCGGGGAGGATCTTTTGTTCTCCACTCCCCGCTGCTCACCCCCGGGTGGGCAGCACCCTAATGTGGTTAAAGAAAGAAGTGACATGTTCATCCCTGAGCACACAGAGTTCTCGGACGACACGGTGCGCCACCCCCGAGCCGTGGACCCCTCGTCCCCCTCTGTCCCAGAGCCGGATGACAGCACATGCTGTCCCCAGACCGTGCAGCTCTCATCCCACTCTGTCGCCTGCCCCCTGGCAGAGCAGACCCCCGTGGAACGTTCGTCCTTCCCTGGTCTCCTCTGTCAGGACGCGGTCAATGACTATGCCCCGACACTGGGCCACTATGCCGTCCACATCCGGGACAGCCATTCCGCCTTCCGACGGGAAGTCTGTGGTTCGCATGACCCCGCTGGTACAGTTCTTGGGAGCCTGGCTAGAGCTTCCCAACCTGTCCCACTGGGTCGCTCGAACGATCAGGCTTGGCTACGCGATTCAGTTCGCGCGGCCTCCTCCCCGCTTCAGGGGAGTCCGCTCCACTTTGGTCGGCGGCAATGCCCCTATCATGAGAGCGAAGCTTGCCTGAAGGACACCTACTTTCATGTCTCCATTCTCCCTCGTCACAGACCGTTCCTTTGGTTTGCTTTCGAGGGGCAGGCATATCAGTACGCGGTTCTCCCGTTCGGGCTAGCCCTGTCTCCTCGCGTCTTCACGAAGGTCGTCGAGGCAGCCCTTGTTCCCCTCCAGGAACATGGGGTTCGCATCCTGAACTATCTCGACGACTGGCTGATCCTAGCTCACTCTCGAGATCAGGTTTGCGAACACAGGGATCTTCTGCTCCGGCACTTAGCCCGTCTGGGCCTTCAGGTCAACTGGTAGAAGAGCAAACTCTGCCCCGTGCAGAGGATCTCTTTTCTCGGTATGGAAATCGACTCGGTCACCATGTCCGCGCAGCTTACGAGCGAGCACGCGCAGTCACTGCTGACTTGCCTGAGACAGTTCGAGGGCAAGAGTGCGGTTCCACTGAAATTTTTTCAGAGGCTCCTGGGGCATATGGCATCTGCAGCCGCGGCAACGCCGCTCGGATTGCTTCATATGAGACCGCTTCAGCTTTGGCTTCGCGACCGAGTCCCGAGGTGGGCATGGCAACACGGCACCTTCCGAGTACCAGTTACTCCGACCTGCCGTCAGACCTTCACCCTGTGGTCGAACCTCAGTTTTCTACGCATGTTGTTGTAACGACAGATGCCTCCTCCACGGGCTGGGGCGCCATGTGCAATGGACGTGCTGCCGCGGGCTCCTGGATAGGACCCCAGCGCCTATGGCACATAAACTGCCTCGAGTTGCTGGCTGTACGTTTTGCTCTGCGCCGCTTCCGGGCCGTGCTCAAGGGCCAACACGTACTAGTCCGATCAGACAATACCGCGATTGTAGCGTACATCAACCGCCAAGGTGGTCTGCGCTCCCGCCGTATGTCGCAACTCGCCCGCCACCTCCTCTTATGGAGTCAGAAGCATCTGAGGTCGCTTCGTGCCATTTATATCCCCGGAGCTCTGAACTGTGTAGCCGCCGAGCTCTCACGGTTTCAGCTCCTCCCGGGGGAATGGCGGCTCCATCCCCGGTCGGTTCAGCTGATTTGGGACCAGTTTGGGGACGCACAGATAGATCTGTTTGCCTCTCATGACTCAAACCATTGTGCCCAGTTTTATTCCCTGACCGAGGGCACACTCGGCACGGATGATCTGGCACACAGCTGGCCGCAGGGTCGCAAGTATGCGTTTCCCCCAGTGAGCCTTCTTGCGCAGACCTTGCGCAAGGTCAGGGAGAACGGGGAGCAGGTCATTCTGGTTGCGCCTTACTGGCCCAACCGGACCTGGTTCTCCGAACTAGAACTCCTCGCGATAGCACCTCCCTGGCCGATCCCTCTGAGGAAGGACCTCCTTTCTCAGAGACGGGGCACCCTATGGCACCCTCGTCCCTATCTTTGGAACCTCCACGTGTGGCTCCTGGATGGGACGAGGCAGGTTTGAGTACCCTACCACCAGCGGTGGTGGCTACCATCACTTCCGCTAGAGCCTCGTCCACGAGACATCTCTATGCGTTGAAGTGGAACCTCTTCGTCAACTGGTGCTCTTCTCGCCAAGAAGACCCCCGGAGATGTTCGATCAGCGTCGTGCTTTCCTACAAGATGGGTTGGAGCGATACAAGATGGGTTGGATTCTGGTCCTACAAGATGGGTTGGAGCGAAGGCTGTCTCCCTCCAACCTAAAAGTCTATGTCGCCGCCATTGCCGCACAGCATGACTTTGTTGAAGGTAAGTCTTTGGGAAGGCACGACCTGATCGTCAGGTTCCTGAGAGGGGCAAGGAGACTGAATCCTCCTCGCCCTCCTCTCGTTCCCTCTTAGGACCTCTCAGTGGTGTTAACTGCCCTGCAGAGTGCTCCATTTGAGCCTCTACAATCAGCGGAGCTTAAGTTCCTGTCAATGAAGACAGCGCTCCTGGTTGCACTGGCCTCCATCAAGAGGGTAGGGGGCCTGCACGCTTTCTCCGTTGACGAAGCGTGCCTGGAATTCGGGCCGGCTTACTCTCACGTGAACCTGAGACCCCGGCCTGGATATGTGCCCAAGGTTCCCACCAATCCCTTCCTGGACCAGGTGGTGAACCTGCAAGCGCTGCCCCTGGAGGAGGCAGACCCAGCCTTGGCACTGCTCTGTCCAGTACGCGCTCTCCGCGCCTATGTAGACAGAACGCAGTGTTTCAGGACCTCAGACCAGCTCTTTGTCTGTTAGGGGTGGGAAGCTGAAGGGAAATGCTCTCTCAAAGCAGAGGTTGTCTCACTGGATAGTGGACGCCATTGCTTTGGCTTACCAGCAGCAAGGTCGACCGTGCCCCCTTGGTGTGACTGCCCACTCCACCCGGAGTGTGGCGTCCTCTTGGGCTCTAGCGCATGGCGCCTCGCTGACAGACATCTGCAGAGCTGCAGGCTGGGCGACACCGAACACATTCGCCAGATTCTGCAATCTCCGAGTGGAGCCTGTGTCCTCTCATGTACTCGCTTCAACCAGCTAGCACTGGACCCGCTCAGGTGTCTTTGCTTGCTCGCCATTCCACTCCACGGACTGGATATGTGCGATATTCTCCTCAGGTGAGCTTCCCCGAAAGCCCTGAGCTCCTCCAGCACTCCTGACGTCGGCGCCAGTGTCTATTGCCTGCACGTCTGCTAGGTGCCTCCCGTGTGCATGGTCCCTCCTCTGAGCGACCCCCACATGTGTATTTCCACTGTAAGCCTCTTTGAGCATGTGTCTTTCCCTTGGCAAGCCACCTTGCCACCCCTGGGGTTGAAATATTCCACCTACGGCTGGACACCCTAGTGTTCTCCATATGCATCCTTCGGGTCATATGTGTATTCTCTAAGTCCCCCCCTCTGGGCTGGCAATAATTGCATTTTCCCTAAACCTGGGATATGCCCCCCAGTGTACTTTGGTATTCCTGTGTTAAATAGGAGTCCTTCGTCCGTGCCAGTTTCACGACAGGGATCTCAGATTTACGCAGGGCACTGGAAGCAGCCGAGAAGGTGGCGTGATTAGACTGGTAACCCCATTCGTCGTCATCCGACGTAACTCGGAGTGACAACGAAAGGGAACGTCTCGGTTACGTATGTAACCCTCGTTCCCTGAGTAGGGAACGGAGACATTACGTCTTCCTGCCACTTTCCGCTGTAACGCGGGGATCGCCTGAAGCTCAGTCTCGGCTCCCCAGCGAAGAAACATATTTGCATGTTGCCGGCGTCCTCCTTTTATACCCACGAGGTAGGGCGGAGATACGCTATACAAATTCCGCAGACCCATGGCATTTCTTTGCCATTGGCTCGTTTTGTAATACTCAAAGTTGATAGGCTTTCTAAGCGAAACCCCATTCGTCGTCATCCGACGTAACGTCTCCGTTCCCTACTCAGGGAACGAGGGTTACATACGTAACCGAGTTACGTTTTATTTATCTATGTAAGTCAGTATATCGCAGTGTGACCCTATAACCGTGATGTATTAGATTAAAATGTGTATACTTGGTAATTGAACAACTTATTTAATATAATATCAAGTATTATTCACTATTTTATATGGTTATTTATCTGTAAGCCGTTATATTGTGGTATCCACATGATCTTCCTATATCACCATGTATTAGATTAAAATATGTATACTTGATCATTTAACAGCTTATTTAATATAATATGCACTATTATTCACTAATTTAAATGGTTTATTTATCTGTGCAAGACAGTATTTTTGCTCAATTATCCGACGACATAGACATTACGTCGCCTGCTGCCTTGACCGGTGTTCGTTATCACTAACTGTTATTTGAACTTTTCAAAGAAAACCCTTTGAAACCAGCTCTGGACTATTTTATGGTCTTTGTCTGTAAAAACATACTGATTCATATCTTTTATTTGCTTTGATCAAGCGCTTCGTTTGATCAGAACAGTGCATGAGTGTTGGGCTTCCTGAAACAAACGGCCAATACTAACACATCAGCTACAAAGAGAGGAAGGGCGGTCCCGCCGTCCTGCCATGCTTGAACCAATCTTCATTCTCAATGTAGCAAACAGAGAGCACACATCTCTCTTCTGTTCAGAAATTTAAGGATCTGTGATTTTAAACAGAACCAATAAGCCAATGACCAATAACGTCCTAATTTCATTAATGATAATTTCACTCCAACACATGTTCAAAACTAATTTCTTATTCTCCTCCACAGACATCATGCAAGATAACGTTCCATATGAATATGAAGAAGTCCGTGTCGGACTTCTTCATATTCATAATCTCATCATTTTGTGACATTATCCAGATAGACGCATAAGATCACCTCATTAAATTCATCATGTGTTTAAAACTTACTTTTAAATGTTTAATAAAATGCTATGTTGTTTTTATCTGTCATCAATGCTATTTCTTTAAACTCTTTTCTCATTCTCTCCACAGACATTATGGACAATGCCGATACATATGAAAATCTTATCCGTGTCGGACCTCCGGGTGTCCATAATTTCATCATGCTATGACATTATTCTGCTATAATAAAAGACATCCCCATTTCAAACAACCCCTGAAAAAAAAAATCATTCCTACATTCCTCTCAGTCACACCAAGCAAATTCATAAATACACACACACACACACACACACACACACACACACACACACACACACACACACACACACACACACACACACACACACACACACACACACACACACACACACACACACACACACAAACCCCGCCCCATCTCCACATCCTGTTATAAAACAGTAAATCAATCAATCAATCAATCAAGGGTCATAAATCATTTTTTGACACAAGGTGTCGCATAATTCTACTGAGGTCTTCCCGGCAACTTCAGAATGGAATTCATAAAACCAGTCCATTACTGTAAGCTGGGTGGACAGCATTCCTCGACCATGGTTTGGCTTTTGTTACACATTGGGTTGTTTTTTGTACTATCACTGTACTTTTAAGTATTGTTGACAAAGTGTGTCAAGTGAATGTTGCATGTTGTCCATTCTACAGTTTGATGAATAGGCTTACTGTCAATTCAGGCATAGGCTCACATGTTCTTCGCCTTGATCAAAACATGAGTTGCAGGAATAAATTATTTAGTCTTGAGTTTTTAGGTATTTAGATAAATTTTGTTATTTTGCTTTATGGTTTAAAAATAATATTGAGAAATGCGTTGACACTGTGTGCAGTTTTATCCAACATTAAAATATATTTCCATTGCTTAGTGTTGCAGTGCATCACATATTTTGTTGATATATTTTGTCCACAAACCAACCAAGACATCTGCACTCACAACAAGTTCATAAAGATGGAACAATGGTTGTTAAAGCACTAGTTTCATTTAACAACAACATGTGGAAGGTTTGAGTACATTTACAATGGCACCTATGTGACTCAACAGGTTTCTTTGTGTCACGTGAGTTTATGAAAGTGGTCCACCCATATTTAGCAAACACTATAAATATTAAAACAGTCAGGTAATCTAAAACAGAAGCAGCAAGAGCAAGACAAAAGAAGAGGCTTCAAATTAAAAGGTAAACTGGTAAGTAATAAATAGTGAAAATAGTAATAAATAGTGAAAAAAGTAATAAATAGTGAAAATAAAACAAATGATTTGATTGATTGTTTTATTTATCACAGGTTTTACATGTGCTAAATATATTTCCACAGCTATGTTTCCATTGCTTCTGTTATCAGGTAAGACAAAGATTTCCATAAAATATTTTATCATCAAAATCGTAAATTTACATTTTTGTATAAAAGTGTTATTTAGCATTTGTCTGGCCACTGATAATGCAGTATTTTATGTATTTATTATTATTATTTTTACCATTTTGAGAATACAGTTAGAGTACACTGTCAGAGAATACGGTCACAACACAGAATAGAGTACACTGACCCATTTGGTCCTTGTTTTCTTATTTGAAAAATAAACTTGTCTTTAACAGGTTTTATCACCTTCACCTTGAGTGTCCCTCAGTATGTTTTTGTGAATGAATCCAAGACATGGGCAGAAGCTCAGAGATACTGTAGAGATAAATACACTGATCTGGCATCCATTGAGAATGAACAACAGTCGGTCCAGTTATTGGATACAGTGACTGATGATTCCATTGATTCGGCCTGGATTGGACTCAGTGATGATCGGAATAGTTGGAACTGGACTCTAGAAGGCAGTGATTTCTTCAAGGAAGGAGGGAAAGACTTCAGGAACTGGTATAACCCAGGACCAAACCATTATGGAGGACAAAGTCAGTGTGTGGCTATGTATTCAGGGAAATGGAATACAGCATACTGCTCCAATAGATATAATTTTATCTGCTATGATGGTGAGCAGTTTCATTAATACGTATGTAGGACAATGAAAAAAAATGCAATTATGTTTCATCATTCTGAAATAATCAGCTCTCACTAATGCTCATTGATGTACTTAAATGTTTTAGGAAGACAGAATGCCAGTGCAACTTATGTTTGGGTTTACATGTTCAAAAACTGGACTGAAGCTCAGAGTTACTGCAGAGAACATCACACAGACCTCATCAGTATCAGGAATGAGACTGAAAACCAGAAGTTCCAGTTTTTATCCCATTATTATCATCATGGTATTGTTTGGATTGGACTGTACAGAACCAGAGTTTGGTCAGATCAGAGCAACTCTTCATCCAGTAACTGGACGACAGGACAGCCAGATACTGCAAGATCCTGCACTGTAGTCTCATTTAGTGACTCTGGGAAATGGGCAGATGAAAACTGCAATTATGTATTGCCTTTCGTTTGCTTCAGTGGTGAGTAGAAATCTGTCTTAATGGCCAGGACTCTCAACAAAATTTAATGCTATAAATCTGACACTTTCTCCACAGTGTCACATTTGACATCATCATTCCACTATCATTTTGTGAATGAATCCAAGACCTGGACTGAGGCTATGAGATACTGCAGAGATAATTACGTTTATCTGGCCACCATTAACAACATGGAGGAAATGAACAGTCTGATTAACACAGTTAATGGGAGTTACAATGGTTCAGCCTGGATTGAAATGTATGATGATGTGAATAACTGGAGATGGTCATTGGAAAACAATGATTTCTATCAGGAGGGAGAGAGAGATTTCAGGAACTTCTATCATCAACCGGACAACTATGGTGGGAAAGAACTGTGTGTTTATATGTATTATGATGGCAAATGGGTTGATATTTCATGTGACTACACTGAGCCATTCGTTTGCTATGATGGTAAGTGCGTTTAATTTTTTTTTCAGATTTTTCTGTAAGTAATTCTGTGCATATATTCTGGATGTGTTGTATTGTTCATATCTCAGGTAGAGAAAATCCAGCACAGAATTACATCAGAATCAATGATAGGAGAAACTGGACAGAGGCTCGTAGATACTGCAGAGATCATTACACAGATCTCGCCAATGTGAGAAATCAGACTGAAAACCAGATGATCCTTGAGACAGCAGGTGGAGGAGTCTGGATTGGACTGTACAGAAACAGGGTTTGGTCAAACGGTCAGATTGTCACATATGAAAATTGGAGACCAGAAATTCCATATTCTTCACAGCAACCAGATAATTATGACCAATGGTTTTCTCAGCAATGTACTGCAGTATCATTCATCCATTTAGGCCGATGGACTGATGAGAACTGCTTATCCAGCATGCCTTTCATCTGCTACAACAGTGAGTTTATTTTTTCTCTTTTTTCCTCTTCTTTTTACGCAGACCAAACATTTAACAGACATTACAAAAAGTGTTATTAGAAGCCAATGTATATATATTTACTCTGAATATTAAATTTTTTAATGTATACTATTTATATTATATTTTACATACTTTTTCCAGTTAATATAATATATACATATATATATATATTTTTTTTTAAGTACATTTGAAAAACCTCCACAATAAAACCATTTTAATAGTTTCATGATATATTGGTGATTGTAAAGAATAATCAAATGTATTTCTCGGTTTATTTTAAACTTACAGGAATCTGCACACAATTTTCATGCACCCGTCAGTATCACTTTGTATCTGAGTCTAAGACCTGGACTGAAGCTCAGAGATACTGCAGAGAGAATTACACTGATCTGGCCACCATTGATAACATGGAGGAAATGAACAGGCTCTTTAAAACAGTAGGTAGGACTTACTATGGCAAAGCTTGGATTGGTCTCTATGATGATCTGAACAACTGGAAATGGTCTCTGAATAATGCAAGTTTAGAAGGAGGATTTAAAAGCTGGTATGTCCAGAAACCAGTGAACTCAGGTGGACAGAGTCTGTGTGTGTCCATTTCATCTGCTTGGGGAACATGGAGAGAATTATTTTGCTCCTATATACTTCCATTTGTTTGCTATGATGGTGAGAACTCCTGTTGACTTTTTAAAGTTTTTAGAACAATATATTTATGATACCATAGATATATCACATACACATATTCCTTGCAGGAAGAGTGAATGCTAGTACAAGTTACGTGTTTGTTAACTGGAAAAAAAACTGGACTGAAGCGCAGAGTTACTGCAGAAAACATCACACAGACCTCATCAGTATCAGGAATGAGACTGAAAACCTCAAACTTCAGTCATTATTGCGGTATTATTCCTCTTGGATTGGATTATACAGAACCAGATCTTGGTCAGATCAGAGCAACTCTTCATTCAGTAACTGGAGGACAGGACAGCCAGATAATGCTGGAAACAGTCAATACTGCACTGCAGTGTCATTTAGAGACTCTGGGACGTGGACAGATGAAAACTGCAATACTGCATTATCTTTCATTTGCTACAGTGGTGAGTATTACATGCACCTCTGTTAAGAAATAGGTGTCGTGCATGGCAGGCTCAATCGCCTCCTCGGTGGAAGCTGAGGTGCTGTTGCCGGTGTTGATGACGTACTTGGGTCATTATCATTACTGAAATGAAATGTAAAAGGAGAGCGCAATTACAAAATGAAACTGGAAGCTTCTTTTTGTGTCAAAATTCAATGTAGAAAAATTAACAAGTCCACTATAAACTCATGTAACCCTATGAAACTCCACTGTCCACTAAAAAGACATTTCATCACTTTTGAACTGAGCTTACAGGGAAGGGGGAGGAGGAGTACCGTACACTAAAACAAACATTTCATGTCTCAATCTCTCTCTGACTAAAAATCCAATACATACACACTCAAAATGTATGAGACAATAAATTATAATGATAAAGAGGTTATTTGAAGTTGCATACCAGTCCTCAAATGAATCGTCCCCATTCTGGTAAAATATCTCATTGTCTGTGTAAAAGCTGTCTGCTCCGGATTTATCGTCATCACTTTCCAGTAACTGTTCCAAAGCTTCATCTGCCGTAAATCTTTTGCTGCTCTGCATCATAAAAGTGCTAAAATATAATAATAATGCTGTTTATGAAGTTATGTCTCTCGCTCATATGGATCTCGCGTACGCTCTGTAATACTCCTCCGCTCCGTTCGCTCGCTGGCACCTTATTCACTCTACGCTGTCTCTGTTTCTACGCTGTTTCTAACTTTGGTCCCACCCCTTGCAAGGCTACAGAGTGCTCTGATTAGCTAGAATACGTCATGGTAACCTTCCTCTGATTGGGTAAGAAAAAATTCCTCTCCGCAGCAATTTTTCCATTGGTCGTTGCGAGTGGAATCTGTCTAACAGCATAAATTTCATTTACCTTTTTACACAGTGGTATTACGCTACAAGGAAGAGTGTACATATACAAATCGGGTACCACTGTTTTCAGTGGAATCTGAGGAAGACGGCAAAAAAGATCACACGTCTCTATCATTAATAGTTTTTAAGATAATTACACATTTGTAAAAGTATGCCATTTTGTATGTATAAAAGTATGCCAATCCGTCCCCAGAGGGTTGATCTATGTTAACGTTAGTTACATATAGTTCAGTTCTATATGTGACTCAGAGTCCTGCAACGGGTCGGGTACCAGCATAAAAGTGGCTAAAACGGGTGGATTGTGTGACATTCCTAAAATTCACGGGCGGGGATGCGGGCGGATAATTAACTCCTTGCGGCCGGGTAGTAGCGGATGAAAAATATGTGCAATATTTGTGTCTAAATTACCATTACACATACGCAACAAAGGTATGACCTTTGGACTCATCATGTCACCACTGCGATAGTGTGACTTTCGTTGATGCTTCTCGTAGCCTAGTTGGAGTGTTGCTAATTTTGCCGTTTGATAGCCGGAAGCTGGGTACGTCTTCTCTTAGGAAGCATGTCGAGACTTGCAGGAGCACAGCAAGGGTTGCCAGTGCGACAATTGACAGGTACTTTGCCAAAGGCTACAAACCTCCAAAAGGGAAGACAAGGAGGCGATAACACAATTGGCTGTGCAATTTGTGTGCCAAGACATTAGATCATTTGAGACTGTGTGCGGCGATGGATTTTTGGAACTGGCGCAGGGCTTAATTGACACTGGGGCACGAGCTGGCCTTGTGGACGCGCGTCAGCTTCTGCCCGATCCAACTACTATCTCCCGTAAGATCACTAAATATGCCGAGGATAAAAGACAAGGCATAATTCCGGAGCTGAGGGAACAATTGACCGAGAGCAACGGGGCTGTGACGCTGGATTTGCGGACTGATGATTTCCGAAAAATTGGATATCTCTGTGTGACAATACATTACATTAAAAGCAATTGGGAACTGCAGGAGCGAGTGCTCTGCACAGCTGAATGGGACAGCAATTTATGTAAAACAGCTGACAGCCTCAGGCCAGCCATCGTCCAAGCACTCCGCAAATTTGGACTGGATGAGTTCTTTCCCAAACTAGTGTACGTAACTGACAGAGGTGCAAACATTGTTGCGGCCCTCTGCACAGCCACGAGATTGAGTTGCGCAGCACATATCCTGAACACAGTATTGCATACCACACTTGGGAAACCTGCTGGGGACGATTTGTTTGGTGATGAGATATCTGGTGTCATTGAGTCCGCTAAGTCGCTTGTGACTTACTTTAAGCAGTCACATCTCCAGAATCGTCTGCAAAAAACCCTGAAAGCATCCGTGGAGACGCGATGGAACTCGCTTCACACGACGCTGGACTCCATTAGCAACCAGTACGAGGCCATCCATGCTCTTGTGGAGGAACGTGACGAAGAACACCGTTTAAACTGCATGAGCAAGGAGACTTTGCATGACATTGTGAATTGTTTGGCATGATTCAAAGAAGCCACCAAAGCCCTGGAAGCATCCAAAACTCTGACCATTCACTTGACAGCTGTGTGGTTAGAGCGCCTCAAACGTCACCTTCAGCCGTCTTCTACTGACAGTCTGACATTGTCATCGCTTAAAGAAAAATGCCTCAAGTTTTTTAACTGAGAAATTTGAGCTGCATCTCTTGCACAAGCTGGCAATGTTCTTGCATTCAAAGCTGAAAAGCCTGAAGCTGCTGGCAGACCATGGTGAACTATTTGCGTTATCAGGTTCCATAGCCTATTTAGGTGCCGATGTAGGCTACATGAATGGTGCAAAACAAAGCGCACTTTAGCCTGTTTCATTAGCCCATTCATGAGGCTATTGTGATGTTGAGAGAGGTGCGAGATAAAAAATAAAGCACTTTAATTGGAATGATTTTAGCGTGTGTGATTTATCGCGGGCACGGGTCGGGTAACGGGCCAAATATTAACGGTTCTGGGCGGGTGCGGATTTAATTTAGATATTATCACGGGTGACGGGTCGGATCTGGTGCTGAACTTTGCAAAAATGGACCCGTGCAGGACTCTGATGTGACTAACTTTAATAAAAATCAATACATTGATGTTAACAAATGTCAGTTAATGCAAACCTGACATAACTAATGGCACTTTATTTAGTCAACAAACATTCTACCAAGGTTCATTAATTCCAAATCCAAAATGTCCTTACAAGTAATCTAACTTTTATCCTTACCCTTTTTTCCCACCTTGCCAGCAAATGCATCATCCCATCATTTTGTGAATGAATCCAAGACCTGGACTGAGGCTCAGAGATACTGCAGAGAGAATTACACTGATCTGGCCACCATTAACAACATGGAGGAAATGAACAGTCTGATTAACACAGTTAATGGGAGTTACAATGGTTCAGCCTGGATTGGACTGTATGATGATGTGAACAGCTGGAGATGGTCATTGGAAAACAATGATTTCTATCAGGAAGGAGAGAGAGATTTCAGGAACTTCGATCATCAACCGGACAATGGAGCGAATGAACTGTGTGTCTCCATGGATTATAATGGAAACTGGTTTGATTCATCATGTGAAAGTAATTACACATTTGTTTGCTACAATGGTAAGACATTACAAGTAACACATGTGTGTGTCTGTGTGTTTGTGTGTGTGCGTATATATATTGATCCTGAAGTGTTCAATATTTTTCTTCCACATTTAAACCCAAAATTCTTGAGAGAAAAAGGAGACTGAAAAAGATTGTTTTTCATTATTTGATTTGGCTAATTAGTAATGTATTTTGTTTTCAAAATGTATTTTATTATATAGCTATAATTATATTTGACAAATAACAAATAAATTGACTAATTTACATCCACCAAATTGTTTTTTCTTAGGCAGAGAAAACGCCTCTCAGAAGTATGTTGTGGTAAATGAGGGAAGGACCTGGACTGGAGCTCAGAGCTACTGCAGAGAGAAATACACAGACCTGGCCAGTGTGAGAAATGAGACGGAGCGTCAACAGATACTGAATGTTACACGTTATTATTCTGGTTATGGTTATTATGTATGGATTGGTCTGCACAGAAACAGACTGTGGTCAGACCAGAGCAGCTCTTCTTTCACATATTGGCTGCCATATACTCTGTATGAAGCTGAACAACCAGATAATGGTGAAAATGTCCCAGGACAGGAGGGAGCTCAACACTGCACAGCTGTGTCTTTCAAATACTTTGGTCAGTGGACAGATGAAAGATGCTTTGCCAGTTTGCCTTTCTTCTGTTACAGTGGTAAGCTATTATACCTTATTTATTGAAATAAATGAATAAGCATCACGTTACACACAAAACAATAAAATTGTAAATTCGATAACCTTTTATGCTTGGTCTTCTGTTTAATTTCTGGTGAACGTGACGATCATCATATTGACCCACCATTTCAGATGCGTATGGTAGGTTTGTGTAAATAAGTTATCAATCCAATCTTGACAAAACTATTTTCTACAAAACTGACCCGTTTTGTTTTGCTTTTTTTTATTATTTTTTTTATCAGTGGCGGGACTGAGAGTGACACTAACAAGTGCAGAATATTTATCAAAGTCTCAGATTGAAGACCTGGTAATTACACAGGTAAAAAATAAAATAAAATAAAATGTCACAATGTGAAAAAAATCATGAAAGTTTAAGTAATTCATTAACACCATGTTAAAAAGCTCAAAATATCTTACAAAAAAAATTTCAGCTACAGGAAGAATTTCTGAGACTGGGGCTTCCCAACAACTTCACCATGCACCTGAGAAACTATCGTAAAACCAGTCCATGAGAGCCGAGGAGTGTTCCTCACACAAAGAAAATGGTTGTAGGGTCCTTTTTCCCCCTTTAAACTATACATCCACTGTTTACACGTTTGTAATTCTATGATAAATCTGTCTTTGAATCTGAGCCATAAGTTAAACACTTTTAACAAATATATACAGCTCTTGGTTAGAAACAATCCAAATACAATTCATCCTTTTTGTGGATTTTTTTTGTCTTTTATCTTTTATATTTCCTTTCAGAAATAGAAACTTCTATGCCATAAAGTGCATTTTTATTTGTTGTATATTTATAATCTAATAAAGAAAATTTAAAATAAAAATGTTTTTTGTTACAATTATTGAAGATTGTTTGAAGAGTACAGTATGTGTCACGTCTGCATGTTTAAACTCACAGCAATCTTCATAAGCTTGATTTGGCTGTTTGAGTACATAGACTCATGTCACCAGCTGAACATACACAGAACTTTTTCAAAAATAAAACTGCATGAAATATTAAGACTTATTTTCAGAGAATATATGGTAACACTTTATTTTGATAGTCCCATTTTGGCATTCGACTGACTATACGTGACGTAACTACATGTCAACTAACTCTCATTAAAGTATTGCAGTTTTTCTCACTCACTTTTTGAATTTCTACAACTGTTTGCTGGAACATCAGAACTCTATTGCATGTCTGCAGAATGTAGTAACTCCCCCAAAACATTTAATTCATGCTTCAAAACCTTGTTGTTGTGTTGGTAAATTGGCCAAAGCCACCAAAATAAAAAGTCTTTTTGTCATCGTGTGAGCCGAACTGGGTCAAAATGTTTAGATGTTTTTTCACCTTGGAAATATTTGTTAAATACAAATTGTATGTGCTTTCTGCTTTTTATTTGACAAGTCTGTTTTTACACTATACAAGAATGTCAGTTGAATGCTCTTCAGCACACTTGCACGGACAGGGCACGGACACCGGCATTGACATGAACACGGACACCGGCAAGTACATGGACACCGGCACAGACACGGGCACGGAGACAGACATGGACACCGGCACGGACATGGCACAGGCACAGACCGGCATGGACACAGA
Organism: Siphateles boraxobius; assembly: GCF_051911475.1. Classification (NCBI taxonomy): domain Eukaryota; kingdom Metazoa; phylum Chordata; class Actinopteri; order Cypriniformes; family Leuciscidae; genus Siphateles; species Siphateles boraxobius. The sequence goes on from NW_027509212.1 coordinate 658,393, forward strand.
CATGGACACCGGCACGGACATGGCACAGGCACAGACACGGGCACGGAGACAGGCATGGACACCGGCACGGACATGGCACAGGCACAGACACGGGCACGGAGACAGGCATGGACACCGGCACGGACATGGCACAGGCACAGACCGGCATGGACACAGGCACTGGCACGGACACCGGCTAAAAATCAAAGCTAAAAATCATTGTTATTATTTTCTTTGTTATTAAAAGATAAGAACAAAGAAACACCTTACATATACACAATATATAATATACAAATTAAATAAACAGTTTATTTCTTCTGACGTTCACCAGCACGGACACTGTCACGTTCATTGGCATGAACTCTGAACAGTACCGCCCCAGTGACAGATTTTCTTCTCCTGCATTGTTCCTGACAACTTAAAAACCTGTTTTTTCTGTTCTGAGATAAGAGAGACTGCTGTCAAATTTTCTTTCACATTGATTGACTTGTCAACAACAAAGTCTTTTGTGGGTCACTTTGTATAACAGATGACAAAATATGCATATACCTCATACAAGCTGTCTACATGGTTTCAGCTGGAATATATATCAAACACAATCATTATTTAAATTGGAAAACAGAACACACATAGAGAAACACATGGGGAGAAAATCTTTTGAGTATCTTTGATCCAGAGACATTTTTTCAAACTTCAAACCAGACAGGCTAATACACTTTTGAAAAAGTCTTAGTTTTTTTGTGATCCCCAACTGAGTTGATTGTACGGGGCAGATGCAGATATTAAAAGAAGAGAAAATAAACGGTACAACAATTTTGGTTTCCCCTTTTCCTCTTTCTTTATCCAGCGATCTGCCCTTTTTTTTTGGTGTTATCGATCAACTTATAACGTGTCAAATCCAATGCACTTTATCATGCCTGCCTGCTTGTTTTCCAGGCGTCATCTTGAGCAATGGATGCAAAGTGCTGCCTGTAGTTTATTTCAGCTGATTAATTCGACCCACACTGTTTTTATTTGACTTGCTCCTGATGACTGATTGTGATTGACTTATTGTGGATGGGTGAGACTTTCAAGAAGACTGAGTTTGCTTCAGGGTGTGTTGACACATGTATGCATATTCTGGATTGCATCCATATCTATACATCTGAGAAGGAAACAAAAGTGTAACAAATTTATTGTGACAGATAGACAGATAGATAGATAAACCCACTCACTCTCGCACAGATTATATTTCACATCTGTTGCCATCAGTACGGTATAATGAAGTACACGAAGGGATGAAATTCAGAAGAGAAACATGTGACAAAGCCAGTGACATTATTTAGACTGACAAAGAGTATTTACACAACAGATTGGGCGACCCAAAGCAATATCAAAACTTGACTGTCAGATGTGAAATTAAAAATGACAGACTCCAATATGCTGCATAGAAGGATGGCAAAAAATACAAGGATTTGAGAGAATATGACAGAGGCTCCGTAATGTAATTATGGAGCCTCTGTGACAGCATCTTAAAAATCAATACCACCACACAAAGACCAGGAGAAGCGTTGCATTATTAAACCTCTAATCACATGCTAAAGCAGCCCTTTGTGCTGGTGAGATTCATAATGTGCTGCCAGATTCAGTTTTGGGCCATTCTTTGGGTTTCTTTGGTATTGTCACTGTGTTGTGTGAGCAGAGGGTGTGTGTATGTGGGATCCTGTGTGTGTGCTTGACTGTGCCTGTGGTTAAAAATAGGGGACAAGGAATGTGTGAATGAGCTTGAGGGACAAGTACTGTATAAATGATGGGTAGTAAAATAAAGGAAATAGTAAAAGAAAACAATTGTTTCAATATAATAATCTTGCAGATTATTGTAGTATAAATAAGTTAAAGTATAAAATATATATTTAATTAATAAATGGACTGATATAATGATATATATTAATAGATGATGATAAATAAGAATGCACATGCTTAATATATTATATCTTATATCTGAAGACGTCTAAAATTTGTATCTCATTATCCCTGAAGACAAAGTGAGAAAATATTATTCTATTGTAAATAATTAAGTTTGTGCAAAGGAAAAAATAAAAGTGAACAAGATTGAGTGACAAAGTTTCAACAGTCATAAATAATTTACAGCAATCTTAGCACTGTAGTAATGGGAATAGTTGGGAATGGCTGAGCAAAATTGTATTCACCATGTTAGATTATTTTGAGCACAGCATGCAAATATAGGAGAAAGATTGATGTCTGATTTTATGATAGGGAAAATTATTTAAATGTATTATACTCAGATAGTCAAAAGTTAGATTATTGCTGATATTGCAAAGAAGAGATAGCTTGCTTTTTCCTGCAACGAAGAACTTGCTTTACTAAAAACAGAATGGGAGAACTGCTGTTGTCAACCAGTGATTATTATATAGTAAAAAAGAACTAGGAAAAAGATGGTTAAAAAGTGGAATTTAGAAAAAAAAAGAAAAAAAGCTAATAGCTCAGGAACAAATATTTATAAAGATTAATTTGATCTATGCAGCTCTCTGAGTGTTCAAGTTTCAGATGGCTTCAGTGTCGAATGGAAGAGGTGAAAGGTCAAAGACGACTGCGGAGAGAAGAAGATGAGAGGGTGAGAGGCTTTCAGCTCCCCTTCTGAAGATGACCACTCTCTGGAAAACTCAGCATGGAGAAAGACTGATTTAATGCTGGAAAAGGTGAAACTTTCACTATTTCACTGGAGACTTTTTCCTGAGGACAAGAGGAAAATCCTGAGATGCAAACCTGTGGCAAAATCTATCAAAAGCCCAAACTCAGAAGAGGCAGAGAAACAACAGAGCCAATATACAGTCTACTACACCAAGCCTTTGAGTGACAGCTAGGCTGACGACACATGCAGAGCGACAGCCATGAAGCTTCAACAGACTGATAATCTAAAAACAGTAAAACCGACCGGCATCCTTCCCTTACGGGCAACACAGGTCTGGCAACTTCAATGATCGCTCTATAGAGACTGCTTCAAATTAGTTAATTATTAGATTAACTTTATTCATTCTGATTATTCACTGGTCTCATAAGCAATTCTTTATATTCTCTGCTAAACTAACCCTCTCTGCTTTTTCAGTGTAGGTTCAAGTCCAGCCCTATAAAAAAGAAAGAATACACTGAAAGAGACAAGTGGGTGCTCAACTCACTAAATAGTTCAAACTGAGGCTGGATTTGTTATAGTGAGGGCTATTACATTAAACAACTATAGGGGTTAAAAGCATGAGAAAAATTATTCTGTAGCAAAGAAAAAGATAGACACAAAATGTCAAAGATTATTATTAGTGTTTGCTAAACAATGATATTGGTCACTCCATTTTGTTTTGGTAAGTTTTTAGAGATATAGATTGGAGAAAAAATTACTCCAAAAGTCCAAAATTATGAAATCGCAAAAAATGCTGACAAAACTGGGATAATGAGATGGAAATGTTGTTGGCCATGGATCCAAGATTATGCAGAGATCTCCAATTTCTTAAAGCAGCTCATGAGCAAAAAAACAAAAAATAGGAAAAATCAGAAAAACAAATGACAAAATGCATTTGAAAAATTACAATTGGCAGGCCTATTATACTAATTATTATTCTAAAATACTTAGTCTATTAGAATTTGTAAAATGAAAAAAAAAAAGGATTATAACAATGGTGTTAAACTAAACCTTATGATCATTGACACTTCACAATAGTGTTTGACATAGTTGTGTTGACCTGATCAGACCTTATGGCTAAAATTATAGGATGCCACATTTAGAGCACAACCTGCAAGAGTGTATGCTGGCCAGTGTGTGTGAGAGAGACACTGAGTGTGAATGAGTGAGAGATTGTGTATGAAGAGACACTAAGGCAAATCAATTATTTTGCCAATACAGCTGTATTTAAAATTTAACATGTGGGCCCACAGGGCAAATTCTGCCCAATAAAATAATGACCATGGATGGATTTGGTTAAATTTCCTGGCCAGGAACTGAAGTAACAATATGAAAAAACAAAGAATGAAAAGAGAAAAATAAAAAAATAAAAAACAGTGCCACATTTGCGCAGCGCATAACATATCTGCCTTTCTTTTCAGCATATCGTGATGGAGCCGATCTTTGTCAAAAGTATGAAATATTGTCTTGTAACTTTTGTCAAAGTGGGTTGAGTATTGTCCAAGATGCCTAATAAATAATGTGCTAATAGTGGAACTCAAGACAAAGAGATAACTGAGTTGAATTGACTAATTATAAGAGTACATTGGAAATTTATTGTGAGAAAAATGCAAAAAGTTGCAAATAATGATGAAAAGTCAAATTTATGAAAAACAAATGAGAATATATGGATTAAAGCACTGCTGTTAATGAAGGCAGAAAGGACACCACTCAGCCCACATGACCTTTCTACAGGGAACATCGAGAAGGACAATGGGACAGATGAGCAGATGATTGAGATCACATGATGTTTTCACTAACAAAAATAATTAAGCTTTAATTTACAGATAGCAGCAGCTCGATTCCAGGAAGGATTCTGGGACAAGTCTAACAAAAAGAACCAGTAACTGTGCTTTGTAATTTCAGAAGAAGTTGTCACGTTGCACACACGGGAAACAGAGAGATCCAATTTGCAGTATTTATTAGGGTAATCCAAAAACATAAATCCAGTCCAGGCAGGGGTCAAAACCAACGTAGCAATCCAAAAACATAAAACAATAAACAAACTAGCACAAAGCAGAACAGACCTCAAAAGTGACGTGATGAATAACAACGACTCCGTGACAAACACTAAAACAGACAGGGTATATATACACTCAAACTAACAAGGTGATGGGAAACAGCTGAGTGCAATGAACTGATGAGTGACAGACAGAATGCTGGGAAATGAAGTCAAACGTGAAAGACACCGTGAGAACGAGGACCTCTAGTGGCAACCCAGGGAACACAAACCAGACACTGTGACATAACCCCCCCTCTACGGAGCGGCTACCAGACGCTCCAAGACCCACAAAAAACAAACAAAACAAGAGGCCAGGAGGGAGGTGGAACGGTGGAGGATCAGGGGGAGGGATGGGGGGCCAGGTCCATGGAAGGGAACAGAAACAGGGGGTGATGGTTTAGCCGGCGGCCAGGGTGAAGCAGACGGTCCATGGGGCGGCCAGGGCGAAGCAGACAGTCCATCGGGCGGCCAGGGCGAAGCAGACAGTCCATCGGGTGGCCAGGGCGAAGCAGACGACCCATCGGGCGGCCAGGGCGAAGCAGACGACCCATCGGGCGGCCAGGGCGAAGCAGACGACCCATCGGGCGGCCAGGGCGAAGCAGAAGACCCCTCGGGCGGCCAGGGCGAAGCAGAAGACCCCTCGGGCGGCCAGGGCGAAGCAGAAGACCCCTCGGGCGGCCAGGGCGGTGAAGACCCCTCGGGCGGCGAAGACCCCTCGGGCGGCCAGGGCGGCGAAGACCCCTCGGGCGGCCAGGGCGGCGAAGACCCCTCGGGCGGCCAGGGCGGCGAAGACCCCTCGGGCGGCCAGGGCGGCGAAGACCCCTCGGGCGGCCAGGGCGGCGAAGACCCCTCGGGCGGCCAGGGCGGCGAAGACCCCTCGGGCGGCCAGGGCGGCGAAGACCCCTCGGGCGGCCAGGGCGGCGAAGACCCCTCGGGCGGCCAGGGCGGCGAAGACCCCTCGGGCGGCCAGGGCGGCGAAGACCCCTCGGGCGGCCAGGGCGGCGAAGACCCCTCGGGCGGCCAGGGCGGCGAAGACCCCTCGGGCGGCCAGGGCGGCGAAGACCCCTCGGGCGGCCAGGGCGGCGAAGACCCCTCGGGCGGCCAGGGCGGCGAAGACCCCTCGGGCGGCCAGGGCGGTGAAGACCCCCCGGGCGGCCAGGGCGGTGAAGACCCCTCGGGCGGCCAGGGCGGTGAAGACCAGGGCGAGGGCGACCATGGCACAGGAACAGCAACAGACACCGGCTCATAAACAAACACCGGCTCATGCACTGGAACAGGCACTGGCTTTGGAACAGACATTGGCTCCAGCTCTGGAACAGGCACTGGCTCTGCCTCCGGCTCTGGAACAGGCATTGGCTCTGCCTCCGGCTCTGGAACAGGCATTGGCTCTGCCTCCGGCTCTGGAACAGGCATTGGCTCTGCCTCCGGCTCTGGAACCTGCATTGGCTCTGCCTCCGGCTCTGGAACAGGCATTGGCTCTGCCTCCGGCTCAGGAACAGACACTGGCTCTGGAACAGGCACTGGCTCTGTCTCCGGCTCTGGAACAGGCACTGGCTCTGCCTCTGGAGCAACAGCCACCTGCTCAGGAACTGCAAACACCGACTCAGGAACAGTCACTAGAACAGAAATAACCACAAGGACAGACACAAACACAGAAACAAGCTCCGGCTCAGGAACAGACACTGGCTCCGGCTCAGGAACAGACACTGGCTCCGGCTCAGGAACAGACACTGGCTCCGGCTCTGGAACAGACACTGGCTCCGGCTCTGGAACAGACACTGGCTCCGGCTCTGGAACAGACACTGGCTCCGGCTCTGGAACAGACACTGGCTCCGGCTCTGGAACAGACACTGGCTCCGGCTCTGGAACAGACACTGGCTCCGGCTCTGGAACAGACACTGGCTCCGGCTCTGGAACAGACACTGGCTCCGGCTCTGGAACAGACACTGGCTCCGGCTCTGGAACAGACACTGGCTCCGGCTCTGGAACAGACACTGGCTCCGGCTCTGGAACAGACACTGGCTCCGGCACAGGAACGGCAGACACTAAAGGTCTGAAGGGCGTCTCCAGGATCCGAGCTAGACGCTCTAAATAGCCGATCAGTGCCCCTCCGGCCACGAGAATGGGCATCTCCCGATCTGTCTTTGACTGGGCAGACGTGGCTTGAGCCGTCTCTGTCTGGGCAGATGTGACCTGAATAGTCTCTGACTGGGCGGACGGGACGTGAGCAGTCGCTGACTGGGCAGACGGAGCGTGAACAGTCTTTGACTGGGCAGACGGAGCGTGAACAGTCTCTGACTGGGCAGACGGAGCGTGAACAGTCTCTGACTGGGCAGACGGAACGTGAACAGTCTCTGACTGGGCAGACGGAGCGGTCTCTGGCTGGGCAGATGGACTGTGTCTCTTCCTCCTCCTCCGTCCATGAGTGCGAGAGGGCGCTGGGCTGGACGGCGCCAGTGGTGAGAGCTCGAGGCTGGACGGCGCCAGCGGTGAGGGCTCGGGGCTGGACAAAACCAGCGGCGAAGATCCTGTGCTGGGCGGAACCAGCGCCGAAGATCTAGTGCTGGGCGGAACCAGCGCCGAGGATCTTGTGCTGGGCAGAACCAGCGGCGAGGATCTTGTGCTGGACAGAGCCCGCAGCGAGGATCCTGTGCTGGACGGAACCAGCGGCGAGGATCTTATGCTGGGCCAGTCCGGCGGCTCCGGATCAGAAAAATCGCCAGGCGGAGGACGGTGTCGTGGAACTTGTCGACCACCTCCTCCCCTGCAACCTCCCCGAGTTCTGGAGAACTTCGCCAGACGAGTCCCCAGAAACGACTCACCATTTCTGATGGAAGATTTCGCTGAAGCCTTAGCCGCTGCGGCTTCCTCAGTCAGTTGGGCCCATAAGGCAAAACATTGATGAATGTTCATACGGGGGGGAATCTCTTCAACCCGCGAATTCCCCCTCTGCTGCCTCCTCTCCTTCTCGGCATTTGGGGAAGATCCACAAAAGTCCATACTGCTGGATCTATTTGTGGACGGAGTCGTTCTGTCACGTTGCACACACGGGAAACAGAGAGATCCAATTTGCAGTATTTATTAGGGTAATCCAAAAACATAAATCCAGTCCAGGCAGGGGTCAAAACCAACGTAGCAATCCAAAAACATAAAACAATAAACAAACTAGCACAAAGCAGAACAGACCTCAAAAGTGACGTGATGAATAACAACGACTCCGTGACAAACACTAAAACAGACAGGGTATATATACACTCAAACTAACAAGGTGATGGGAAACAGCTGAGTGCAATGAACTGATGAGTGACAGACAGAATGCTGGGAAATGAAGTCAAACGTGAAAGACACCGTGAGAACGAGGACCTCTAGTGGCAACCCAGGGAACACAAACCAGACACTGTGACAGAAGTGATCAACAGAGTGACATTTGAGTTCATGTCTCTCAACTTAAAATACACCAACTAACTTCAGCAACCCCCCACAACTGAAGTGAGGGATCAAGGACATGCTGACAATGAGAGAAAGAGTCCATTGCAACGAACGACTCAAGAGTCACCCTGGTGAAAGATGTAAAGATGACAAGACTAACAGAATGATCAAATCATGAATGGAAAAAGAAGACAAACCTGACCAGAAACACAGTAATGAGAGGAACTGTGCAAAGAAGACAGAATCAACAGAGATGAGTACAAGCTCAAACAATAGTCAACATCAACCAACTTTCCTATGATTGGATGTTCAGCCCTTGAATAGATTCAGTAGCAACTTAATAATAACCCCACAATAACAAAAAGCAATTCAAGAGAAAAATATATTAAAGCAACATAGAAAACAATGATAATGAAAAACAGAAAGAAACTAAAATAATGTTAACAATTAATGTAAGAAATTAATATAGCATAGTGGGAATTAAGACAATGCATGAAGGAAAAATTAGAACTAAAAATACCTTTTAAAATAAATCTTATACTCAGATGAAATTTGTCAATACAAGGGTATACTTTATTAATTTAAGGCTACAGTTGAAATTAAAGCAAGTATTAACAAATATTAAATTTTAATTTTAATTGATAAGAATACAATTTGATTCAATATGCAATTGATTAGTTAAAATTATATCAAGTAGTGCTCGATAGAAAGTTTATAGACTTTCAAGAACTTATTGAAATCCAATAACTAACAGGCCCTTGTGAACAATCTAAATGGCACCAGAGGGGGGTCAAAAATAGATATTTGCCATTCACATGGAGGACAGATTGTTGAACCAATGAATACTTTTGAATATTCTCAGTCCAGATGTGCAATGGTTTTAAACCAGTGCGCAAAGGGGGGAGTAAGGTAAGGAAATTAAAAATTAAAATGAAGATAAAATTAAAGGCATTTTAAATTAAAAGGCATTTTTGCAAAGTTTTGTGAAATTTGAGGCAAAAACCAAGTTAAGAAAAGAACAGCGACAAAAATAGGCCATATGTCAGTATACCAGAAGAACTATTAAAACACTTGGTAATGGATTATGTGGACATGATATAGATGGGTAAAAGCAATGAAATCAACAGAGGAGGGGCAGGAACAGAAATTAAATTTCTAACATAGAAGTAATCCTTAGATTGAAAAACTATCAGAAATAAGGTCATATTATATGTCAACTAAAAAGAGTATTGAAGATTAAAAATAAGTTGCATACGAACACAAGGAAGTTTTAATAATGATTAAGTTATAATGCTAATGGTTTAAATGGTTGATAGACAAACTTTTAGATTGTTAGATATAAAGAAAAATAAATGTACATATAAGGAATATGTAAGAGTGCAAAAAGTTGTTCTCTAGAGTTATTTTTCTAATTGTCTAATGAGTTTATTGAATCACTTTTATGAGATAAATGTAACATTGCTCTGAAGCTTTCTTAGTTAGAGTGATTACATGAGACATAATTAGTTTATTCATAATAGATTATTTAGAAATTAGTAGAAACGAAGAAAATGTATTCAGTTTAGTCTTGAACTGAGGAGGTACAATGAGAATAGGAAGCAATACGCGAGATTAAAAAGGTCAAAATGGAATTTATTGTTTAAATTTGGTAATAAAATAGACAGTAAGTGAAATGTATTGCAATTTATTAGATAGGTGTAAAGTGTTCTGTTCACTAAAATTGACTGACTAAAAGATGGATTGTTCGAATTTAAGAAATGATATTCTCTCATAAGAAGTGATAAAAACGAGAGAGTTATGTTTACCCAGCCATATTTTGAATTAATAGTCATATGGATCTGTCACGGAGCCATCCACATCACTTCCGCCCACTTGTTACACCAGATCCCAATCACCTGAATTCTAATCTCCGGCACCTGTACATCATGATTACTATCACTATTTCAGTCTCAGTCTCCTGCACCTCTGTGTCTGGTAGTCTGGAGAAATGTGTTTTAATTTTTTGTTTTCTTTTTTAAAGACAACTGGGTTAATTAAAAGAATGTAAAAAGGTTAGTCTGATTCGTTTACAGTGTAGGAGTCTGACTCATTGATCCACACTCCAGTCCAGATGGTGGCGGTAATGCACCAAAAAGCTGGTTGCCAACCGCCATAGAAAGAGAAGAAGAAGAAGACCTCTGTGTCTGGTCTCGTCTTGCGAAGCTACAGACTCATTTCATCTGTTACATCCTACCTGAAGATTCTTACCTGTTGTCCTGTGTATTCCCGTGGTCATCGCTCTGAGTCTCCTGGTCTCCATCGTCCTGTGTCTCCTTAGTCTTCGTGTTCAACAGTACCCTGGTAAAAGACATTGTGTTTCTATTCAGTGAAGTTCTTTTCTTGTCAAGTTTATTTTCTTCGCACTCTGTTATTGCTCTGCACTGTTCACTCAGCATCTCGCTCTCTCTGCACATCAATAAACCTGAATATTACTTACATCTGTCTTTCTGTGAGTGTGACAGAAGACCAGACCAAACTATGCAGAGTACGAGCGCAGTTTCTACGGATCCGTTTGCGGAATTGGTGAACGCAGTTCGTCAATCGCTTCCGCAACCCAGCACTCCTTCACCTGCTGCCTCTACCAGTCCCATGGCCCGACCAGCGACCTATGGCGGCGAGGCGGAGGATTGCAGCGGGTTTATTCTCCAGTGCACTCTTCACTTTGAGATGCCACCCCAATTGTATGCCACTGATAGAGCGCGGATTGCATTTATAATTTCCCTTCTCTCTGGTCGAGCTCTTTCGTGGGCACAAGCATTATGCCAAGCCGATGTCCCAGTAACTAAATCTTTAACAGCATTCATTCAGCATTTCAAGGAAGTTTTTGGGCAGTCCACGTCTTCTCTAACCGTCCATGATCAGCTCTTTCGACTCAAACAAGGTAATCGATCGGTGGGATCCTATGCATTACATTTTCGAACACTCGCTGTGGCAAGTGGATGGGAGGAAGTCGCTCTTCTCACCGCCTATCGCCATGGTCTCAATCCTGAAATTCGTTCATTGATGGTTATACATGATGATAATATGGGATTAGAGGCTTTCATCCAGAAATTGATCCGTGTCTCCCAACGACTTACTGCATGCCCTTCAATCCAACCCGCTATGCATCCTCCCCCTCCGGAACCATCTGCCGCCCTTCCAACACCAGAACCTATGCAGGTAGATTTTCAGCGACTTTCCACAGCGGAGCGTCAAAGAAGATGGATTAATCGTCTGTGCCTGTATTGTGGGGGCGAGGGACATGTCATCACCACTTGTCCTATACGACCACCACGCCCAGCGGTTAGTACTATCCAACTCTCTCCTAAAATTGCACCTTTGACTCGTACTACTGTCTACCTAGTAACAGCCTGTTCCAATGTTCCAGCACAAGCTCTCATCGACTCCGGATCAGCGAGTAACTTCATTTCCCACAACCTCCTTCAAAGGCTCAACATCAAGAGGAAACGCTGTCCCCAAAACCTAGAGGTTCATACTATTCTGGGTAAGCCGCTGGGTAGTGGTCGTATATGTCACTTCTCCCCCACCATGACACTCCACATAGGTTGCCTACATTCCGAGGAGATTTCGTTCTTGGTGTTGGAAGAATCCACAGCGGACATCATCCTGGGACGCCCGTGGTTGCTCCAACATGAACCTCGGATAAACTGGGTTACTGGTGAGATTCTTCAGTGGGGCTCATCCTGTCATCAGTCCTGTTTAACTCCTGTGGTCAAGGTGTCTAGTTCTCCTTTCCATTCCAGTGCTACCAGTCCATCTATCGCCATTAATTCCACTACCATTGAGAGCCCAGAGTCTGACAAGAAGATGGAGATTCCTTCTGAGTATCGGGCGTTCCAGGATGTGTTCAGCAAGCGGTTGGCAACACAATTACCACCTCATCGGCCATGGGACTGTGCCATAGACCTGCTACCTGGGGCGACTCTACCCAAGGGTCGAGTCTATCCCCTGTCCATCCCGGAGCAGAAGGCCATGGAGGAGTACATCACTGAGGCACTTAGTCAGGATTTCATTCGTCCTTCTACATCCCCTGCCGCTTCAAGTTTCTTTTATGTGGCGAAGAAGGACGGAGGCTTGCGGCCCTGCATAGACTACCGGACTCTTAATTCCCAAACCATAAAGTACAGTTATCCCCTTCCTCTGGTCCCCTCAGCCCTGGAACAACGATGTCACATACCGGCTCAATCTACCAGCACAGTACCGTATCTCTCCATCTTTTTACGTTTCTTTGTTATAACCCTACTCTGAACCCTTGTCTCCTCCCCTTGCAGAACCCGATGTACCTCCTCCTCCAGAAGTCGCAACTGATGAGCTCATCTACAGAGTCCAAGCCATCATCAACTCACGACGACGGGGCAATCGTCTGGAGTACCTAGTAGACTGGGAGGGGTATGGCCCAGAAGAGCGTTCATGGGTAGCTCGTGACGACATCCTTGACCCCTCCTTGCTAACCCAGTTTCACCAGGAACATCCCACTCGTCCTGCACCCAGAGGTCGTGGTCGTCCCCGTCGTCGTGGGTTCCGGTCTTCAGGAGCCGACCGTGGAGGAGGGGGTATTGTCACGGAGCCATCCACGTCACTTCCGCCCACTTGTTAGACCAGATCCCAATCACCTGAATTCTAATCACCTGCACCTGTACATCATGATTACTATCACTATTTCAGTCTCAGTCTCCTGCACCTCTGTGTCTGGTCTCGTCTTGCGAAGCTACAGACTCATTTCATCTGTTACATCCTACCTGAAGATTCTTACCTGTGTATTCCTGTGGTCATCGCTCTGAGTCTCCTGGTCTCCATCGTCCTGTGTCTCCTTAGTCTTCGTGTTCAACAGTACCCTGGTAAAAGACATTGTGTTTCTCATCAGTGAAGTTCTCTTCGTGTCAAGTTTATTCTCTTCGCACTCTGTTATTGCTCTGCACTGTTCACTCAGCATCTCGCTCTCTCTGCACATCAATAAACCTGAATATTACTTGCATCTGTCTTTCTGTGAGTGTGACAGGATCAAGTAGAACAAAAATGCTTAATAAATCAATTAGACTACTATAATAAGCAGAAGATTTATTATAATGCTTTGTCTGCATTAGGAGAAAAACAATTATGTGAAAAAAGTAAACTGACTTATGTTTGGTGATCAGTGTTGCACTTTTACTAAATAATATTGCGCAGGGAGGAAAATTTAGCAATTACGATTGAGTCAAGAAAAACTTAAGAGCAGAAGTTAAGGAGAACTTAATGAAAAGTTTGGAAAATTAAGGTTTGCAAAATAAGGCATATTGAAAGTGGGTTATTATTCTGTTGTGTACTTTGTACATAAAGATCACTAGTTGGAAAACCACGTTAAACGAATGGAAATGCGGAAAAAAGATAATGAAAACTAATTTGAGAGGGCAACCAAATTGATATTAACAAACCCTGGATGTTGATTAAATGAGGAATTGAGGACGAAGAAGATGATTGATGAGCCAGACCCTAGAGGATATCTACACCGCAAGAAAACTTTCAATAGTATAAGAGACTTTTATGTTTGATATACTCTACATAACTGTGTCAATAACAGGCAATGCTGAACCAAAAATGTATACACACACTTATAACACTGTCTTATTCTTTAATTTTAATTAAGGAGTAGAGAATCTTTTACTCTCTTGATTAAAAGAAAGAACGAAAAAACAACTGAAAGCAAGAAAAATGCATGGAGAGAGATGTTTGGTTCTTATGCTCCTCCGGAGTGTGGTGGCATAATCTAGTTATTGGAAAGGAGAATGAGTGACTCAATTGAGTCACTAGGTAGCATTACTGAGGGAGCTGTATTTTGAAACTACACTCTGGAAAAGGCTAGTGAAAGTGAGGCTTAGATAAGCCTCATAGGAGGGAATGTTGAAGATTTATTATTTAGAAAACAAGTAATTTAGCTATATATTTGGACACAATTATTTATTCTGTCTGTGACTTTGGATTTCCTCTGTGTATGTGAAAGACCTTGAATGGAATGATGTTTGCTGCAGAAAATTATATTCTGAGAAGTCAAATGGTAAAAGACCTTTACCCAAAACTATCTATAGGGTGTGTACCTTCTTTGGAGGAAAATGTATGTATATAACTCTGAACCAAAATATACTCGGGAGCGCGCTGGAAAGCCAGAGGGCCAGTGGGCCGGAGGGCCAGAGCGTTAGAGCACCGTTCTATGGAACGGAACGGCGTTCGAAAATAAAGTCTAATTATTTCTGGCATCAAAGATCTCTGCGAAGTTATTTTCCACAAAGACTGAAAACCACTTCAGAGCCAGCCTTAGTGGCTCCAGTGCGTCATCGAGTAGGGGCGTGTCCAGGAGCTCAGGCACTCCAGTGCATCATCAAGACCCCGTTTTAGCCCCGCCCAAAAAATCCGGAACACAGCAATGATGAAAAACTGTTTAACAGTCTAACTCCACAGTTCAGTACTTCACAGTTCACAGTCTTTGTAATATGTTTTAGCAATACATTTCTAACATTTATAATGTGTTTAGAATTTTTTTTTAGAATTGCCTTTACAGGGACTTTAACATGAATATCACACTCCATGACAAAACACCTGTGCAAAAGACTTATATCTCTGTGCCCAAGCCACTTTTACAGGAGCTGAAGGAATACCTTCAAGATCTGCTGAATCGAGGGTGGATAAGCAAGTCAAGATCTCCTTACTCCTCCCCAGTGATATGTGTAAGGAAAAAGGATGGAAGCTTGAGACTCTGCTGCGATTATTGTGAGTTAAATTGTAAGTCTGTACCAGACAGGAACCCCATTCCCAGGATCCAGGATAAGTTGGACTCTCTGAGCGGCAGTTCTTGGTTTTCAGTCTTGGACCAAGGGAAGGCCTATCATCAAGGATTCCTTGATGCCGAGAGCCGACCCCTAACAGCCTTTATAATGTTCGCACAGTCCTTCAGAGATACCAGAAACATGGAGTCAAACTCAGCCCACACAAGTGTGAAATGTTTCAAAGGAAAGTGCTTTTCTTGGGCTGCATTGTGTCTGAGGATGTTCAAAGTTAGACTAAAAACACATCTCTTTGACCTAGCATACACAACACATTATCGACTTCTATAATTCAATATTAGGCTGCATAGATTAGGTCAGCCGAAACTGGGAACACTTCCATTAAATCCTGATGTACTCGTTACATCATAAGAAGAATGGCACCTATGCTAATTTTAGTGTCTTTGTTTATCCCGAGGTTTTCTCGCAGCCCGCCGGATCCAGGCCGTTTCCATCTGACGAAGGACCTTCGCCTGGACCCGAGGACAATGCAGTGCTGAAGTGCCAACTAGCCTCTCCCTATGGAGGATCCCTATACCACTCTACAGATAAAGCGCTGTGGAATTTTTCGGTTTGCGTACCTACCCGAAGTGATAAAATAAAATAAAATTCTGCATCAAAATTTATAGACAAGACAAATAGTTTGTTTAGGCATGGTTTGAAAGGAATTAGAAATCTGCGCACATATATTCAAACGCACATAACTATAGAATCAATTCTTAATGCGCATGTGAAAGCCATCAGCGTCTATCACAGGTTCGCGTTTAAAGTCTGTTTAGAGAGAACGGTGTCGTCTTAGCGGCCCCTAATTTAATAACAAATGATCACCGCGAGCGCAGTGGATAAGACACATGCCTTTGGTGTGAGAGACCCGGGTTCGAATCCACTGTGAGATACCAATGTGTCCCTGAGCAAGACACTTAACCTCTAGTTGTTCCAGAGGCGTGCGACCTCTGACATACATAGCAATTGTAAGTCGCTTTGGATAAAAGCGTCAGCTAAATGAATAAATGTAAATCATTTAGACGGAAGTGAATCAATCAAAACTAACTTTAGCTGGAAAAAACATTATTCAAGAACCACTATAAAACCAAACCAATCTATGTTACCTTAAATTATATGTTTATCTCTGTAAAGCTGCTTTGAAACAATCTACATTGTTAAAAAGGCGCTATATAAATGAGGATGACTTAACTTGAGGATGGATATACCTTGGATCCAGCCGAAATAGCCCCGGTACAGGCCCTGAAGCTCCTAACACCAGATACCGTAGGGGATCTGAGGGAAATTATAGGGTTCCTCTCCTATTATAGAACATACATACCCAATTTCTCTCGCCTGGCAAGACCTCTCTATCAGCAGCTCTATCGCAGCACCACCACAAAGCACATTACCTGCTGAGACGAGGAAAAAAAAAAAGAGTCATTACCAAGTCAAAAGGGCAGGCATCCCCTAACACACCCATCACTTGGACAAAGACTCATCAGGATGCATTGAACACACTGATTGACCACTTAACAGAGCCACCAATTCTTGCTTATCCTGACCTGACTTTGTCCTCCATTGTGATGCGTCACAGGACGGTCTGTGAGCAGTCCTTTATCAAAAACTAAAGGGAAAGATGTCAGTGATTGCATATGGGTCAAGGACACTTACACCACCTGAGAAAAACTATCACATGCATTCAGGAAAACTAGAATTCCTTGCTCTAAAGTGGGCCATTTGTGAGCGCTTTAGGGATTATTTGTTTCATGCTCCACGTTTTGAAGTGTACACTGGCAATAATCCCTTAACGTACATTTTGACAACAGCCAAACTCAGTGCAACAGGACACCGTTGGGTTGCAGAGCTGGCCGATTTTAATTTCACCATCAAATATCGGCCAGGGAGATGCAATGCAGATGTAGATGGCTTCTCGAGGATGCCGCCAAACATTGACCAGTACATAAAACTGTGCACAAAGGAGATAAACCAAGATGTGATAAGTGCTACAGTGCAGGGTGTGATGTTACTTTTCAAGGATGCTCCTCTGTGGACAAGTACAATTGACATACAAGCAGTACACCTGGTGGAAGACGAAATCACACTGCCCACTAATCTGTATCTTTTGCAGGAGCAGATCAAGCAATCTCAACAGAGAGACCCTGTTATCAGCCGTGTTTTGGAGTATAAGAAGAATAACAGTCGCCCATTTGCTGTACTCTAAAAAAAGAATCTCATGATGCCAGACTCTTGCTGAAACAGTGGACACGATTGCACTTGGGCGATGACGGAGTCCTGTACAGAAAAGCAGGAAAGAGGAACCAACTCATCCTACCAAAGGAACATAATCAAAGATTTTCAAGGAGTTGCATCAAGAGATGGGGCATCTTGGAACTGAGAGAACTCTAAGTTTGATACGTGAGAGATTCTATTGGCCCCATATGCAAAAAGAGACTGAGCACTTTGTGACACGTGTCTGTGAGTGTCTGAAAAGAAAAAAAAACCTCACAAGATTACTAAAGCCCCATTGATTACCATTCAAACTACATACCCTTTCCAGCTTGTCAATTGATTTTCTTTACATTGAGAAGTGCAAAAATGGTTATGAATACATACTTGTAGTGATGGACCATTTAACACGTTTTGCCCAGGCTTATGCCACAAGAAATAAGTCTACAAAAACTGTGGTACAACACGTCTTCTGTAATTTTGCCCTCAAGTTTGGCTTCCCTGAGAAAATCCACCATGACATGGGAAGAGAATTTGAGAATCATCTCATGGATCAGTTGCAGAAGGTGTGTGGTGTGCATGGGTCTCATACAACCCCATATGACCCAATGGGCAACGGGCAAGTTGAAAGGTTCAACAGGACGCTGTCCATGCTCAGGACACTGAGTGATACTACAAAGGCTGACTGGAAGAACACGCCGTCCAAAGTGATCCATGCATACAACTGCACCCGCTGTTAAGCGATTGGGTTCTCTCCATATTACCTGCTATTCGGGCCTTCACCCCGGCTTCCCATGGAGCTCATGTTCAACCTGCAGACGAATGAGAAACAGCAGAGTTATGCAGATTATGTGGCTAACTGGCAAACAGGAAGCTTATCAAATTGCATCAAAGACTGCAGAGAAAGAGGCCTTGAGAGGAAAGCAATACTATGACAAGAAAGTCCATGGTGTTGAACTTTGGCCTGGCAACAGAGTCTTACTCAGGAACTTGAGTGAAAGAGGAGGGCCAGGTAAACTGCCTTCACACTGGGAAGATTGTGTGTATACAGTAGTAAGTAGGAAAAGTCCTGATGGTCCGGTGTACAAGATCAGACCAGAAAAAGGAGGACAGAGTCGGGTGGTACACCGGAACCTCCTGCTGCCCTGTGACAGTTTACCTGTGGAAAAGCCAGACACAAGAGAATGCCAAAAACAGAAAAGAAAGCACACAGCTAAGAGCAGTAAGGAGTCCAAAAAACAATACAACCCAGATTCAGACAGTGATGATGACGAAGGGTATGAACTGTGCTGTAAATTTCATCCCCGTTCTAAGCAAAGTGGAAAGTCCATCACGCTGAATCCTGAGGCAGAACCATTAAAACCAGCAATAATGAATGAGGACTTGCCCGCATACGCCCTGATTCACGAGGAGAAGAGAATCCAGACGTCACCGGAGCTGAAGAGTAGAATGTTCCACAGGAGGACAGTGTTTCTGAGGAGGAGGATCGAGATTCTGTGAGTGAACCAGAGGTGCCACAACCATCAAATTACCCAAAAAGACAGAGACATCAGCCAAAGATGTTGACTTATAATGAACTAGTAGAACCGACTGTGGTACGGAGAAATCTAGTTCTGAAGGAGATTGACTTCCAGAATGCCTGTGGTCAGAACCTGTGGAGGCCATGGACTTTAATAAACAACACGATAGTAGACTAAAGACAATTGACTATCACAGCAGAAAAAAAGGATAGAAGAAGAAAATAGAAAAAGATTACATACCTGTGACATGAGATCTGGGACCTGAAAAGTAAACAGAAAAAAAAGAGAGAGGTAACAAGACTAAGTGAATAAGTGGCGGGTAATTATGGAGTCTGGTTAAATGGTAAGATTCATCTAATTAAGATGTAACTGTTAACATATACTAACACTGCTGGTAGAAATAATCAGATTACTGGAAAAGTGCAATAGTGAGAAAATGTAGCATTACTGTAATGAGTGACCCCTTTTTTTTGGGGGGGGGGGGGGGGGGGGGTAGTCATATAGATTCAAATACTCTGATGTATTGTTATTCATATGTGTTATTGTTATTATGTATTGTTGGTTAACATTTATTAAGTATAGATGTCTGTCAACATCACTTACATCTGTGTATACTGGCGGTTGACACTAGGGGGCAGTGGGGAGTCGCGGGGCGTTTCACTTGTTCACATGAAGAAGTCACACTGCCAGCCATTTCAACACTGTGATACAGAAACTAAATTGATTGTTGTCTTTGTTGAAATTTGCAGATCTTACGTGTGTGAAGAAAATAAAAACTATATGTGCCACCAGAAAACAGCCTCTTCTGTGTGTGCAACATCTCTCACAGGATTTTTGGTAAAATTATTGTGGGTGGACCCAGTGGCGCAAAAAGTGGGTATGCGCTATATGCTGCGCAGCATCATGGGGGCGCCAAAGCAATGGTAAAAAAAAAGAAAAAAAAGAAAAAAGATTTGCGCCAAAATTGTTGCTGCATACCCCTCTAACACTGGGTAGTTGCGCCCCTGGGTGGACCTCTGGCCTTCCAGGGGTGTTCGGAGGCCTTTTAATGTTAAATTCATCAGCCTGATGCACTTTGAGAATTCAAAATGAAAAGCTCCAACCCATATTCAGTGTGCAAATTAAACAAAGAAAAATTCAAACCTCTTTTAGTAACAGTGTCTGTCTACATTACACTACTACATAATATACTATAAGAAGATAGTAACACTTTACATGGTGTCAGAAGTGAACCGACACGGCACGCAGGCTCGAGGATGTAGTTTCACTGGAGAAAACCACGCAGAATGGCAAAGTTTTCGGCACCGGAGCAGCTTAACTTCACTAAACCGGAGGACTGGCCCGATTGGAAACAACGCTTCTCCAGGTACCGAGTAGCAACGAAGCTTAACAAAGAGCCAGCTGATGTCCAGGTCAGCGCATTGATTTATTCTATGGGCCCGGAGGCAGAACAAGTGTATAAATCATTCGTCTTGGAGGATGACGAGGAAGATGATTTTGACTATGTGCTGAAGCTGTTTGACGAGCACTTTGTGCCGAAAAGGAACGTGATTTTCGAGAGAGCTCGTTTCCACTCGCGGACGGAAGAGGCGGGTGAGTCCGTTGAACAGTACATAAGGCACCTGTATGAACTCGCAGCTCACTGTGACTTTCATGAGAAGGAGGAAATAAGAGATAGACTTGTCATAGGGATTAAAGACAAAGATCTTTCATTGAAGTTACAGATGACAAGTGACCTCACTCTTAAAAAGGCAGTTGACATGGCCAGACACTCTGAGCTTGTGAAGCATCAGAACAGCGAAGCTGGCGCATCAGGGCACGTTGATGAAGTGAAATCCATTTGTGGTCCAAAAAGTGGTCAATTTGGGCCCGGAAGTAAGGTGTACACAACCCTGGATGCTGCAAGTGGATTTTGGCAGATGGCCCTAGATGAAGAAAGTTCAAAGCTAACTACCTTCATAACACCAAATGGTCGCTACTGCTTTAAACGGCTCCCATTCGGGATAACATCGGCACCGGAGATATTCCAAAGGAGGATGCAAGAACTACTGCAGGATCACGAGGGCACGGTAGTTTACATGGACTACATACTTGTGTTCGGAACCACTCTGGAAGAGCACGACTGCCGCCTGAAAAAGGTGATGGAGACAGTCCGCGCATCTGGCCTAAAACTCAACCGCCAGAAGTGTAAGTTCAGGCAGGCTTCCCTTCACTTCCTGGGCCAGGTTATCAGTCAGGAGGGCGCGACTCCAAGCCCAGAGAGAGTGCCCGCCATCACCGCCCTGGAAACACCTACGAATGTGAGTGAGTTAAAAAGGGTACTTGGTATGGTAAATTATGTTGGCAGATACATACCCAACTTATCACAAATCCTTCATCCCCTTAATGAGCTGTTAAAGAATATAGTAGCATGGGCGTGGGACTCGCAGCAAGAAGCAGCCTTCAAGAAGGTAAAAACATTGATATCCTCTGCACCTGTTCTTCAGTACTTTGATCCAAGACTACCCACTGTAGTAGGTGCTGACGCATCCATTTATGGATTAGGAGGAGTACTGCTGCAAAATCATGGAGGCACACTAAAACCAGTAGCCTATTGCTCTCGTACACTAAATGAAGCGGAAAATAACTATGCACAGATAGAAAAGGAGTGTCTTACTAGTGTATGGGCTTCAGAAAAGTTGTATCTGTATCTGTGTGGTCTGGAAAGCTACAAATTACTTACCGACCATAAACCACTGGTGACACTCATCAACCACAGAGACCTAGACAAAACTCCACTGAGGTGCCAGCGACTTCTGATCCGCCTAATAAAGTTCAACTCTGTCGCGGAGTACATCCCAGGTAAGAACCTGATAGTACCTGATGTGCTGTCGAGGCACCCGGAGTCAAAAGTGGAACGGCACAAAACAGTGCTGGAGAACATAAAAGCAGTGACAGAGAAGGATGAAACCCTGCAGAAAGTCAGACAATACATTAAGTCTGGCTGGCCGCGATACAAAAGGGATGTCGTCAGACCAGCTTTAGACTATTTTATGGAGAGAATTAGTCTTGGTGAGCATAATGGACTGGTAAAGAAGGGAAACCAAAAAGTATGAATGAGCTCGCAAGTTGAGATTGAGAAATGATATGCTGGAGAGGATCCACCATGGGCATCAAGGCCTAAACAAATCCAGGGAGAGATATAAAGATGCCATCTGGTGGCCAAAGATTGGCCAAGCGGTAAAGTAGAAAGTCTCCTCATGCCCACACTGTAATAAGCACAAACCAAGTCAAAACCTGGAACCACTCATCACAACACCTTTGCCGGAACTCCCTTGGCAAAAACTAGCTGCAGATCTTTGTGAATTTAAAGGAAAGCACTTCCTGGTTGTTATTGACTATTATTCAAGATGGCTTGAAATACTGAGTCTCACCCAGACCACCAGTGAAGCAGTTACAAGTAAGCTGATGAGTATATTCACACGGTTCGGGATACCTGAAGAGCTGATTACGGATAACGGCCCGCAGTTCACCTCACGGCAGTTCAAGGTCTTCACATCCAAGTATGACATTAAGCACTCCACGTACGTTTGTGGTGAAAACGCCACAAGGATGCATCTGCAGATTGTCAACCAAGAAAGGAACGACACTCAGACACCGTCAAAAGAAGTCTCCACCCCACCGGGTAGAATGGCATCTGGCACCCATATAACCCAAACTGACTCTGAGTCTTGTAGCATTACATCGTCACCCAGAGTATTGAGGACACGCTCTGCGCGTGCAGTGAAACCTGCTGTCAAGATGACTTATTAAGTCAGGAGAAATGGGTTAGCTAGTAATACGTTCTCCTCGTAATATACTATAAGAAGATAGTAACACTTTACACTGCTGCTGCAGAAAACATATATTTTGACACATTTTACAGCATCTGCTTGAAGGGCCTGTATCTATTTTTCACGCAATTTCTCAGCAATTCCTTGCGTTTCTTCTCCATCTATGGCGGCAAATCAATGTCAATAAGAACCGAGCGCACAACTGATGCTGGCGCGCGCGGTAAATGACTTTTAGCGAGAGAATAACAGATCTACACACGAGGAAATGGGAACTTGCGAGCTCATTCATACTCTGCCCGCGCTCATGTCATTTCCTCTGCACGCAATACTATGGAACAAAAGGGTCAAATTTCACCACTAACCAAACGCGTTTCATTCTCAAAACGCCGGTGTTTACGGCGTTTAAGACGAAAAGACGCCGCAAAGTACGACATTTTGTAGTACAAATGCCGCAAATTACGGCGTTTACTAAGCAAAAGCGCCGTCATTTTCGGCGTTTTTTTTATCCAGCCAATGACGCCGTTTATGAGGCCATCCATAGTGCGCCGTCATTTTCGGCGCTTCTGTCAGACAAAGATGGCGTCAAAAGCGGCGTTTTGTATAATATCATAATCAGCCCCACCCTTTTCTTCAAAGTTCAGCCCATCTAATGAAGTAGATGGAAAGACATATGTAGTCGTTTGTCGATCTGAATGCCGATCTGTCTTAAGGGTTCTGTTTTTCTAATGTTGTTAGGACTAGTGTTTGGACTGTTATCGTGTCATATTTGTATTTCTTCTTTGGGCATTTGTATCCCCCTTTTTCCTTTATCATATTTGGGTATATGATTTTAGCCTCTTTTACATTCATGTCTGTGAAATACATTAGATTGCCAGGCAAACTTACTACCTTTAGTAGGGCATTTGTCTGGGTGCATGGAGAGCAGTGTCGTTTTGCTCTTAGTGACAGGGGTTCGACTCCAATATCCGACCGTATTTTTATCTCCGCTTCGTTTCTTTTGTATTGGTCTGTTGGTGTATGTCTTTTAAATTTCGGAAGACTACCCGATATCTGACAACTGATTGAGTAGCAGGTGGTAGGCTACTTATTACGGAAATGACAGCAGCAACTGTTTTAAGTCCGTGTACAGTGGCTGCTGTGGGTCCCTTTATTGCTGATTATAATGATTTAGATGGGCCTAGGTATGCTTCACGATATAGTCCATTTTGCTTTTTAAGATCATAAGACTCTTTTAGCAGTTCTCAGGATACACGAAAGGAGGTAGAGCCTTCCTAAACGATTGAACTATTAAAACAAGAGATGACGCCAGCCCAAGCGAGGACTACCGCTGCTCTTGACCATCATACAAGACTGTAATATATTTCACATATAAATTATTTATCATGCTGCCATTGCCCTAAAATAGACATTAATATTGCTAACAGTGAATAATATATTTTTTACTACCTTGTTCATTCTTATGTCATATAATATAACGATTATATGACGTTTTTTTTGTTACACTAAATTATTAATTTTCTGTAGAATCAGAATCAGAATTTCTGGCGTTATTTTTAGGGGACCATTGTGGAAAAAGGGGGTTAAAGATGGAAAATGTAATGGTCATTTTTTTGCCAAGACTTTATTCAGTAATTTTGCGGAATTTTCCGTTAACCCTAAAACACAACACAATACATTTGATTATTCAGTTTCTGTTGTTAAATAACCCTAATGTAGAATAACCTAAACCCCATGGTTTACATTGGTATTAAAACAGCACTTCTTATAAAACACTGATGTTCACTTTATAGAAGTTGTAGTGATGTTTTCTTGTCACAAAAAAGACTGCAAAACCCTTACATGGGTTATATAATTTTAAATATATATCAAACATAATGTAGCACAGGTGATTTAGCTACATAATAGTGACAAGAGATACAATACAAAACACACAATAGTGCTCATTTATGTTGATTTTATTAAAATTCATAATTTATCTGATTACAAAACAAGAAGAAAAAATATTTCTGGAAAGAAAGAAACGAAAAGAAAATCTGTATGTGTTTTAATTGTATTTTTTAGTTTTTCATCTGGTTACATCATGCATGTGAAAATAGGGTACTGCCCCTTTAAGCCTGCTCTTTCGAGAACGTGCTCTCGGGCAGAGGGAGAATCAAATCCTCCATTTTGAGAAGAGCGTTAGAGCAGAGCTCCTGTGGGTAATGCGTCTCAACATTGTTATTTTGAGACCAACAATTTGATAAAAGACATCACTAAACAAGGATTTTGTGAGTGTTAATGTTTTTTGTATGTTTATGGTTGAAGTGAGATAAATGCTGGTTTAATAACGATCGGTAAATCAGTTAACGTTACATGGAATTGTGTGACGAAGTTCTAGAAATGCATGCGTTTTAATTGAAGTCTTGAGTATATGGTAAAGTGTATATATGGTTTAATATGAGTTTTATCAAAAACTTCCTTTATGTGGTTGTCATTTGTAATTTTAATTTGGTTATTGCTGTACCTTGATGATAATGCAGCATACTGCTGTTTTAAAATTATTTCCCTCTGAAATAAGAAGATAGAATTATGAAGTAATTTTGTTATCATTTTGACCTAAAATACAGGTCAGGTTTTTGTTCCCGGGGGAAACAATTTCTGGATATTTCCTTTGATGGCGAGCCTCTCATGGATCTGGACACTGGACGATCTGATTGAGTAGCCTAGGCCTAGACCCCGTTTTGTGAACTCTATTTCTTCAAATTTGAGGTGGGATTTTCACTCATATTTTTTTCTTCAATATTTTTCCTATCACTAGAGACCGTGATTCAAATTTTCCTGGATCAGGTTCAAAGGACTGGACTTTTTTGTTTTTTTCCCTAAAAATCGGTTCCTTCGGGGGAAAAAACAACAACTTTTTTTTTGAGGAAAAACGAACTAACCCTGATTGAAAAAAATTGAGAACTGTTCAGCTTGAATTTCATTGATTTTTTTATTTATTTCATTTTTGATTGATTGATTTTTATATCCATACCAAACTATTGGATGAATGTGAACAACATTTATTTGACATACATATAAGTGTGGGGTTATTTATGAAGGTGCACCTATAGGGTTTTGTGAGATCCAACTCTTGTATATTTTTTTTCCCCATACCGGTATATTGTTCATTGTATTGATGTTATTTTCCATGTGATTGTTCTTATTGAGTGTTTACAACAAATGTATTTCATTATTATCTTAACACTGTAAATAGTAAATAGTCGGCTGATATCAAAATAAGTCCTGAGTCATTTTATCTGTATCTTTAAACTACGATTATCTCAGGCTCCCTAGACGAACCTAGTGGTCCACAAAAATAGACTACCTATTGCAAACAGGTGTTACAATAACATCGCATTATTCTTCAATATCGTGCAGCCCCAATCTGTATTGATGTTTAACAAAAATGGCTATTAAAGGCGGCTATTCTCCAAGTGATAGTCATTTATAAATATAACAATGTTTCAAAGTTTCGTTTTGTGTAATAAAGCATATTAATTTTCTGACAGGCGGAGGGTGAACCAAGACGCGCTTCCCATTTAAAAACAAGTTTCAAGTTTCCTTTCACCGTGACTCTCCGCTCAATATCCGCTCTTTGCCAGTTTCACAATTATGTTTAAATAATAGGCTATTGTAATTTTATTTAATTTATGTTGATTATGAATAGTGAACAGCATGAATAAGAGCTACATCGTAGGATTGGCAATATGACGGGTGACATAAAGTGGGTCAGATTTTAAGCACTTCATTAAGTTTTTTTGTAGAAAGACTTTCTTTAAAGTGAATTTCGTTTTGTATAATTTGTATCTTAATTTGAATCAATATTTCATCAACCAATGGCCTGGATTTAATAAATAAGAAGCAAACCAAGAACATCGGGTTTGGGTTAAAGTGAGTAACAAACGAAATGAACCATGTTGCCGCGGCCTTTGATGCCAATATATGTCTTTCTGCTTTTAATGAATGTCTTGCATGTCTCAATAACAGTAAGCCTCTAGGAAGTTCTGATATTTGTGGCTTTAAACCAATATGCTGTATTGTATAAAATGGTAGGGTGAATTGCCCTAATGTGGGACACTGCCTAATGTGGAACACCTAAGGTCTAGTGTTTGTAGGTCCCCCATAAATACATGAATGACAGTGAAACTATGGGTTAGACAAAGCTGTGGTGTTATGTTATCAAAATCACATGACCTATCAAATGTCCAATCATATTTGAGGGTGGAGAAATCATCAAACAGGAGGCACCTTGTCTGAAGACCATACGAGGATTAGTGACAGAGTTTTAACAAATTTGATGTTAAGGAGTTAGATACATTTTAAACAAAGCAATCCTGCTACTTTTTAGCCTAATATGCTTATGAAATGTTTGTCTATCAAAAAATAGTGTAACTTTGTGTATAAACTATATATTTTATATTTTTTCAAATTTCCTAGTGTCCCACATTAGGAAATGTGGTTTCCAAATCAGGGACAGCATGATCCGCCTAATGTGGGACAGTACTTCAATGAGTCAAAAATGTGTGTTGGGCATGGTTTGTGGGACAAACATGGTTATTTACTTGGTTTTAGTCTTGTAATGCAATATTACAATACTTTTAATGCAGATTTTTACAGTCATGTGAATTTTTTATTTTTGGGGGGCGGTTTGAAGGCTCTTTTTTTTTGTCTCTCTCTCTCTCTCTCTCTCTCTCTCTCTCTCTCTCTCTCTCTCTCTCTCTCTCTCTGTGTGTGTGGGTGTGTGTAAAAGGTTGGTAGTTGAAAATGAAAAATAGCTCTGAATTTGAAAACGTACTCGGTTGCTAACGTAACCTCGGTTCTCTCTAGAAGAGTACTGCGTAATATCTTACGCTATGGGGAAAACCTCTTTTCCTCGAGAAATTGAAGCCAAAAATTATCCTTAATTTTGAATTAATGTAAAACGCGTTGCAGGAGCATGCAGACATAGGCAAGACGGCTTGTGTGCCTATTGGCTGCCCTGCGGCAACAGCAGCAGCCTATCGAGAGGGGCCCTGTGTGACGCAATATCCAATGGGGGCGCTTCGCGCCCACTTCGTCACATCCCGCAGAAATAGGCGTATATATATAAATATAAATATAGCTCGACAGGCTGATACAAACTGGTTTTTCACCGCCGAAGCGAACCAGAACATGTAGTAAGCACGGCAAGAAACGCAGTACTCGTTCCCTCTTCTTGAGAGAACCGAGGTTACGTTAGTAACCGAGTACGTTCTCTTATGAGAGGTTCTCTCGTACTGCGTATTATCTTACGCTATGGGGAACACAGTGTAAAAACACTGTGCGTACTGGGATCCGACACCAAAGTCCCAAGGGCAGTAGCCCGGGGCTCATATAGTGCATAATCACCATAGACTCACAGAGAGTCAGGGAAGAGAGGCTAGAAGTGTCATTCCCCATAAATAGCATCGTCAGGAGCTAAGCACATTAACAGTGTGTGATGCAGAGGCAAAATTCAGCATTCTGAGCCGACACATCGGGGCAGATAGTGCTGATTCTTAGACCGACAGGAGGTTAGCCTGTAAGGCGGGAACCTCTAGGTTATAAAACCTTATAAATGTAGACGGCGAGGCCCAGCCTGCCGCCGTACAGATATCTTGCAAGGTAATTCCGCTAGACCGCGCCCATGATGAGGCCACGCCTCTTGTGGAGTGCGCTCTGACAACCAAAGGACACTGTAGGCCCTTAGAAGTGTAAGCCAGCGCTATTGCATCGACTATCCACCTGGATAGGCTCTGTTTTAATGCGGCTAGTCCCTTAGAACGCCCGCTAAACAAAACAAAGAGCTGCTCAGTCTGTCTGAAACCAGACGAGCTGGACACATAAGTTCTCAGTGCCCTGACAGGGCAAAGGAGACTGGCGTCCTTCTCCTCGTTGTGAACCGGAAGGGCGGACAGGGAAATGACCTGGGCCCTGAACGGTGTGTTGAGGAATTTATGCACGTACCCGTGCCTTGGTTTGAGTATGACCTTCGAGCCATTAGGCCCGAATTCCATACATGTCGCGCTTACCGAAATCGCTTGTAAGTCCCCTATGCAATTCACCGAAACGAGAGCCATAAGAAACTGTCTTGAAAGACAAATGTTTCATGCCTGACAAATGTATTGGCTCGAATGGGGCACCTTTCATGGCTTCCAAAACCGTAGAAAGACTGTCGGGGGTCTGGGAGGATTCAACCCCCTAGCTCCCCTGAGGAATCGTACGACCAGATCGTTCCTCCCCAGCGGCTGGTCAGACGCCGGTTTTGTAAACGCTGCTATGGCCGCCGCATAAATCTTGAGCGTGGATGGGGTCCTGCCCTTATCCAGTAGCTCTTGAAGGAAGGAGAGAACCTCTGTAACCCCACAGTCTAGGGGTGAAAAGCCTTGAGCTTGACACCAGCCAGAGAACACGGACCATTTTGAGGAGTAGAGCCGTCTAGTAGACGGGGCTCTAGCCTGCACGATCGTGTTTAACACTCCCTCCGGGAGGTTAGTGGGTACCCATTGATGGCCCATGCATGTAGAGACCATAGCTCCGGGCGAGGATGCCAAATCGAGCCCTTGGCCTGAGAGAGGAGGTCTTTCCTCATCGGTATTGGCCACGGGGCAGTGCTGGTCAGCTGCATCAGGACCGGGAACCAGGCCTGGTTCGTCCAGAGCGGGGCCAACAGCAGCACTGAGTATCCGTCTTCCCTGATTCGTTCCAACACCTGAGGCAGGAGGGAGACAGGGGGAAAAACATAGAGAGGGCAGCGGGGCTGAGGCCCGAGACCAGAGACCACGCTCTCGCTCTGCTGGCCCACGACTAAGTGCTCATTCCCACATACTCTCACAGCCCGCAGTGCAGGGCTCGCACAAATAAAATCGACTACTTCGATTGTGCATTAAACGTAGTGAATGTGCCCACGACAGCTGAACAGAGTGCTTGTGAAGCGCCAGTTCAGAATGCTTACAACTAGGAAAATCCTTGCACAAGTTCGACAGGGGGACTGGTTTATGTCAATAGATCTGAAAGACACTTATTTCCAAATACAAATAGCGTCACGTCACAGGTGTAGTGAACTTTCTCCTTGTAGAAAAGTTAGAAGCTCAGACCAGGAGACGGAGGAAATTTTCCAAGCAGAAGTTCTTTTATTGCTTGTCGGGTGCTGCAGTCATTCCAACATCGTCTGACTTCTTGAGTCAAACATTGTAATATATATATACATTATAAGAGGGAGGGATTGCATTGTGATGGTGGAAACTCATATACAGGTTTAGGAACCGGTATTAAAAGAGAGAGGGGAAAACTTATTCAAACCCTGAGACTCCAGAACAGGAGTGACAGGACTCTCTCTTGCTAAGACAAAAGCTCGCGAGAGTCTCCAAGAGTTTCATTAACATGTTTCATTTAACTTACAATAGAAAGAAAACCCGTCTGACAGCTGTATATAGAGACACAGAATAAAACAGGAGTTTCGTGCTCCACAGCTGAATGCTAAATTCAAGTTCCAGAACTTTCTCAGTTTATATATGAAACTAAATTAAACATTTGACAAAGTTGTATTCCTTCACAGGCAATGCTTGAGATTCGCCTTGGAGGGCCAAGCATATCAATACACAGTCCTGCCGTTCGGCCTGTCTCTGGCACCCCGTACATTTACGATGTGCATGGACGCGGCTCTCGCACCCCTGAGACTTCGGGGCATGCGACTCTTGAACTACTTGGACGGTTGGCTGATTCTAGCTCGATCACAATCAGAACTCATAGAACACAGGACCGCATTACTCGAGCATCTCGAGAATCAGTCAATTGGGCAAAAAGTTCGCTGTCTCCCAGTCAGAATTTCCTTTCTGGGCACAGAACTGGACCCGCTGTCTGCGACAGCGTGCCTGTCGCTGGAGCGCGGACTGGACATTCAGCCCGCCACAAAATCCTTCCGCCTCGGCTCTATAGTCCCGCTCAAAAGGTTTCAGAAAATGCTGGGCCTCATGGCCTCCGCATCCTTGGTACTCCAGCTGGGCCTGCTTCGCATTCGCCCACTGCAGTTATGGCTGAAAGCGCGAGTTCCAACCCGGGCATGGGCCTCCGGCCTGTTTCGCCTCAGGGTCGATCCAACTGCTGTGGAAGACATTTGGCAAAGCGCAGGTGGACCTGTTCGCGGACCTGTGACGTTTTCTGAACCTCGACGAATCTGTCCGCGAAATCCTTGACGGCAGATCAAAAGAGGCCAGCTGAGGAGATGGACGCATCGAGGAACACAGAGCGCTCCGAGTCCGTCATCTCTGATAACGTCAGCCACAGTGAGAGAAGCCATGTTACGTCCTACGGCCTGTGCAGCAGATTTCGCAGCGCGTAGAGCCAGGTCTGTAGCGCTTCGCAAATCTGGCACGCTGACAGCTTCCGGTCCTTCCTCGTCCATTCTACGGAGAAGGTCGGCCTGGAAGATCTGTAGTACAGCCATGGTGTGCAGTGCTGACGCAGCCTGTCCAGCGGCGGTGTAAGCGCAGCTGAGCTTGGCGGAAGTCAAACGGCAGGCTCTAGAGGGTAGCACCGTCTGAACACGCCGTCCAGCAGAGGGCGGGCAAAGATGGGCTACTACGGCTGCTTCCACTGGAGGAAGAGAGCGGTATCCTGTCTTTCGCACCGTACACACCGTAAAAAATGTGACCAATGGTTACTTAAATTTATGGCAACAAAGTGACACGTAATATAATTGAATAGATTTTAAGTTCTAAATCTTTGATTAAAAAGTATTGAATAAATTAACTAAATTTAAACCAAAAAAAATGAGTACATGTTCATAAAAGCAACACTTAAAATGTGTTGAATTTAGTAATAGCATGCAAAATTTTAAGCCAAAATATTATTAGTAAATCCAAATCAGTTTCACAAGGAAAAGCAATTTATGTTTAATAAATATCTGAGCAAAAGTAATTTAGATTTACCAAATATCTAGGAGAAATTGCTTTAAATTTACTAAATATCTAGGAGAAGTGAATTTAGATTTACTAAATATCTAGGAGAAATTGCTTTAGATTTACTAAACATCTAGTAGAAGTGAATTTAGATTTACTAAATATCTGGATAAAATTAAGTTATATTAACTAATATTTTAGCACATTTTTGCCTAATTCAACACATTTATTCTGCGTTTCATGTTTATCCGTAGCTAAATGAATTGTTTAAATTGAAGTTTTAATTGGTATCACATTGCTTTAAATCTATTCAATTATATTGGATGTCACTTTGTTGCCATAATGTTTCTATGTATAATACACTCAATATCATGCCTTCTTGGTGCCACAGGTAACTTAAATTGGGTTAATAAATCATCATGCATAACAGCAGGTAAACATTTATTTGTCAGTTTTTTTCTAAACATGTTTATCTGACATTTTTCAAGTTGTTTAGTGCAAAATGTCAAAATACAACAATAAAACACAGAAAGAGGCTAAGAAAACAAAGGCAGAAAACATGTATGCGTACAATAGGGACAATATAATGGCATTTGGGATTCGGATGTTAATAAATGTTTGTTCATTTAATGGTGTTTAATTTCTGCTACATCATTGGCTTAAATTTTCCAGTAATTTGTGATGTGATTTAAGGTTTAGTCCGGTTACTGCATTTAAATTATGACAATGACAGTTATTATGATATTTTTTAGTCTACAAATTTTTCTTACCTTTTCATTTAAAATATTTTACTACATGTGCCAATTGAAATCGTCAGGGCCATTATGTTATTCAAATGGCTAATAGTAATTGATTAAAATATCACATGGAACCTGGGATAAGGTCAAGTAATTCCATTAGCCTTACTTTACTTTTTGCTTAAATAGGTCTCACTTAAAAAAAATCACATGAATTTGTTCAAATTTCTCAATTAAAAGATGTAAAATTTGCCCCTAGTGTACACAGAGGAATCACAATGTACAATAACAGCTGCCTGTGGCAATATAAATTCAAAAACACAATGCCAAATGAGTATGGTTGGTTTGATATTTCTGAACAAGCCCATGTTGCACTGAAAATCAATATTTTTCAGTTACTTAACAGTTGAAAAAGAAAATGCCCAAACATTCATCAAGTTGAATAAAGTTAAGAACAATCAGGGCAGCGTGAACAATCTTTATGGTGCCTTTATGTTTAATTTGGTCACTTTTATGAAGAGTAAAGTAATCTTCAAATTCCAAGTCCGAACACTAACGACTGAACTCATCAGAAAGTCCAAAGGTCTCCTTCAGTAACAGTTTGCAGTTCCTTCACAGTGAGTGGGTAACCGTGTGACAGTTTTGACAGTGACTTAATTGTCCCCTTTCATTCTGCGAGGGTCCCTTTTCTTAAGCTAGTAGCTTATTCTTGAGGCTGTTCACTTTTGGGGACAGCTTTGAACAATCCAGCTCAAGGAGGAGTTTCTGGAAGACTTCAAGCGTGTATCTGAGCTCCTTGGGATAGGCAAGATTCACTGCATATGCCAAGCCAATGACCATGGAGCAAGCCCTTGGAAAGTTACCCAGAGCAGCCAGAACTTTCACGCCCTCTACTACAATTCCGATGTCATCAGGACCCTCTGGCGTAGTAGGCTTGATGTTGTAGATTTTAATCCTTTGTACAGCAAGGTCCTGTGACACACTGTCTTTATCAGCGTCCTGAAAAAGCAACAACATTGGGTATTTCAGACTGCACCACCAAAGGAGAAGATTCTAATTCAACAACTCCCAAATTGTTTTCAACCCTTTGGACAAGAAAACCTGTGGCTATCATGGCTGTTGCACATGATTTACTTCAGTTACAGAAAAAAATCAGAGATAATGTACTTCCATAAGCATATTTTCATGCCAGGTAAGTTCAAAAGGATCTAATCAGCTGACCACCACATGAAAACAATTCAATGACACCAGAGATGATGGTCTTAATTTAGTCACAGTTAATGCTGATGAGATTTACTCTTTATCAAATTTGGTACAAAATGACCAGGCACTTTTTAATACTTGTCGAAGCAATTTGGCTGTCGACACCCAGCCCTAGAGATGAGACAGATCACCTTCTTTATATTTTAACATGTTCGTCAACTTACATCATACTCCTTTAAGAGGTGATCTGTGGATTCCCCAAGATACACCATCATACACCGAATGACAACATCTCTGGTCATGCTTATGCTAGGGTTGCTTGGAGCCTGAAATGACAAACATAAACATAATTCAAGTTCATGGTGTAAAAATCATTTAATGACATAAAACATTCTTAAAGCTGAGACTTTTTACACTAGGTGGCTTACATTACTGCTAAACAAAATGTCTTAGGTGTCAACTAACAGTGCATATGAACTCCCATAAAACCACACAATTTTTACACCTTGGGTTTTGTATGGATTAAACAAACAAGACATAACATGTCAATCGGTGAGCTTTATATGTGCTGGTAGGCAAATTTTTTGGACAGAGCCAGACTAGCCGTTCCTCAACGTATTCCTTTAAGCAGTAAGTACACAGAACTGAGTGATAACTGGCGCTAAACGAGTTGCTATATGGTTATGTAAACAACATATGTTACACATTATTTGTAGATGACCGCGGCAGACTTTTTCAATAAATCATGTTTAAAAAAGATATACCTAAACAGATATGCTTAAAATGGCTGTTAATCACATAACCATTGCAGGTTGAGGGTTTTGGTTTCCAATCAAGAACATGGAACATAATCAGTTATGCCAATACACTACTTTGCAAGTCTCAAACATGTGCCACTGGTTGTGAGTGATAGTGTATACTCAGTGGTCACTTTAAATTTGTGCACCTGTACAATTTAAGTTCAATACAATTGGCATAAAGTCTCCTTTTATGATGTTCAGTTTTTTTTGACACGGTCATAGAGGCGGTATTAATGTATAGGTTTTAGCATTGAGCTTATTACTTTTGGAAGATTTTCTACTGGACTATTCGAAGGTATTACTAATATTCCAACATGAATGTCCCCACATGTATGTAAATATGCAAAACAAAGAATTACAAACACTTCAGCACAATGCCGTCCAGTATAGACCCTTTCATTGGACCCGTTGCCATGGTGATGTGCCAGCCGAAAGTTAACTTCCGCTCTGTTTTTTTATTAGTGTTTACTGGTTAATATGCCATCGACTACAAATGCAGTGAAAGTTAAGGTGATGAGCAGGTTGTTGCGCTGTGGGGTGCAGCCTGACCTCGGGAGCAAACGCAATTTTGAAACTAAAAATGTTAAGGTTTCCTAACGAGGAGGGAGACGGCGGTATTCAAATATGTGTAGGCTATCGTTACAGTGTTTCCCATACATTTATTAGTGGCAGCCCACCACATTATCAGCGCTGATCGCCACATATTGATTTCCATGTTTTTTACAATTTAAGATGGGAAAATTTGTATTTGACTGCAGAGCTGCATGCAGCGCATATTCACTCCCTCCCTCTCTCTCTCTCTCTCTCTCCCGAAAACACATTGACAGCAGACCAGTCTGTGTATTGAATGGTTAATATCATGAACAACGCTGGACATATCCTTCCAACACGCTGTCAATCTCGGCAACCCACCTTGAAAAAAGGTTATTAGCAAGCATGTAAGGAGCCTAGCTAATGAGAGCTAGTACAGGTCCTTCTCAAAAAATTAGCATATTGTGATAAAGTTCATTATTTTCCATAATGTAATGATAAAAATTAAACTTTCATATATTTTAGATTCATTGCACACCAACTGAAATATTTCAGGTCTTTTATTGTTTTAATACTGATGATTTTGGCATACAGCTCATGAAAACCCAAAATTCCTGTCTCAAAAAATTAGCATATTTCATCCGACCAATAAAAGAAGTGTTTTTAATACAAAAAAAAAAAAGTCAACCTTCAAATAATTATGTTCAGTTATGCACACAATAGTCAATACTTGGTCGGGAATCCTTTTGCAGAAATGACTGCTTCAATGCAGCGTGGCATGGAGGCAATCAGCCTGTGGCACTGCTGAGGTGTTATGGAGGCCCAGGATGCTTCGATAGCGGCCTTAAGCTCATCCAGAGTGTTGGGTCTTGCGTTTCTCAACTTTCTCTTCACAATATCCCACAGATTCTCTATGGGGTTCAGGTCAGGAGAGTTGGCAGGCCAATTGAGCACAGTAATATCATGGTCAGTAAACCATTTACCAGTGGTTTTGGCACTGTGAGCAGGTGCCAGGTCGTGCTGAAAAATGAAATCTTCATCTCCATAAAGCTTTTCAGCAGATGGAAGCATGAAGTGCTCCAAAATCTCCTGATAGCTAGCTGCATTGACCCTGCCCTTGATAAAACACAGTGGACCAACACCAGCAGCTGACATGGCACCCCAGACCATCACTGACTGTGGGTACTTGACACTGGACTTCAGGCATTTTGGCATTTCCTTCTCCCCAGTCTTCCTCCAGACTCTGGCACCTTGATTTCCGAATGACATGCAAAACTGAGCAACAGTCCAGTTCTGCTTCTCTGTAGCCCAGGTCAGGCGCTTCTGCCGCTGTTTCTGGTTCAAAAGTGGCTTGACCTGGGGAATACGGCACCTGTAGCCCATTTCCTGCACACGCCTGTGCACGGTGGCTCTGGATGTTTCTACTCCAGACTCAGTCCACTGCTTCCGCAGGTCCCCCAAGGTCTGGAATCGGTCCTTCTCCACAATCTTCCTCAGGGTCCGGTCACCTCTTCTCGTTGTGCAGCGTTTTTTGCCACACTTTTTCCTTCCCA
The DNA here is from genome assembly GCF_051911475.1 of Siphateles boraxobius. NCBI lineage: Eukaryota > Metazoa > Chordata > Actinopteri > Cypriniformes > Leuciscidae > Siphateles > Siphateles boraxobius. The sequence continues at coordinate 694,631 of NW_027509212.1, forward strand.
CAGACTTCCCACTGAGGTGCCTTGATACAGAACTCTGGGAACAGCCTATTTGTTCAGAAATTTCTTTCTGTCTTACCCTCTTGCTTGAGGGTGTCAATGATGGCCTTCTGGACAGCAGTCAGGTCGGCAGTCTTACCCATGATTGCGGTTTTGAGTAATGAAACAGGCTGGGAGTTTTTAAAAGCCTCAGGAATCTTTTGCAGGTGTTTATAATTAATTAGGTGATTCAGATGATTAGGTTAATAGCTTGTTTAGAGAACCTTTTCATGATATGCTAATTTTTTGAGACAGGAATTTTGGGTTTTCATGAGCGTTATGCCAAAATCATCAGTATTAAAACAATAAAAGACCTGAAATATTTCAGTTGGTGTGCAATGAATCTAAAATATATGAAAGTTTAATTTTTATCATTACATTATGGAAAATAATTAACTTTATCACAATATGCTAATTTTTTGAGAAGGACCTGTATGTTAACCTTATAAAATCCCGCCGACGCCGCACTCGCCAGTTTCATTCTGTGGGAAACACAGCGGTAAATCAGACATGTTGGTAGAAAAACATTCTTGTCTCAAATTTTTGCTTAACGGGTCTGGTAGTGTGACCTTATCACATTTCAGTTTGGCCAAGTTACGTTTCTTTACTTCGACTGGCAAGAAATACCAGCTAATACTAAGGTTATTTACTTGTTATGGATTTTTTGCGGAAGTTCGCCGGAAGTTAAGGTTGGGCCAGAGTAATGCACATGCGCAGTACCGTTTGTTTGTGTTACCGTTGAAAGCATCTATAGCACCGCTTTTAACTTTGACTCAATAACATATAACTGAATATACACATTTCTGACAATGTCAACAAAAACTGAATAAACTTGAATAATGATGTATCTAATAAAGTGACCACTGAGTGTATACAAACTTTTTAAAATGTTAGCTATTATTTAATTCCTTTATCAGAGAGAATCATAGGCTAACATTACCTCCTGTAGATTTAAGTAATAAGTGCATTATATTCCAGCAGTTTGATTACAAAATAATATACAAACATAATAGTCATTTAAGGGTACCTTGAGTAGGATGGCCTGCAACCTCAACCCCATGGTTCCACCTTTGGAGTGGAAGATGTTCAGAAGCCTCGGAGTGTATTCATCCAGCTAAGACATGAACTTTGATTCAAGATGCACCATTGTGATTCTGTTAAACTCATCCTGGATCTGAAAGACAAATAATGAAACCAGCTTTAAAGCCACTTCTCACAACTCTAGCAAGAAGCAATCTTATTCTGATGATGATATTATGACCTTCATGTACATTCTGGGTTAAATCATCTGACTGTGCAGCATACTACAATCTTCAGTGTTGGTAGTCTCTCGCATGCACTTACAAAGATTATTTAAAATGATTCCTGTTAGAAACTGTACAGTTACATAATGCAACAAAATATAAATCATGCTGGAATTTGACTTTGAAAATATAATTGAAAACAGTTGACAGTTACATAACACACATTTTCTATTTACAATCTAAATATGCAAAACCACCAGTGCAGTCCTTCACAGTGGACTAGGAATATTTCAAATTAGCATGTGCTTGTAACTCACTTGAGATGGCTCAAATCGGGCAGGCCATCTGGTTTTGATGTCCTCTATGCTGGGTGATAGGTTGATGATTTCGTTTCTTCTGTGTGCAAATGTTTTGGCCATTTTTTCTTTGATGAATTTGTTGTTGTCCCTTTTTCTTACTTCAGTGAGCAACTGAATCCTCTCTTGTTCTTGACTATCTTCATCCTCTCCTGCAGGGTAAGGGGGCAGGTAGTTTACCTCTGCCTTTCGAGGTTTTTTTACACTCTTTGCAGACTTCTGGTTTGCTGGGCTCTTACGTTTCAGTGCATTACACATCACCTCAGGAACACCATAGCCTCGGAGTTTGGTGCGATAATTTGCCATCTTGTATTTGATGCTTTGTTGCCATCCATAGTAACCTGAGAAGGAGCCGGGTTCCTTAAGACAGGGATACTTCTTGACAAGTGCCTCAGCAACATCACTTATCTGTGCACTTGATGGATAGGCTGTATATGTATATATAGTTTCAGCCAGCTTCTCAAGTATGTCCGTCTTGATCTTTGAGGTAGTCACAAATGTTCCATTCTTCTTGTAGTCTTCAGTGGCTCTTTCAAGGTACATCTCAGTTTCGTATGCAAACCCTGGAATGGGGAACTGCTTTGGCCATGGCTGACATCGTTCTGTAGTATTTCGCCTAGACAGGATAATGGTGTCCTGTGAAGAAGAAATTCCAGCAGATGACTCTGAATGAGATGCAGAGTAACAGTCTGTTGACTGTTGATCAAAGGAACTGCCCAAACTCTCATCAAGTGGAAGCAAGTCAAAGATAATTGGGGCAGTGTGAACAATCTTTATGGTGTCTTTATGTTTAATTTGGTCACTTGTATGAAGAGTAAAGTAATCTTCAAATTCTGAGTCCAAATACTGAAGATCGAAATCATCAGAAATTCCAAAGGTCTCCTTCACAACAGTTTGCAGCTCCTCCACAGTGGGTGGGATTCCTGATGGAAGGACCAACTTCTCAACTCGGTCATCAAGTATTACTCTGAGTTTTGCCTCCATCTCTGCCAGATTGACAAGAATGTGAAATGACAACAGTTTAATAGCAAGCAGAAACTTAAACATCACACTAGACCCAACAATGAATAATGTAATTAAGAGCCTGGTGTGTGCCATCAGAATAGATAGATAGACAACTCTCAAAATAAGGGTTATATCAGTTGGATGCCAATAAAATGAAATCCACCACCACAGCCAGCACCTGGAACTCTTACTGTTGGACTAAATTAATTAGTATGGTGCACTTCCAGATAATTGGGCTACAGTATAGACATTGTAAGATGTAAAGATAAATTATGTAAACATAATTATTTCAATTACCTAAAATGCACAACAGATGTGACGTTTGAGTGTAACCAAGCGTTTTCCTCCTACACTGTACGCGGCCAAGGGGTAGACGTCTCCAAGTTTCTGCTGATCCAAAAGAGCCATTTTCCCAGTGACCTCCAGGTAAAAAGATCTTAGGTGATCTTCATACCAGGCAGGGAGTAACTTTACAATAAAATATATACAGTTGTCCAATATGGCTATCTGAACAATCTCAGCAAAGTCAGGTAGTCCACCAGTAGAGCCAAAGGACAGGATCATCCCAACAGTGTACCTTGTTCCATAGTAACCGACAGTGTTAGCTAACTGCACAGTATACAGACTCGGTGATGTTTTTCTTAAAGCTTCCTGTATGTCTGAATGCAGCACATCTAAAGGCACGACAGATATTTTTGTGACACACAATGCCTGTTTTCCAATGTCTGTATACAAGTGGTATGCCATCATCATTTGATGTCTTGTAGAAAGGGTCAACAATACATTTTTAAAGTTTTTAGTGTGCTTCACAACCTGCTTAAAAAAGCTGTGTTTTGCTTCAAAGCGCATTGTCCATACACCAACCAGAGGCCCATATTCTTCAATCAATCCAGGATAGTGTTCCAAAAAATGGTGTTTGGGTGTCAGTGTCTCTTCAGGAAAAACTGCTAAGAATCTGTCACGATGTTCACATATTTTAAAGTCAAGGTATGCAATAGTTTCAACTGTGTGAACAGGGGCAACCACCAATTCAACAATGTCTTTTAAAGTCAGAAGAACCTGCAAGGCAGGATCACCCTCAGGTATCCGTGATCCAACAATGAGAGGCAACAACTGTATAAGGGCCCAATTCTCATGGGCATTTCCACCTATAGTTTTGCGATGAATGTAGTTTTGAGGGATTTCTTGAGGTCTGTTGGCTTTGTCCGAGCCCTTATAGGGAAAATGTGTGATTAACTCGTTGAGTACTGTCAAATTAAAGTACTTCTTCTTGGTAAAAATCTGGAAACACAATGCTAATTCTCTTGGGACTATGCCTTCAAAAAGGTCGTGTAGCACATCTGGTGGGTACCCAGAGACAAAGTGAAAAGTATTCAATTTATCAGTCAATGGACACGACCGCTTTACGCCAAAGCAATGTGTTAAATTTGGATTTTCTCTCACAGTTTGCACATGCAAACTATGGTCCTTCTTTGTCCGAGGCGGAAATACTCCAGTCCGCACTTCATGTGTCTGGTAGTCAGAAGAATGTCCAAGACAAAATCTACAGATGTATGGCCCTGTGAAACTTTCAACTAGTCCACTGATTGAATGTGCACCGAGATTATCAGCTACAACACAGTGTACAGTGCCTTTAACATTCTGTCCAACACTAGAAATGAAAATCCCTTTCTGTTCTAGAATGGCAAGATCTTTCAAGAGTGGTTCCAAAACTGCTTTGTATTCAAACTGCTTGACATCAACAGCTTTGCAAAGTAAAGCTAGCTGAATTGATGATAATGCAGATTGCAACTTGGACAACCCATTTGCCAAAACCCAATAAACGGCTGTTATTTTGTGCTTTTTTCTCGAAGTTCCAAGCGGGTTACACACCTCAAAGTCATCAACGTAAAGGATTATAGAGAGTCTTGTTTCTTCTCCAGCATAGAAGTCATTTTTCTTGAAACATTTGCCATCAAAAAATGATTTAATATATACCAGTGCTGTTTGAATGTTTGGATAAGATTCCCTCAGCAATGTCTTTATTCTTCAAGAGTTCCTGCAGAGTCTCTAGAATAGGCACATATTGAAACATCTTGTTCTTTTGAGAATCAAGAATATATTCAACAGGATCGACACACTGAAAATGCAACTTAAAATACTTTCTTCTCTTAAAAGCGGAACCAAGCCGACCACCTGCTCCAAGTGCTATACTAATGGGATGGAAGTTACATAATTGTTCTGCCAAGTCAGTTACGATGGCCTGGTCAACAATGCAGTTATTAAACTTCAATGTTGAATCAAGTATGTTTCTAACAGCTGCAACAGATGCTGAAGATGAAATGAACTGAAGGTCTTCAACCAATGCATCAATGCACTTCCCTGAGGCATTATAGATGCTTTCTAGCTTCAGCAGGAGTAAGGCAATTCTTTGAAGAACTAAGGAAGATGCATTTTCCTGATCACAATCTAAAGCAGTGCCCTCACCGTCACTGGCCTCTGGTACATCAGAATGGTCAACAGTCTGGTTACGGTGACTCTCATACACGTCTTGCTTAAAATCACTCAAAGAATAAGATTTGTGTCTTCTGCTTTTGTGTTTCAGATATGTGTTGTATATATTTGTCCTAAAGTTGCATCCTTCAAATGCACAAAAGACAGTTTCATGGCACTTTAGATGATTTCCAGTATGTTGAAAGTAGTCCTTTTCTGTAGAAACATAAGTGTTGCAAACTACACACTTAAAAGCAGAGATTATTCCTGGCTGTAGACTTTGTTCAGCTGCATGGTACCTGGACAAATGTGTGCGAAGGGCACTCTGCGTTTTAAATGTGCAAGGGCAACTGTCAAATGGACATGGCTGGGATTGCCCACGACCAAATGTTGCGTGTTGTAGTCTATAATGCTTTAGTAGATCCCCCTTTGTGGCAGACAAAGACTTGCAGATCTTACAATGCCATCCCATTGGCCAAAACCTAAGGTATTAAGAAATAAAAAGGTCTTATTAACTAATAACCTACATCACTAATAGGTCTAATAATTCAATAATGGATCATGACATGTAAGAGATTGGACACCTTTGATTTCAGGTACATATTATTAAGTTTTATTAAGTTTTTGTCTGACATCTAATTTTTGCAATAAACTATTTTAAAGAAAATTTGCTTAATTAATGTCAACGTAATAAAATTCCCTTAAATGGTAACTAGGATGTGAAAAAGTATGTACAAACAATGTGTTATCATAACTTAATTGAATGTCTATGAGACATATGTTATCACTATTTCTATTTTTTCTGTTGTTTAAATTTCAAATTTAAGTTGGAACTACAGGTTTTGGACATAATTGAAAAAAGCCCTGCAGGTAATCTGCTTTTAACCAGGAAATGTTAATACAAGAAATAGTAATAATCAACATGTGAAATGTGGCATCACAGCTTTTTGTGTTTTTCATACAAGTAAAATACATACCTGTTGATAAATTTCAGTCAAAGTTTCTTCATGCATCTGAAAAGAAATGATAAATGAGCTTAGATTTAATTTGAAATTTTATTTTACACATACATAAGAGGAAACATAAGGAGTAACTAAACAAACACCAAAAGTTTATTTACATATGAATGAAATCTTATTTTTTATTCTTATTCTTATTCAAACATAGTCACTGAGGTACTAGAAAATGATCATGCACATTTCTGTCAGGAACATACTAAACACATAAGCAGCAAAGTGAAAATGTGTAACCACAAGGAGCTGCACCTGGCATACTATCTTGTACTTTATGTGCACAATTGTTTCAACCACAGGTGATCTTTCTCAGGTAAAGAGTGGTTAGTCCGTGACAGACCTATGACTATACTTACAGTAAGTACAGAACTGCATTAAAATAACTCATTAGCCTCTGACACACAGTCTAACTATTACAGATGAACTTAGGACATTTACTTACATAAAATGTCAAACCAAAAACCAAAATGGTTTGCAACAGTAATTATTAAAGCTTAAGAACACTGAAACATGTACTATGCAAATAAGAATGAAGAGTGAACCTGACAAAGAAAATTCCTAATATACAGTGATGTGACGTTTTAATAATTTGTCTTTTAAACCTACAAGGGTGTTAAATATTCTACAAGAAGGTCCATCGCCTAAATTAGTTATTTACTCTGTTTTGTGGAGACACGTTCATGACAGAATGAGGATATACTGAGCATGAAATGCTAACATAATAGTGTTAAATCTGTTGTTGCAAACAGACGGACGATGCCTCTCTCTGGCAGCTTAAGTCCACATCATGCTCTAAATTAGTGACCTCAGACGTAGCTCGCCGGTGTAATCTGTCAGCACGTGTTGAAACCGGCTTCAATGCATACTCCGACAGAGAAAAACTTTTTGCCATCTCCCGTTGTGCCTCATTGTATGTTACCGTGAATTGCGAGGCTAACATTACTTAACATGGAGCCTCTGTGAACTTGGGATTAGCACACAATCCAGGCGTGCTCAAAACAGACTAACGTTACCTAGCTTGGGGTGGGGGCGGGGTGGAGGTGCAGGCCGATGCCAGGAAAATTGGCAAAAGTCGATTAACATAGCTGGTATCTTAAAGGCCATTATCTATAACGTTATACTTTGAAAAAAAAAAATGATATTTAAACGACTAGGTTACTTTTTCAGTCATTAATTACCACGCTTTTAGTCGAAACAGTAGGCAGAATCACTGTTACGTTACATTAAGTTAGGCTAACATATCTTTATTTTTACTTTCAACCAGTAAAGTTGAAATGTTGGATAACTTGCAGCAATGCAAAACAATGTTCAACTGCTAACTGTTACAGCAAATCCTTGTAAAATGATTATTAACTTATACAAGTCTTACCTTTGGGAAAATGGCAGTCTCTGAAATGTTGACGATCCATGTGCATGGCTGAAAATAGCTGGAGCGGAAGTGTAAGGTGATTAAATCCAAAGACCTCCCAATGAGTAACATTTACCAATTTTCTGCATCATTGACTTTCCTGATAAAATATAATTAAATTCTACTTAACGATTCACAGCTGATTTTATTCAAACAAAACTGAGTCAAATGTTATTAATAAATAACTAGAATTTGTTGAAGTCAGCTCAGTGTGATTCCAAACTACAAATAGTCTTTTTTATTATGTATATGTTACTAATGTTTGATTATTAAATATTAATTGACGACATTCCCATTTTTTACAGTGCACAGTGGAGAATGCTGAAGAGGTACGCATTCTAGCGGAGAAGGGGGCGTTCCAGGACTTTGCGACTTATTCATGAAGCTCAGGAAGAAAGGGCGCTGACCTTGACTGTGACGGGGCGCGGTCCCAATCCTCACTTTCTGATGCCAGGATAGAGCAGCAGGTTTCGGCTGTTTCTTCGAGCTCAATGGCGGAAGTCGCGGCGGATGGCGGCCGTTGTCCGTCGGTGAGCGACTCGAGCAATGCTGGCGAAGCTGGCGGCCGAAAACGGCGAGCTTTGACGAGCAGGAAAAGGCTCTGGGGCGCGCTGGGCACGGCGCTTTTTGCAGCGCGGCACTACAGCGTGCAGACGTGCAGGCTCTGAGAAAGATGCCAGGCGAGTCCTCAGAGTCACCGTAGGCATCAGCTCGCAATGAGGGCATCCGCCTATACGAGCGCGAGAGCCGCATGATCCTCACCCAGGCAGGAAACGCAGATGACATGGCGGTCGCTGAGTGGGGCTCGGCACAAGCCACAGGATTTTTGCATCTTGAAAAAGACGCAGCTCTTTTAGAGAGAGAGAATGTGAGTCGCGACGGCGAACAGTCAGCAGAGGTAAAAGGATATAATGCGGAAGCGTAGCAGGTATGGCGGCTGAAGGCGGCAGAGGCTCGTCCCGCAGAAGGCTTGTTCTCAACGGCGCGACTTCTCACTCCGGATCCAGCGATGCGTGAGCTTCGCTGAAGAGATGAAAAATCAATTTGTGTCAGCCTGTCGAGCTATATTTATAGGCCAAGGCCACGCCTATTTCGGCGGGACGTGATGAAGTGGGCGCGAAGCACCCCATTGGATATGGCATCACGCAGGGCCTCTCTCGATAGGCTGCTGCTGTTGCCGCAGGGCAGCCAATTCATACTTTGCAGTCACGTGACTACCATGGATACCTGGCGGGCAACAAACGCTGACAAAATGGCGACAAACAGTGGCCAGCCAGTATAGTGAGGCTATTTTGTTTCCATAGCACATTAACAAAACGTTTAATGACACTAATAACACTAAAAACAATACAATTACTAAATATTAATAATATCACTAAAATGATATAGGCCTAAAAACATTCTTTAGTTCACGAACAGCACAACTAAAAAAAAAATCTAAAGCAGCTTCAAAAACTTGTTTAAAAAGAAATATTCTTCTAATTTTTTACTGTCATTAATGTAGGTCCACGAGCAATATTAAGCCAGTAAATTAAGATAGACGCTATACCGTTATATCCATCGTCATCTCTGAGAGAATGCAGCATTAATGCAGCAACAGATGCTGAAAGCTCAGTCCGTTTCTACTTTCACTTTCAGGGAATGAGCGCGTTTACATGCACGTTCTTAACCCGATTATGCTGAATAATAGTGCATCCAATCGCACAACAACTATCTGGCATGTCGTTTACACCTCAAAACACCAACTTTTGTATATTAAAACTGGCGACGTCCTGGCAAGATCCTTGATAAGTTTACTGGGTTTCGTTGCTAGAGAACGACGTTCTTGCCCACCAGCCAGTACTTGTGACGTCATGTGCAAAGTATGAATAGGCACACAAGCCGTCTTGCCTATGTCTGCATGCTGCTGCAACGCGTTTTACATTAATTCAGAATTAAGGATAATTTTTGGCTTCAATATCTCGTGGAAAAAAAGAGGTTTTCCCCAAAGCGTAAGATATTACGCAGTACTCTTCTAGAGAGAACCTCTCGTAAGAGAACCAATAAAGCTTTATTCCACTTCATGCACGCAAGGTTTCGCGCTCTCTACCTCTCTGCCGTGCGCGCTGTTTGAACGTATATTCACGTAGACTTTCGAAAACCGGGATATATTCTTCGTAGCCTTTCGAAAACCGGGACATATTCACATAGCCTTTTGAAATTTTTTTGAGCCTTTTGTATATCATAATTCTTATGAGCCTTTTGTATATCAGGGAGAGTTTATAAATTTCCCGGGACAGGTTGTTAAAAAGAAGAACAATCCCGGAAAAACCGGGACGGGTGGCAACACTAGCTACAACAGTTTCACAGCGATTTCAATATCCTAACTATAATTAGCCTATTGCCCAATCATATTTCGGCTAACATGATATCATGTTACAGTTATAGCCTATAGGCTGTGAACTAACATGAACAAACAATGAACAGCTGTATTTTTATTAACTAACATTATTAACTTTAATAACTTTGTTTTATTAACTTTTTATTAACTCTCATGGTTAGTTCATGTTAGTCATTAACTAATGTTAACTAATGAACCTTGTCTGCATTGTTCCGTGAACACAGCATGCTATAAGCCAACTTCCTATAATAACAGCCAAATAGTCACAAATCTCAAGTTAAGTATTTAATCAACCATGCATAATCAACTACGACACACTCACACACATATTGCATATCAGTGTCAAATGCATAATATACACCACGTCTGGTGCAACTTACGAAGAGTAATAAAACCAACTGGCCTACTCACGTTCTTAATACAGCTGAAGTCGACGTTTTTGGGATTGGAATCTCATGAGTTTCTCTTTCCATTCGTTTCTGAATAGGCAAAACCAAGCACGTCGCGTCGCTATAACTTTACCGAGATGCTGCGGTCAGAGCGGCTCAGCGGGAAACCCCTTTTTTGTAAACAATCAGTCAAACTTCTGGGAGTTTTTTTTAATAAGATTAGCCTATGAGTCAAACATTGCACTTAAATGCACATCAATAAATATATAAATACTGCACGTAAATTATTATTATTATTAAAATAATTTATTAAATGCAAATTGGATGGAGGGGGGGCACAGGAGCTCTCTAGGCGGGCCCGGCCCCCTAAGGCCCGCCCATAGCGCCGGCCAAGCGTCACTGTATTGATATGAAAGGCTGCAATACAGTGCGGCTCAAAGCGCTTATGCGCATCCCGAGCGCAGGATGATGCGCTTGAAGCAACACGGAGTCACAGCGCGTCGAGTCCGCATTGAAAAGTTCTAAGCACAAACGAAAGACATATGTGTAGTGTATTATACAGTATCTATCTATGCAATAGTTTATTAAGCCTTTTCTTTTAACAGTTTTAAATTTTAGTTACTGTGCGCGTGAAGAACAATTATAGTGGACTCTACTCTAGTTGTGATCTAACAGACACCCGGTAGAAACATGATTAAGTTAACTTTACAGCAATAAAGTCCAACAAGATAAAGTTGTTTTATGCGAAACCATAGAGCTTTATCTACAGATCAAGTATAATAATAGTAACATAGAATCATCTTGGAGAGGGTTTCATCATGTTGACTGTCGTAACCGAACGCGACGCTGAATACCGAATGAAGAATGATTGACAGCCGCCCTTAGCGGAGGGAAAAGTTTACGTGATTTTGAATTTAATGACTTAAATGTTAATTTCTATCTCACATTATACTATAATTGCTTCAGAACACTTGTAATATAGTGCACGAAAACTGTATGGTGTTTTATAATGTTTTTGGTGCTTTTGTGGGGCTTAAAATAACACAGAATAGTATACGCACAGTATCGGATTTGGATCGGCCTCGTCTGATCGATACCCGATCCGGCAAAAATGGCAGTATCGGAGTATCGGATCGGTGCATCCCTATTCATAACCAAGAAAATTACTAACTAAGGATTTAAGAGAATCTAAAAAAAAATAAGATTTTACTATTCTACATATCAATGTGATTTTTGGTCTTTTATCATAGATTTTTCACTGTCCCATATTGGGGACACAACTGTCCCACATTAGGAAGCTGCAGATTGTCACAGACGATTTGCTATAAGAGCACTAATATGTCTATAATTTCTCGAATGAGTTATCTGAATTTTCTCTTTTGATTTGTTTCGGACACATACTGGGGTTTTTAAAATGGTATTGGCTGTGGATTAAATGTTTTGGTTACACATCGCAATATGTCAGAGAAGTCTGAAGTGCAAAAAATGTCCCACATTAGGGCAATTCATAAACGTGGTGCGACTTGACTAGAGTGCTAAAATGCAGAGATGGTATAAACATCCACATCACTATATGATCAGACCAGACGCTTTTTTACTATTTTTTTTTTATGGCTTGAACGAGACATCCGCAGATCCCGCTCCTTCAAGATTGAGTTTGACTGAAACAATTCAATTCAAGATTTTATTTTAGAAAAATACAATATAATTATTTTTAAAAATACACATTTAAAAGAAAAGCTAATGTAGCATTAGCCATTATGGAAATACAGGCATCTCACAACTCTATTATTTACGGTCCAAAAAAATAGGGCATGTATTATACGATTATATATAATACGAGAATATATTTACAGTTTCCCCGTGTATTTTTACTGAGGCATTGTATTGTGTTGTGTTTTAGGGTTAACGGAAAATTCCGTAAAATTACTGAATAAAGTCTTGGCAAAAAATTACCATTACATTCAGTGGCGGCTGGTGAAAAATATCTTAGGTGGGGCTGTGCCATATTCAGTCAGTGTCTGGTAATCATAGGAGCCATCAGGTCTTTTAGCGTTGTGGCTCTTCCTAAGACATCCGTCAAGCATCCACCCTTCTCTCATTCAAAAACCTCATAAAAACTTTTTCTTTTCACTGAATATTACTATTAAGCTCACAGTCTGTAAATTCTACCTTAGTTTATGTTGTTTGTTTGAATCCCTCTTTGTTTGTATCTTTACAATATTCTTGTAAAGATGTTGTTTGTATCTTTTTAATATAGACATATTATATATTACTTTCTGCTCTTGGTGGGTGTATTGTGCTTTGATGTTGATTTTGTTCTATTCCTTAACCCAGTGTTCTCAAACGTTTTGTGTGTAGTACCCCATGAGGCTTTTAACATCCTCCTGCGTACCCCCTCTCTGCAGTCACACCTTTTTCATTTACATTTACATTTACATTTATTCATTTAGCAGACGCTTTTATCCAAAGCGACTTACAAATGAGAAACAATAGAAGCAGTTAAACTAACAGTAGGACAACAATACGCAAGTGCTATAACCCCTCTGTTTAACTTTAGTGCAAATTTTTTTTTTTTTTTTTAAGAATAGAAGAGAAGAGAAAGTGTTAGTACTACTGAATCAAGTGCTGTCGAAAAAGATACGTCTTCAGCAGTTTCTTGAAAGTGGCTACTGACTCAGAAGCTCTGGTTGAGTTAGGCAGATCATTCCACCAACAGGGAACAGTCATGGTAAAGGTCCGAGAAAGAGATTTTGTGCCTCTTTGAGATGGTACCACAAGACGACATTCGCTAGCAGAGCGCAAGTTTCTGGATGGCACGTAAGTCTGAAGTAATGAGTTTAGGTAAGAGGGAGCAGTGCCAGTGGTTGTTCTGTAGGCAAACGTCAGTGCCTTGAATTTTATGCGAGCGACAACTGGCAACCAGTGCAATTTAGTGAGGAGAGGAGTGACGTGTGCTCTCTTTGGCTCATTAAAGACTACTCTGGCTGCAGCATTCTGGATCAATTGTAGAGGTTTGACAGAGCAAGCTGGAAGACCAGCTAGGAGAGCATTACAATAGTCCAGTCTGGATAAAACAAGTGCTTGGACAAGGAGTTGTGTAGCATGCTCTGTAAGGAAGGGCCTGATCCTCCTAATGTTGTGCAAGGCAAATCTGCAGGACCGGGCAGTTCTAGCAATGTGGTCTGTGAATTTCAACTGATCATCAATTACAACCCCAAGGTTCCTAGCTGACCTTGATGGCGTTATGGATGACGAGCCTAGCTGAATGGAGAAGTTGTGATGAAGTGTTGGGTTGGCCGGGACCACAAGTAGCTCTGTCTTCGGAAGGTTTAGTTGAAGGTGGTGGTCCTTCATCCAGCCAGAAATGTCTGTTAGGCAGGCTGAGATACGAGCAGCTACCGTTGGATCGTCAGGCTGGAATTAGAGGTAGAGTTGTGTGTCATCAGCATAGCAATGATCACAGATCCTAGTGATGTCATGTAGATGGAGAAGAGGAGTGGTCCAAGCACTGAGCCCTGAGGCACCCCAGTAGCTAGATGTTGGGTCTTAGATGCCACACCTCTCCATGACACCCTAAAGGACCTACCTGAGAGGTAAGACTCGAACCATTGGAGAGCGGTTCCCGAGATACCCTTCATCTTTAGAATTGACAGGAGGATCTGGTGGTTAACTGTGTCAAAAGCAGCAAACAGATCCAGCAGGATGAGGACTGAGGATTTGGAAGCTGCTCTTGCCAGTCTCAGAGCTTCAATTACTGAGAGCAGGGCAGTCTCAGTTGAGTGTCCGCTTTTGAAACCAGAGTGATTGTTGTCCAAGAGGTTGTTCTGTGTAAGAAAGGAGGAGATCTGGTTGAAAACAACTCGTTCAAGTGTTTTCGCGACAAATGGAAGAAGAGATACCGGTCTGTAACTTGTTAGATGTGCTGGATTTAGATTGGGTTTCTTAAGCAGTGGGGTTACTCGAGCATGCTTAAAAGCTGTGGGAAAAGTACCAGTGTGAAGAGAGGTGTTTATGATGTGCGTGAGTGTGGGTACAACTGAGGAAGAAATGGCTTGAAGTAGATTAGTGGGGATTGGATCAAGCGGACAGGTAGTAGGGCGATTGGAAAGGAGGAGTTTAGAGACTTCCGCCTCTGAAAGTAGAGAGAAGGAGGGTAGAATGTGTGCGTTTGTTGATAAAATGTGTGTGTCAGTTTGTGGATTGGTAAATTGGCCGCTGATGGTGGTTGTTTTTTCTATGAAGAATGTGGCAAAATCGTCAGCTGTTAGGGTTGATGAAGGAGGAGGAGGGTTAAGAAGAGAGGAGAAGGTTTTGAAAAGCATGCGAGAGTCTGAAGAATTGAAAATTTTGTTTTGATAGTAAGCCATTTTAGCAGTAGAGATATTAGCAGAGAAGGAAGAGAGGAGGGATTGATAAAGACACAGGTCTTTCGGATCTTTCGATTTGCGCCACTTCCTCTCTGCACCCCTGAGTTTAGTACGATGTTCGCGGAGAATATCAAATAACCAGGGGGCAGAGGGTGTGGCGCGGGCTGGCCTGGAGGAAAGGGGACAGAAGTTGTCCAAGCAGGATGTTAAAGTGGAGAAAAGAGTATCAGTTGCACTGTTAGTATCTAGTGTTGAGAGCTGATCAGGTGGAGGAAGTGTGGATGAGACCAAAGAGGATAGGTGAGAGGGTGAAAGTGAGCGTAGGTTCCGTCGAAAGGTGACCTGTGGAGGAGTGTGTGTTGTGTTCTGAGGCAGGTTGAGGTTGAGAGTGAGGAGGAAGTGATCTGAGGTGTGCAGTGGAGTGACCAGTGTATTGTCCGTAGAGCAGTAGCGTGTGTAGATAAGGTCCAATTGGTTACCTGATTTGTGAGTAGCCACAGTAGATACTCGTTTGAGGTCAAATGATGCAAGCAGGGTGTAGAAATCGGCAGCCTGAGGTTTTTCTAGGTGGATGTTGAAGTCTCCAAGAATTACAAGAGGAGTACCATCTTCAGGGAAGGATGAGAGTAGCACATCAAGCTCCTCTAAGAAACTGCCAAGTTGACCTGGGGGACGATATACAACTACAAAATGGATTTTAATAGGACTAGTGATGGTAATTGAATGTGATTCAAATGAGCTGTTGTCAAATAGAGGTGGTAAAGGATCAAATTTCCAGTCATTTGAGATGAGCAGACCAGTACCACCACCCCTTCCGGTCAGACGGGGGCTGTGTGAGAAAGTGTAGTTAGTGGAGAGGGCAGCAGGTGTGACAGTGTCCTCTGGTCTGATCCAGGTCTCAGTCAGGGCCAATAGACTGAGACCTGAATGACTTGAAAAAGATGTAATGAAATCAGCTTTGTTAACAGCGGACTGGCAGTTCCAGAGACCAATAGGAAAAGAGAATAAAGTATTGGAAGACATCGGAAGGGTACGGAGATTGTTAGGATTGTACCGCCTCCGACGTGTGACATTAGATTTACGTATGTTAGTAATAGTAGGGATTTGAAAACACATAGTGTAAAGGAGCTCACAAACAGAAAGATCCGACGAAAAGTTGTAGAAGTGAAAGGAAACAACAATAGATAAACAAGAAGAATTTAATACTCAAGTGCCTTGTCGGTGTCCTTGCTCGGTGGAGTCGCACAGGTAGAGTCTCTGGTCTTTACACTCTTTGGTCTTCACACAATGAGGGCTTCACACGAGGGCAGCCGCGACCGCTGCCGCGGTGCACTAACCAGTTATATACACGTCTAATACCCCGTTAATGAATACAGCAGGCCACGCCCAACTATTTAGCCAGTAAGGGACAATATTTGCCCCCTTTAATCAATATTTCCAGTGCATTTTTTACCTTTATAAAATAAATAATGCTTTACATAAAAACATTTTCTCTAGAGAAATATGCAATGATTGTAAAAACGAAGTGACGAGTTTAAATATTAAATTCAATCCAATCCGCCATTAGGTGGCGGCAACTCAGTTTTTATGAGTGAGTCATCGAGTCATTTATTCAAGCAAGTGAATGTAATTATGATCATTTTTAAAAAAAAATGTATTTTATTTTTTTATTGAAATTAAATTTTACAGACAAAATAGTAGGGGTGGCACGATCCGCTTTTTTTTGCCTCCGATACCTGGGACTCAGTATTGTCCGATACCGATCCGATCCAATACTAAAATAATAATTAAAAAAACAGTGCCAAATTACCTAATAAACTGTATCTGTATGCCTCACTGTGGGGAAGAGACTGTGATTATTCTTTTGTTAAAGGCATCAAAGCTTGACTTAAACATTATTTTCCTTACTTTGTAAAACAATACAGACAAAATATATACTATATAATTAAAATACATTTATTTTAACATTTTAAGCGCAACTTTTTAATGAAGCAGCAACATATGATACATAGATTGGACAAAACAACTAAGGCTATCAATAAACTGCCATTGCGCAAAAGTATTGTAATATGAAAGGCTCGAATTCAGAGCGGCACGAAACCTTATGCGCATCCCGTGTGCAGAATGATGCGCTCGATGCAACATGGAGTCACGGCGCGCAGCGCGTCGCATTGAAAAGTTCAAAGCACAAAAGTAATACATATATTTCTTTATTTATTCATTAGTTTGAGCCTTTTAACAGTTTTAAATTTCAGTTAATGTGCGCGTGAAGAGCAATTATATCGCTCTCTACTCCAGTGTTGTGATTACTGATCAGTTGTGTTGTGATCTAACAGACACCCGGTAGAAAGTAACATGTGAAACTCCAGCACGTTAAAGTCCTTTTATGCAAACCATAGACCTTTATCTACATATCTACAGTATAATAATAGGAACATTGACTCATCTTGGAGAGAGTTTCATCGTGTTGACTGTTTACCCGAGCGCGACGCGCTGTTTGAGTGCTGACAATGACTGACAGCCGCAGCGGAGGGAAGCACTTAGGTGAAGATTAATTTAACGATTTAAATCTGTACCTCACATTAAACTATATGTAATGGCTTCAGAAATCTTGGAATACAGTACACGAAAACATTATTTTCGGGGGAGGGATTCAAAGCAATGTTCAAGTACAAAGGTCAATTTGTGCGAAAATACAGTGGAGTAACAAATATGTATTGTGTTTTGAAAATATAAATAAATGAGCCTAGATAATATTTCACAAATAAATACAAACCATCCTACAAATTGCATGTAACCTTTGAACAAATACCAAATCTAGTGCATACAAATGCATATCTGTCTGTTTTGATTGTGAGACACTTGGCTTTTTATGAGATATCTCGGCTCGATTTTTTCACAAATGCGTCCAGGCAGATTTTCTAACAAATGCAGTTGAGCAACTTCCTCTTCTAAAACAGTAGATGCCGCTAAGATAGGGGATTAATTTAGCGCTAGTCTCCCGGGAGAAGCACTGATTTGAAACGCGTGCTTGCCTTTGCCTACAGCTGAGGAAAAAAAGCGGTGAACAGGAGAGTTTCTATCTGTATCTATAATTCACCTTTTTGAGGTTTTCTTTTGCAAAATGTTATCACATATATAGACAGAAATCCACATCCAGAAGTCCCCTCATCCACACCCCGATCTAACACTCTCCACGTGAGGTGCCTCTTCGTTTGACAGTGCTGCCACTTTCGAGTGTGCATATTAGGGCTGCAACTAACGATTATTTTGATAATCAATTAATCGGACGATTATTTTTTCGATTAATCGATTAATCGGATAGAAATTAAATTAGATTTTTTTTATTATAACTAAATAAAACCGTAAATCAGGGTATTTATGTGTAAAAGTGTACTTTAAAAAGTGCAAAAGCCACACATTGAGTTTTACTAATATCAATATTTGCATTGTTTTTAATGATAATTGCTGATGGCAAGTTGACAAACATGATTATTGTTAAAAAAATGATATCCAACATATGTTTTAACACAATTTTTGTTAAAACAAATTTACACAGACATGTTGTTCAGATGTGAATATCTGAACTAAAAACAAACTAAAAACATCTAAAATATATAATTCATTTAATTTTTATTTAAAATTAATTAAATATAAGGAATATAAGGATAAAGAATATAATATATATTATATATAATATATACAAGAATAATATAAGGATAAATTGATTAAATAAATATAGAAAGACTGAAAACAATTGTGTGAACGTAGAGCCGCAGTAGATCGCGTTTGAAAAACAATTAAAACTTAGTAGACAAATGCTATAAAAAGAGAACGGAATGGAGGTAACGTTACCCAGCAAGCTAACAGGCTTGAGTAAAGGACAGGAGAAATTATGCATTAGTGCACAAGCATTCGCTGAAAACCACTGAGTACAGTGACTAAAAAACAATATTTTACTGCTGCTGTTATTAACTGCCTTTATATTTAGTGCTTCGCTTTGTAAAGACCGTTTTAATTTAACCTATTTCTGCGGTAGCGCTATTTTAATCCATCACTTACGTTGCGAGCGAACTGATTGCGCAACCTGATGCTCGAGACAAAATACAGACATCCCAAGATCCCGGAAGTTCCGGGAGTCTCCCGCATATTGATTGCGGCTCCCTGATGCCCGCGAATTAGTTCAAACTCCCGAAATCTAGAGCGCGCAAGCAAGAGCGCGCATACGAGACAGAAGAGACTGCTCCAAACCGTGTAGCGCGCGCGCTCGGCAGAGCGCCTGAGGGAGAGAGACCTTGCGTGTGTGTGCGTACCAGTAAACGCTCCCCGTGACGTAAGCAGACCAACTAATCGATAATGACATTCGTTGACAACGATTTTCATAATCGATTATAATCGATTTTATCGATTAGTTGTTGCAGCCCTAGTGCATATGGCATTTGTCGAGTCAGATCCTGAGATGACGGCCATGCTTTCCCGGGCCGCCGTGAGCATCGGACTAGAGTGGAACCTTCCACCCTGTCCTGTGCGCTCGGTGCTGCACGATTGGTTTTTGGGTGTTTTCAGAGGCTCCTGGGGCATATGGCGTCCCTAGCTGCAACATCGCCGCTCAGATTGCTCATATGAGACCGCTTCAGCTTTGGCTTCGCGACCGAGTCCCGAGGTGGGCATGGCAACACGGCACCTTCCGAGTACCAATTACTCCGACCTGCCGTCAGACCTTCACCCCGTGGTCGAACCTCAGTTTTCGGTTCAGCTGATTTGGGACCAGTTCGGGGACGCACAGATGGATTTCTTTGCCTCTCACGACTCGACCCATTGCGCCCAGTATTTTTCCCTGACCGAGGGCACGCTCGGCATGGATGCTCTGGCGCACAGCTGGCCGCGGGGCCGCAAATATGCGTTTCCCCCAGTGAGCTTTCTTGTGCAGACCTTGCACAAGGTCAGGGTGGACGAGGAGCAGGTAATTCTGGTTGCGCCACACTGGCCCACCCGAACCTGGTTCTCCAAACTAGTACTCCTCGTGTCAGCAACTCCCTGGCCGATCCCTCTGAGGAAGGACCTCCTTTCTCAGGGACGGGGCACCCTATGGCACCCTCGTCCCGATCTTTGGAACCTCCACGTGTGGCTCCTGGACGGGTTGAGGCTGGTTTGAGTACCCTACCACCAACAGTGGTGGCTACCATCACTTCCACTAGACCATTGTCCACGAGACATGCCTATGCATTAAAGTGGAACCTCTTTGTCAACTGGTGCTCTTCTCACCAAGAAGACCCCCGGAGATGTTCGATCAGTGTCGTGCTTTCCTTCCTACAAAATGGGTTGGAGCGAAGGCTGTCTCCCTCCACCCTAAAAGTCTATGTCGCCGCCATTGCCGCACAGCACAACTTTGTTGAAGGTAAGTCCTTGGGAAAGCACTACTTGATTGTCAGGTTCCTGAGAGGAGCGAGGAGACTGAATCCTCCTCGCCCTCCTCTCGTTTCCTCTTGGGACCTCTCAGTGGTGTTAACTGCCCTGGCGAGTGCTCCCTTTGAGCCTCCTGTCAATGACGACAGCGCTCCTGGTTGCACTGGCCTCCATCAAGAGGGTAGGGGACCTGCACGCATTCTCCGTTTGACGAAGCGTGCCTGGAATTCGGGCCGGCTTACTCTCACGTGATCCTGAGACCCCGGCCTGGATATGTGCCCAAGGTTCCTACCACTCCCTTTTGGGACCAGGTGGTGAACCTGCAAGTGCTGCCCCTGGAGGAGGCAGACCCAGCCTTGGCACTGCTCTGTCCAGTATGTGCTCTCCACACCCATGTAGACAGAACGCAGTGATTCAGGACCTCAGACCAGCTCTTGTCTGTTATGGTGGGAAGCTGAAGGGAAAGGCTCTCTCCAAGCATAGGTTGTCTCACTGGATAGTGGACGCCATTGCTTTGGCATACCAACAGCAAGGTCGACCGTGCCCCCTTGGTGTGGCTGCCCACTCCACCGGAGTGTGGCCTCCTCTCGGGCTCTAGCACATGGCGCCTCGCTAACAGACATCTGCAGAGCTGCAGGCTGGGCGACACCGAACACATTCGCCAGATTCTACAATCTACAAAAGTGGAGCCAGTGTCCTCTCATGTACTCGCTTCAACCAGCTAGTACTGGACCCGCTCAGATGTCTTCGCTTGCTCGCCATTCCACTCCACGGACTGGATACGTGCGATATTCTCCTCAGATGAGCTTCCCCGAAAGCCCTGAGTTCCTCCAGCACTCCTGACGTCGGCGCCAGTGTCTAATGCCTGCACGTCGGCTAGGTGCATCCCGTGTGCATGGTCCCTCCTCTGAGTGACCCCCACATGTGTATTTCCACTGTAAGCCTCTCTGAGCATGTGTCTTTCCCTTGGCAAGCCAACTTGCCACCCCTGTGGTTGAAATATTCCACCTGCGGCTGGACACCCCAGTGTTCTCCATATGCATCCCTCTGGGTCATATGTGTATTCTCTAAGTCCCCCCCCCCCCCCCCCCTGGGTTGGCAATAATTGCATATTTCCTCTAAGTTATGGGATATGCTCCCCAGTGTACCTTGGTATTCCTGTTCTAAATAGGAGGCCTTCATCCGTGCTAGTCTCACGACAGGGATCTCAGATTTACGCAGGGCACTGGAAGACAGCCGAGAAGGTGGCGTGATTAGACTGGTAACCCCATTGTTCGTCAGCCGACGTAATCATCCGGAGCGGAGTGACAACGAAATGGGAACGTCTCGGTTACGCATGTAACCCTCGTTCCCTGAGTAGGGAGCGGAGACGTTACGTCTTCCTGCCACTTCCGCTGTACCGCGGGGATCGCCTGAGTTCAGTCTCGGCTCCTCAGCGAAGAAACATATCTGCATGTTGCCGGCGTCCTCCTTTTATACCCACGAGGTAAGGCGGAGATACGCTATGCAAATTCCGCAGACCCATGGCATTTCTTTGCCATTGGCTCGTTTTGTAATACTCGAAGTCGATAGGCTTTCTAAGCGAAACCCCATTCGTCGTCATCTGACGTAACGTCTCCGTTCCCTACTTAGGGAAAGAGGGTTACATACGTAACCGAGACGTTTTCTTATGTCTCATTAGAACTACAGAAACGCTGAGCCTAGATGAACGAACTGTTGAATCTGTGGTCTTTGTAAAGAAAATTTGACTGACAATTTAAAGTGGTTGTATATTTTTTTGTTTTTGTTCTTTCTTGTGTGAAATAGTGGGAAATACAGACATTTCTAAACTGATTTTGAACAGTCCTTTGTGTTTTTATTTTTATTTTTTTTTATTTCGTGTATGTAACTGGTGGCATCCAAGCTATCTGGGTTATTGTTCTGGAAATAATTGACAGGGTTACACCTGTCTGGCCCCCGAACTTATTAACTTTTGTTTGTAAAAGGAGGACGCCGGCAACATGCAGATATGTTTCTTCGCTGAGGAGCCGAGACTGAACTCAGGCGATCCCCGTGGTACAGCGGAAGTGGCAGGAAGACGTAACGTCTCCGCTCCCTACTCAGGGAACGAGGGTTACATGCGTAACCGAGACGTTCCCATTTCGTTGTCACTTCGCCCGGATGATTACGTTGGTGGCTGCGTCGTTCGTCGCCTGAAGAGTGGTGTTGTCCCGAGCCTATTCCCTTGGAACAATTTTACTGCTCCTTTGAGAAGGGAGTCAGTATATGACAGGACCTTCAAACGTCAGTCTTTCCAGCTATGCTGTGAAGGTGAAGATAGCACCATGGTGGCTAAGGTAGTAAGAATGGATCACGACTAAGTGACACACCCACCTGCAGGTAAGATTGTTCATAATGTGTTTAGTAATTTAACACTAGTCAACTATGTGTACTCTTAATGGATAAATGCATTCGTGTGATAAATGCATTTCTAACTGAACAACTTAACCCTTGTGCATCAATTAAAAAAAAGTTACACATAGGTACATAGAGGACAAAAATGTCCTTGTCAATAAACTGTCTTAAAAATGTGAAACTTGGGAGCACAGACTTATGTTTGGTCTCATTTTAAAGACTTAAAAATGAATAAGTAAATCAAAAAAAAAGTTTATGAACATTTTGTATAAAATATATATATTTTATGAAACAAGTTTAACTCTAAAACGGCTAGAAAATCAAAGCCATAAATCTAAATAAGTTATGTTCCAAATGTGAGGTTGATTTGTCAAAAAATGAGTGGTAGTATTTTGTTTGGGCGAAGTAACAGATTTTCCCCATTGGATGCCAGCAAAACTCCACTGGTGCACACAGTAATTGGATTTGTTATTTGCAGTTGAGTTTTTCTCTCTGGGGTCGAGAAACGCGCCGTCGCGTTTTGCTGTTTTTTTTCCACATAGCAGCAACATAGACTTAAAATACTCCGTCATTTTTGGTCATATAAATAAAATCAATACATGATTATAAACTATAGAGGGTCTTCTTTTTTTTGTGTACACTCACATTAACATCAAAACCGTGTGCTTTTGTAAAATGAAGAAAATAAACAGGGTGTGCTTTCTGCCTCTCTGTCTCCGTTAAATTTTTTTCTGGTGCACGTCTCTAAACTTAAACAAAGCTCAGCGAATACTATTCACACAAGCACGAGCAATATATCTTTATAATCATTTAAGTTTGTACTTTTAAAATATCTAATTCAAAACTAAAATAAATATTCTCTGTTTATGTAATCTATTAAAACAGAGAGAGGTGTCAGCCGATCTCATTATCGTTCTCTTAGCTCATTATTCTGCTAATCAGACACGCCCACGGAGAGCGCGCGGTATTCAAACGCAAATGATCTGAAGCAACACATGCAAAGTGTCAACGCCCCTCATAAACGCGATAACACAACAAATGTAATCATCAGATTAATGTAGCCTACTATTTCTTCTTGCGAGGCTGTGTGAGGAGTAATCCTGGGACATTTACCTCAGAACATGTGCTGTTTTTTTTTCATTCCGAGGAGCAACGGATCCATCTGATAAGTAAGTTCTTTATTATTATTGTTCTAATCGCGATATCATAGTGTATGTAAACCGCAAAAAGACTGTTTAAATATGAATCGCGTCTGTGTGTGAATGAATGAACTGAACAGTTTTTACCAAACCCTGCTATACTGAGATGAGTGAAAATCGAATGAAATATGTTGAAATAACGTTAAAATGTCTTTGTATTAGCAACGTATTAAACTTCAAATTAATATGTATGCCCTAATATAGGCTCATAAAAACAACAAACGATATGCCTATGTTACAGACGAAATATGAAAGACAACATTTCGTTTTCTAGTTTTGGATAGATTATTAACTGTTTAATGTAAACTAGACTACTGCCACATTGAATAAGCTTTTGTTCACCAATTTCTGCTCAAATGTTATATATTAGGCTATGTTTGTTTTGTCAAAAATAAAGTCATCAACTAGGATGCTATTATAGTGTTTGTGCCAATGTAGGCTTTATTCAAACTAATGAATCCTTAATTTGAAATATGTATGATAAAATGTATACTTTAGTTTTTACAAAGAAATTTGAAATATCCATCTGAGAAGTAAGTTTTTTTATTATTGTTCTAATTGCGATATCATAGTGTATGTACACTGCAAAAAGACTGTTTAAATATGAATCGCGTCTGTGTGTGAATGAATGAACTGAACAGTTTTTACCAAACCCTATTGCTATACTGAGATGAGAGAAAATCGACTGAAATATGTTGAAATAACGTTAAAATGTCTTTGTATTAGCAACGTATTAAACTGCAAATTAATATTTATATGCCCTAATATAGGCTATCATAAAAACAACAAACAATATGCCTATGTTACAGAAGAAATATGTAAGACAACATTTCGTTGACTAGTTTTTGGATAGATTATTAACTGTTTACTGTAGCCTAAACTATAGACTACTGCCACATTGAATAAGCTTTTGTTCACCAATTTCTGCTCAAATGTTAAATATATTAGGCTATGTTTGTTTTGTCAAAAATAAAGTCCTCAACTAGGATGCTATTATAGTGTTTGTTCCAATGTAGGCTTTATTCAAACTAATGAATCCTTAAATTTGAAATATGTATGATAAAATGTATACTTTAGTTTTTACAAAGAAATATTACACTTGAAATATTGTTATTTTAATTGTTGCTGTAATTGTAACCTTTTTAATAAAATAGCAAATAATATATTTACAAGGTAGATGTAAACAAAATCTTAAAAGGTCAATATAAGCCTTCTCTTCAAATTATTTGTATTGTGTTTTATTAGTAACAAATTTGGGGAGAGGATACATATCCAAAACTTTCTGAAAATACAGTATGAGAATTAACTACACAATTACTAGAAATGTTCACCTTGGATATTATACAATTTGCAAGCAAAAATACAAGTGGAAAAATACTATTTTTTAAAAGATGTTTCCAACTGTGAACCAATTTTGTAGTATATATACACATTTCTTTTCTTGTGTCCTTGTATTCTTTCTTGTGGCTCAGTGACACACCTGTGAAAAGCTCATTATGCAGGCTCATTAAGCAGGTCTTTTGTCTTCACAGGTGTGAATCAGACCATTATACATGAGTCACGCCCATTTCGCATATTGCCTTTCCAAACAAAAAGTGTTTTACTAAATTTAAATCAATGTATTGTTTTATGTGAATGATTTGGAAGGATAATTTTCAGATCATTTTGAAGCAAAAATCCTAGGCGAGAACATCCATTAGTCAAAAGTCTTGTGGACACATATTTAGTATGTGTTTTGTGGCCTTATTTCAGAGACTTTAAGTTTTAGTTTTTTCAATAACCATGCATAAACAATATTCTCTCAAAAATACAAGCATGTACATACATCTTGCTAACATATTATGGTAGCCCTGTTTGTGCTATATAGAGTGAATTTACACCTTTGCCATTAACATGTTAATAAATAACTGAAAAAAGCACAAATGTTAGAGCATGTCAGAACACCTCCAGGACCCCAAAAACACATAGGACCCCAGAGGGTTAACATTACAAACACATATTTTTATTTAACTAATTTTAGCGTACATCTGTAACTGTAACATAGTCTCATGCTGTCTAGCTGTAGGGGGCATGCTCTGAATGACATTATTTCTGCAGTGATGTAATTAAGAGTTGACATGATTACTGTTCTGTGTTGTGTTGAGAGGTAGCATAAATATGTTAAGACTGGTTTTTAATTTATTTATCTTTATAGGTGCTCTGGACGAGGGTTTGGATTACATCCATGACTTATTGCGCTTTTCCACTGTATGGTCCGGCTCGGTACCGCTCAGTACGGTTCGGCTCGGCGCGGCACGGTACGGCTCGCTTCGCTTTTCCACTGCGTGGTACGACTCGGCTCGGCACGGCACGGCTCAGTTTGCTTTAGCTCGGTTGCTTTTCCACTGCAGTTAGTACCGCTTCAAAGGGGGTGGGATTATGACTGATCGTTATAGTTTATCCGCTCCAACAAGAGGAACGTCTGCGTCTGCGCACCACGCATCATGCCATTAATAGATGAGGTGACATGGACGGCTTGGTGACATTCGTCTCACCCCGTACACTGGGTGCATCTCAGATAAGGAGATCACCAGGATCAGTGGAGTCCTTCCCTTGCTGGAGCCAGGAGACGATATCATGGCGGACAAAGGGTTCCTCATTCAAGACCTCCTTGCTGACGTTGGAGCTAAGCTCATCATTCCACCTTTTAAGCGTTCAGCTCAATTCAGCAAAGAGGAAACAGAACAAACCCAAGCCATTGCCCGTCTCAGAATTATAGTGGAGAGAGTGATTGGTAGGGTAAAGTCCTTCCACATCTGGGACTCTCCTAAGCCGCTCACACTGATTGTCAGTGTGAATCAGATCTGGCTTAACTGCTGTGTTTTAGCAAATTATCAAGGACCTTTTTGTTTTGAAGAGTGAATGAATTAATGTTTTGTACGTAAATGTATAATTTGTAAATAGTATGTAAATAATTTAGTGTTCCCACATTCTTAAACATCAAATTAAATATAATTGTTTTATTCATAATATTTTTCTGTTTGAACAATTTTGGTCAAAATGATGCATCCTTTAATTTTTTGGTATATGTGTAACATCAACTGATTAATAACAACTTATTAAATAAATAACATCAAACATTTAAAAAAAAAATGAGATTAGTTCATCAACAGTAAGACAGAAGGCAAAACTGATTGGTAAAGAACAAGATTAGTGGAAATAACATCAAATATTTACAATAAAAAAAATAACAGTTTATCTACAGTAAGACAGAAGGCAAAACTGATTGGTAAAGACAAGATTAGTGGAAATAACATCAAACATTTACAATAAAAAATAACATTAGTTCGTCAACAGTAAGACAGAAGGCAAAATTGATTGGTAAAGACAAGATTAGTGGAATTCAAGGTATGCATTCATGTATGTGCCATAATAATATACATCTAATTTCTCTTTCATTTCCGCTATGAATGAGTCATCACGCTAAATTCTTTCCACAGTTAAATTTGATAGGGTATCGGTAACAAAGTCACACCATGTCAGTCCTGTGATTGCCAGTTGGCCCTGAACCTGCCAGTAGTATTTATGTGAACGCCTCAAACTGGCGTGGCCTTCCTGCACCTTGAGGTGAGCAACCTTAGACGGATCATTTTTTTTGCTGCTCTTCACCTCAACCAGGCCAAAAGGAGGCGACTCTGAAGGGTCATACACCCGACCGTCAGGACTGGCCCCGAGATGTGGTGCGTCAGGGTGAATGACGAATCCTGCTGGTAGCACATTAACTCGCATAGTTTCAGCATAGTTTGCCAGCACTTCAGGCTCTACCAGTAGACCACGCTTCATTGCAGCTGTTTGCTTTGCGGAGCCTCTGATCATCTGAATAGCTGCAGACTCCTCCTCTGCACGACTCTACTACAACAATCATCCCAAAAACGACTGGCAGTCAGCCTTGGTCGCCGTAGCGGTGTCCGTAGCCTTGTCTGCCGTAGCTGAGTTTCTTTGGCTATCTCGCTGGACAGCTGCGGTGACACTTCAAGAGACTGGAGATGCATCAACTGATGTAAGGTTGGGACGAAATGCAACCTGGGAAAAGTGTGCTACATCAGAGGAAGGGACGGAAATTCTGGAGCCATGTGGTGTAGGATGAGGTCACTGGACTTCTTGGGTGGACAGTGATAGGACATGGGAGATCCACGAGGGACAGACCAAAATCTAGATGGTGTCAGCTCCATCTCAGAAACCCCATCCAATACAACAGCCATGAGAGACTGGGGCTGCACCTGGCTTAATTTACTTCCAGATGCCATCATATATGGATCTGGCAGTGGTCCTACACAAAAGAGCAAAGAGATACACACGATTATTGGTCACACAAAAGAAAAGTTAGACATGAGTGCTTAACTACATTTACATTTTATTTATTGTATCTGCGGTAACCATAATCATGTTAGTCATAACATTAAAAAAAAAACTTAACTTACTCTCATATAGCAACAATCAAACAGTTAACAAATTAATCACCTATATATGCCTTGTACAATGTGGACCTCAGACCGTTCTGACCCACTGTTTTGGGCTTTTGCACCACCAGCTCACTAACAGGTTCAGGATGGATTCCCTTAAAAGTAAAAGACAAAAAGCAGTTACAGTCTGTACTGTAGTCACTTCTGGTGGTGTTTTTATAATAATTTACAGTTGTTATAGATACGCATCGGTTCTTAAATCATATGACATATTTATCACAAACCCACCTGTGTTCTTGGTCTGTGCCATCTTTGCAAGCCACTAGTGTCCAGTCACTCATCCAGTCAGTCGCGTCTGATTCTGCGAGTATAACACGTTGCCTGACACTCGATGCAAGGAAATAAATTGTTTTCTTATTATGAATATAATGTCATGCCTTTATTCTTGTGTATGATTGCTGTTTTGGGGACTGTTATCCCAATATAACCAGTCAAATGGCCGTGATCAGACTGGCAGCTTACAGACGCTTGCTGGACGCTGTATCCATCTATTCACAGAGTGTTCCCTAATGGTTAAACACTTTCACTAATTATATAATTATATTCAATAACTATATTGTGAACTACATATATATATATATATATATATATATATATATATATATATATATATATATATATATATATATATATATATATATATATATATATATATATATTAATAATGAATTGAACTAAATATTTAGATAAACTTGTTTGTAACATCACTTGTATGCCGGGATCTGACTGTTTGAATCGCCTACTCACCCGACCCCACTAAACGTTGGGATCTTATGACGAAAGAAAGAATTGTGAGGTGTATGGCATGTTGCCACTTCAGTAAACGGGATTAAAATAACTTAGCCTATAATTGATGTATGCTACGTAAACTATATCAGAATTTGACAGTTTCGAATAAACTACCCAGGGCAATAAAAATGGGATCTTACGAAGTGGGAGGTAAGGTCTTAATTGTAGCCTTGTATTTTGCCAGTTCAAAAATAATGTATCGCAGACTTCCAGAACTTTACCGAAAACCTTAATTATACATGATAACAATTATGGTGACTTTAGATTATGTATTCATATTAATGATGTCGCTTGTTTCAGATTGTTATAAGTATATGGAATGTATTTGTTGTATCCTTATTTACTTTTGTTCAGTAGGTCTCTGAATTTACATCTGATAATCCACAATCATGGCAGGCAAGTAAAGTACATTTACATTTACATATTTTTTTTCCTGACTGCAACCCATTTTTTTCAAATACAATAGCCGAAACAAAATATAATGTTAACAGTTTAAGGGTCACGAGACCAACTAAAGCAAACACTAATCACCATAATGGTGGCTTACAAAATTAGATTTTCTCCTTTGGTGATTCTGCTTGTTAACATCAGGTGTCTTCAATAATGGTCAATCATCACTCAATGATTCACTTAATTAGCTCTTTAACTTTAACACTACCAACTTTAACAAGCTATATAAACTCCCAGGAGAGTTCATTTAACACTGGAGTTTTTGCTGTGAATAATTCTGAAAATTTTTTTTTTACTAATGTTCATTTGCACTTATGAATGTAATGTATGATTTATTTTTATATTATTTGTTAACACAAGACTATAAAACGCTTATTACGAACTAAAAACTCGAAACAATCACTTTCACAAAATAAAATGTCACACTTTGTATCAGTCTATTTCTTCTGAAGACACGTGTAAGGTCCAACATGGAAAATCATCCGGTTTCCACTGGCTTCTCTCGAAAATTCTCAGAGAAAAAAAATGATTCAGCAAATCATCTTGAGCGGTTCATTTTAATGAATCGCTCAAATCCGCCCATGATGGATTGAATCTGACCATGACTAAAAACTAAAGCAACTAGAATTTTTTTTTTTGTGTAATTTAATGAATCTGTGCTCATAATTGTAAAAACATTGTTGAAGGGTTTATTTTTGAAGTGGTTTTAAAAGCTTGAAGTTTAGGTTTTAAGACCATGCAGTCTACCAGACAGCAAGATAGATAGATAAATTAAGTTTAGTTTAATATCAAAGCATTAGAGTATAATTGAAGTAAAACCTGCAGAAAACGTAGTGCAGTTGTTTCAACTTACTTTTATAAGTTAAAATAACAAGTACAGTATACTTGTTAATTCAACAGAAAATCTAGTGCAGTTGTTTAAACATACATTTTTGAGTTAAAATAACAATTTGACTTGTTCATTCAACTTTCAGTCTAGTTGAGAACAAGAAAACTTAAAATTTCTTGTTGTCTGGACAATCTAGTTATCTCTACTCAAAAAAATAAGTTGAAATAACTAAATTGCTAAAATATTTTTTACAGTGCATGAGCAAAAATATTGTTTCCGAGGACAGACTTTCAGAGGAGCAAGCTAATACACAAATGCAACAAGAAACCCATGGAGTTTTGCAGACAGAATGCCCAAAGAGTCGTTTCAAATGTCATAAAGTATGGCAGATGGCACTGTCAATGTAGGGGCAGTAAACACAGACTGAGTTGTGTCCACAGACACGTATGCATGTGGTGGATATTCCAGGAGCGTCCATCATTACTGAGAGAACATTCAAATGCAACTCCTGAAGAAATAGAGGACCTTGAGGAGAAAGATCAAGAAGAGGGATGATGAATCAAAACCATCAAATGAGACAGCATCAGCAGGGATTAAAATGACAGAGTACTTTTTGAGGTGCAAGAGAATTCCAGAAAATCTTCCACAAGACCTCATATTAACGGAAATGACAAAACCTGAAAGCTTTGTGCCTAAAGAGACACAATCCCCTTACTGCCCCGGACCATGCTACCCTGACCTCAGTGAAGCAATCCTAAAGACAAAACATGCAACCATTTATGCTTTGTTTTCTGTGCACAGAGGTATGTGTCACACTTAATGAGTTGTAGTGGAAACATATTGTTGTTGTATATAATTATATATATTTTATTTATGTATATTTTATTTTCAGGTGTTGCAGTGTACATTAAGGAATGCCCTGTTTGTGGAACCCCAGTCAGATTCCAAGAATATGATTCTGGATTTCACAATTTCAATAAAGTGTTCCTAACAATCCCTTTGTGCTCACTTTTGACAACAGGTCTTTCAGTAAGTCAAAAAAAAAAAAAAATCAGTGAATTTTAGGCAACATGATTTAATATTTACCTGAACATTATCTTGCCCATTGGCCTAACTACAATGTAAATTTGTCTATACCTGCAACAGAACCACATTGCTGTCGGACGTTTTTTGCGTACATTGGGGGAACACAGCAAAGTGTACATTCCTCACAACACAATAAGGAAAGCTTTTTACCACTTCTCTGCTTTGAGGAACTACACCTACAATTACTTTTGTTACTGCTGTGGCCATCATCCTCCTATTTTGATTGCTGACGCCAACTGGAAAGTGGCCTTTGACTTACCAGGTAGGAATTCAGTGTACCCATTCATGGAAAAAATGCTTTACCCTCAAAAGTTGGCAACAACAGTTTCCACTGTCTGCTCATAAAATACTTACTCTTTCTGAATAGTGCATCTCATGAGACGACCAGACCTGACAAACACCCCTTCACAGGACACACAGGTGAATGTTTCATCTAGATGGGAAAACCTTGAGAAAGAGATAATGGCAACAGGACTTTATGATGGTAAGCTGTTTAATATACTTCTTAAACATTATTATGCCTACTTGCTTTAAATTTGATTTACAATTCCTTCCCTCCTTCCTTCCCTCCCTCCCATACGTCATTCATTCCTTCTCTCCCTACTTACTCACTCAGTCACTAACTCACCCACTCACTCCCTCCCTTCCTCCCTCCCTCAGGGTAATGTCAAAACCCATTTGCTAGCTCCCTGACATATTCTGCCTTTACACCATGAATTGGTCAATACTCAAGAATATCTGATGTCATACCCAAGACTGAGATTTTGAAAGGCCTCTCCCAGAAAGACCGATTGTGGACAAAGAGGACAGATGAGGAATTTGATGAGGACCGAATTTTGCCAATATTAGAGCTCAAAGGGGTAATACAATTTGCTGTTTGCTGATGCTTATTCTATTAAAAAAACTATAAAATATTTTATTTATAGGTTTAATGTATTACTTTCAGTAGAGATGACACTTTGGAGTCAATTTGTAATTTGCCCAAACTACTTAAAAAAAAAAAATTAATAACCATATGCATGTTTTCCCTCATCACTATTAGCCTTGAAAAGAAGATCTTACAACGGCATGCAATGCTCTAGGCATTTCAGCAAGTGGATCACAGTCTGACCTCATTAATAGGCTTGAGGAACTTCTGTATAAGGATATATATCCAAAAATGTTTGTGAAGCTTCACAAAGCAGGAGGTAAGATACAAATGTAGACAATTACAAGCATGGTACAGAATGGACAATACATTTTTATATATATTATATATCTGGACATTAAGAACACAAACATTAAGGGAAGCAGGAAGAAAAAAGTATTTAAACGCAGCAGTTTAATAAAATAAAATAAAACTATCATACTAACATACAGCATACTTAAAGACCCACAGAAGACAATAACACTATAATGTTACCTCCATCTATCATAACCATTTTGCCCTGATTGATAATGAATCATAGACATTATTCACTGCCAGTTAATGAAAAAAAAATATTTATATTTTACATTTGACTGCCAAACTACATAACTCATTGTGAAAACATATTACATGAAATTAGCAATTGTTCTGCATTTGCCCCATTTTTTCCCCACAGGAGGGGTACTGCATCTTGGGTGCACCCATGGTGTGGTTTACTATCAGTCACCCCGGTGGTGGCAGGAATCTGCTCGAGACCATGGAGATGGTCTCCTGAGTTTTAAATGTCCACCCACGGTCTTCATCTCAGATATAGCTGGACGTGTTGCCAGACATGTGAATAATAGGACTCATCAAAAGTTTTTTCAGCCACATGATGGCAGGCTATGTGCTCCAACATCAGAAAACATTTCTGCTGCATTGGAAAAAAAACTTACTGTGCAGAAAGAATGGGTGAATACCCTTCGAAGGTCTATGGGGCCAAATATACACAAAGACCAAACAAGTGACAGATTCACCTGCCCTCACCCTCTGACTGGAACTTGTGAACGGTACTCCCTCTATGACCGTTTTCATGAAAAAAAACAAAAAAGGCCTGAAGAGAGACTGAGGAGCATAAAACTGATGCCAGATCTTGCCTCTATTGTTAATTCGTCTTCAGCAGAGCAAATTAACAAAGAGCTGTCAACCAGCCGGTATTTCCTCTGCCAACTGAAGGACATTCATTACATGTTTGCCTTGCGGCTGTGTTTCCATCTGCACAATCAGAGGATCAATAATAACTTCTTGCAGGACATTCAAAAAATGTCCCGAAAAGATGTGCACCTAGGGCTACATGGACACCTATTAATAGGTGTGGATGAGGAAACAGACAAAGGTAATATAGTTCATGAAATAAAAGTTCATGTATTATAAAATGTATTAACATACACTTTTCATTGTATCTCAATACAATGTCATATCATTGCAGAGATGTACCAAAGAACATGTGCAAAGTCATTAACTGACCCACAAGTTGATCCAGACAAAGTTGAGGAAGATATGGAGAGTTTCACTGTGTCATTGTTTCCTATAAGTGAACAAAATAAGGTACCGACTGGCTTTTTGTATATTAAACCTCCAAGGAATAGTTTACAGTAACAAAAAACTGCACCTGTAGTATTTTCTGCTTCATTTACATGCAATGAATGGGTTCTGTTTTTGAACTACAGGACAAGCTGAAACAACTTTACATTTCCTGGAGGAGAGAGAGACAAATAATTCACAGATTTTCAGCATATGCAACACTGTATATTGCAGACTTAAGAAGTGTTTGCCCTTCTTCTCTTTTAGAGGAAGACCCAAACAAGAACATGCCTTGGTTAAATGATAATGTAAGTTCAATTCAATTCAATTCAATTCAAATTTATTTGTATAGCGCTTTTCACAATACACATTGTCTCAAAGCAGCTTTACAGAAAGTGCATTTCGGAAATGTATATAGAAAAATACAGTTAGTTAATCATGTATTAATTTATGGCATAACATATCGCCGGCTTTGAGTCGTCTCTTCAAAGGCGTCGAGTCGTCTCTTCACAGGCGTTGGGGCATCTGAAGTCTCCGTGAGAGGCTGGATACAGACTGGAGCTGACGAACGCTATTTACCTCGGGACTAGCGTCCCGAGATAACAGCAGAAAGGCAGATGGGAAATAATTAGCATAGCTGATGTTCATAATGTTAATGCATTCGAACTGATTCAGCAGTAGTATTAAAGGTTAAGCATTAAGTGAATGCTTGGTTAAAGAGATGCGTCTTTAATCTAGTTTTAAACTGGGACAGCGAGTCTGAGTCTCGAACAATATCAGGAAGGCTATTCCAGAGTTTAGGAGCTAAATGCGAGAACTCCCTCCCTCCTTTAGTGGACTTAGATATCCTAGGAATGACCAGAAGCCTCGAATTTAGTGATCTTAAAGAGCGCGATGGATTGTATGGCGATAGAAGGTCTGTTAAATACACAGGAGCTAAACCATTTAGGGCTTTATAGGTCAGTAGGAATACTTTGTAATTGATACGTAACTTAATAGGTAACCAGTGTAGAGATGATAAAATAGGTGTTATATGATCATATTTTCTTGATCTAGTAAGAACTCTAGCGGCTGCATTTTGCACTAACTGTAGCTTGTTTATTGAGGATGCAGGACAACCAGCTAATAAAGCATTACAGTAATCTATTCTCGATGTCATGAATGCATGAACTAGCTTTTCTGCATCAGAAACAGATAGCATGTTACGTAGCTTAGCAATGTTTCTAAGGTGGAAAAAGGCTGTTCTTGTAACATATGAAATATGATTTTCGAAAGTCAAGTTGCGGTCTAGTATAACACCCAGGTCTTTTACTGTAGTGGATAAAGTAACAGGACATCCTTCTAAATTAAAGTTGTATTGTAAGGGATTTTGTGGGTAGTTTTTTGGACCAATAAGTAGTACCTCCGTTTTATCTGAATTTAATAGCAGGAAATTACACGTCATCCAGCATTTTATATCATTTAGACACTCTGTCAATTTAGATAAGTTAGTGTTTTCATCTGGTCGTGATGAGATATATAATTGAGTGTCATCAGCATAACAGTGGAAATTAATTCCATGTTTTCTTATAATATTACCAAGTGGCAGCATGTATATTGAGAATAGCAGAGGGCCTAACACCGATCCTTGCTGCACTCCATAGTCTACTGGCGTTATCTTTGATTTTTCCCCATTTAAACAGACAAAATGGTAACGGTCTGATAAGTACGATCTAAACCAGCTTAATGCCTGTCCCTGAACACCAGTGTAGTTTTGTAGTCGATCCAAGAGTATTTTATGATCGATAGTGTCGAACGCAGCGCTAAGATCGAGTAGAACTAGTATTGAGATACAGCCTTGGTCAGAAGCTAAAAGTAAATCATTTGTTATTTTAACTAGCGCAGTTTCTGTGCTATGATGCGGTCTGAATCCCGACTGGAATTTTTCATAGATATCATCTTCTTGCAAGAAAGAGCACAATTGAGCGGACACAACTTTTTCTAGTATTTTAGACATAAATGGAAGATTTGAGATGGGGCTGTAATTTGCTAAGTTATTTGGATCTAATTGCAGTTTCTTAATGAGAGGTTTTATTACTGCCAGCTTGAATATTTTTGGAACATGACCTAAAGATAAAGACGAGTTAATAATATTAAGAAGAGGCTCTTCCACTACCGGTAACACTCCTTTCAGTAGTTTAGTGGGTATTGGATCTAATAAACATGTTGTTGGTTTAGATGCAATGATAAGTTTATTTAGCTCTTCCTGTCCTATAGTTGTAAAGCGGTGTAGTTGTTCTAGAGGGGCCATAATTGAGGCTGAATCATAAGACATCATAGAGGAAAGTATATTTACAATTGTGTTTCGGATGCTTTCTATTTTCTCATTGAAGTAATTCATAAAATCATTACTACTATATTGTAACGGAATATTTTGCTCTGGTGATGTTTGTTTATTTGTTAGTCTAGCCACGGTGTTGAATAAAAACCTTGGATTATTTTGGTTATTTTCTATTAGTTTGCGGAGATGCTCAGCCCTGGCTGCTTTTAGAGCCTTTTTATAATGTGACATACTGTCTTTCCACGCGATTCTAAAGACCTCTAAATTAGTTTGTTTCCATTTACGCTCTAAGTTACGAGTTTCTCTCTTGATTGCATGCGTAGCACTGTTGTGCCATGGTGCTTTAGTTTTCTCTCTAACCTTTTTTAGTCTAATTGGTGCAACAATATCTAGTGTACTAGAGAACATGGTGCTCAAACTGCTAGTCATTTCCTCTAGCTCATCTGTTTGTTTGGGTGCACTGCGCAGCTGAGATAGATCAGGTAAGCTATTTGAGAATCTATCTATAGTGGTTGGAAGGATTGTTCTGCCTGGTCGATAACGTGGCGCAACTTGACAAATTTCAGCAGTACGTATTACGCAAGATACCATGTAATGATCAGGGAGATCATCACTTTGCGGTATAATATTTATATCGGTTGGGTTGGTTCCATATGATAAAATTAAATCTAGTGTATGATTTAGACGATGAGTGGGACCACTGACGTTTTGCGTGACCCCAAAGGAGTTTAATAAATCTGTAAACGCAGTCCCTAACGCATCATTTGTATTATCTACGTGTATGTTAAAGTCTCCAACAATTATTGCTTTATCGACATTGACCAATAGATCTGAGAGAAAGTATGCAAACTCTTTTAGGAAGTCAGCATAGGGCCCTATATTGTAAGTGTGCTTACAATGTTCTTATGTTTGCTTTACAATTCTTTATTAGGAACTCAGTACATGACACTGCACACAGTCCATGTAATATAACTACACTCACATTCACAATCTACTCATCTAATTTGTTTGTATATTAAAGTCTGTCATTTATTTAAAGGCAGTGAACTGTCGTCTTGCTCAAATTGCAGCAGAAACTCAGAATGTAAGTAACTGACTATTCAATGGCCTTTGCAGATATGCAATTGTCTCATGAGATTTGTCATATTGCTCTGTGAATGTTAAAAACATAGTATAATTAATTTCAGTTCACTTCATGCGCAGGTTGTTGCCTTATACACAGATGTGTACATTTTGTGGTACAGAGAGTGGACAAAAAACAAAGCCATTTCAAGGTCACATGTGCAAGATCTTGAGGTATATACTTGAGTAATTGTATAACAATTGAGGGTTTTCACATATACTGTATATCATGTATATATATATATATGTGCGTGTGTGTGTGTTTCCACTGTAGAATGCTCAAAAGATCCTGCTCCCAAGAATCGTTGGTGGTAATACACCAGAACGGGGAAACCACTTTATACTCTGGGTAAGGTGTACAAGAAACTCAGTTGTGCTGTAACATTGAATTGATATGCTGACTGTAACTTTTTTAATATGATTTTTTCACAGGTTTTCGATGTCTCTGGAAAACAAGTGCGTATTTATTATTCAATGGAGATCTACAATTCTATTGAAAAAAATGACATGGAGATTCTGAGGTAATTAATTTCTTATCTGTAGTGTAGCATAAAAAACGTTAACATTATATTAATAATATATAGAAGATGTGAAAGATGCATGACAGTTGAGCTCTGTTTTAATCTAAAATCTGTAAAGAGAGGCTTTCCAAAAACTTGGGTCACTGGATGGCTGGACTGTTTGCAATCCAGAACAGTGGATGCAGCAAGATGGTGTGAACTGTGGGGTATTTGTTTGCACTGTAAGGTTTATCTCTCACTATTAAAATGTTTTCAAAATGTGCTATTTTGGCCTGTTAACCACTTCATTGTTTTTTCTTTTAAAGGCAGCTGAAATGGAAGCCAAAAACATGAAAATGTCTTCTGAAGTGCTGCAAACTTGTCAGCTTGTACAACTGCGTGTTTACCATGCCACAAGCATGTTGAAAGATGTGACGACTGAAGTAAGACAAACAGGAATGAAGATTTTCAATAGAATTGGACCAAAAAAAAAAACAATATTAAAACTCATATGTAATACTGGACAGGACTTTCCGACTGCTATTGGAGAAAGAGAGGAAGGTGAAATAGAGACCAACACCTGCATGGCCCAGGACATAAAAGCATGTGTTTATCAAAACACAGGAAATAAGTAAGTAGTATACCACACAAATTGCGAGTTTTAGTGTAAATGAATATTGCTGTTTTGACTTTACAATAATGTAAATGTTTTTAGAACCCTGCATCCACACATCAAACGGATGATGTGGGTTCAGTGTGATCTGTGCAACAAATGGTTACACACTGATAGTGCTGGCATAGACCCTACAACAATTCGCAAAGACACGCCCTTCAGCTGTGGATGTGATCAACAACCATATTCTTTTCAAAGGTAAGCAACAGAACCATGATATAAAACAAAAGCTCACTGAACTGCTTTTAATGCGTATGTCTATTTTACAGCATCTTGTTATCTGATTATTGGTTAATTTGTCCCACCTGCCTTGTTCGTTACCCTCCTTTGTTTGTTCCCTATTTAGGCTGCGTTTACACTTGACATTAACATGCAACCTGTATCCGGATGTTGTCCACATACACATTGAAAAGACAAGTGTTAACGCGTTTCTGATCGGAATGTTATCCGATCAGCGTGTCCAGGTTCGGAGGTAGTCGAGGACGCATTGTGATCGGATCTCAGTGTAATGTAAACGCAATCCAGCCATCGTGTCTGCATTCACAGGTGGACATCATTTAAATCCCCGCCCAGTCTCCCCACGTGGCTGTCAGAAAATAATGGCCAGACGCAGTTTAGACAAGAAATTAAACTCATTTGAACCTTACAATAAACGTCAATATTTAAAACAGTTTATTTAGACTTACATGATGCTGTGTGTAATTTTTCAGTGTAATTGTGCAACATTATCTGAACGAGGCGATCGCCTGTACAATCACAGCTGTGATCAGTCATGAGATGAAGAGCGTGCTCTGCTTTGCCAGAGGAATAATGGGAATACACTTTTTATTTTTTAATGTTTTAAATGTTAAATGTTTTTGTTGTTTTAGCATGTTTATTAATCTCCCATTTCTGTTAATATGGTCATTGCACGTTAAAACCCCGATGATCGATGATGTGACTTGTTTAACTCAACCCAGTGATTTTTGTATGATCAACTCTGAAAGTATTCCTTCATTCAAAAAACATAATTTTATCTAAGGCTGGACAATGCATAGGAAAGTAAAGTGAGTGAGTGAAAGCAATTGGGACATTGCTTAATTTGTATCATCTTTACTATTAATTTGATGTCATGCTACAGACCTAATTTAAATATTATGCAAAAACAGAAATCCGATCGGTTATCCAGATACAGAGGTACTTAATATGAACAAATGTAAACGCACCGTGTCCTGATTGGCTAATGATCCGGATCATGGTGATCGCATGTTAATGCCAAGTGTAAACGCAGTCTCCATGTGTTTGCAGTCCTGTGCTGGTTCGTTATTATGTTTCCTGCTAAGACCTGTTTATCTGTTTGCCTGCTTTGTTTTCATTTGTACCTGGATTTATTTTCTATCTTTATTAAACATTCAACCTCTGCAATTGAGTCCTCGCTCTCCTTTTCCACAATCATTCCGTGACAGAATGTTGTACGGTGACTGGGAAGGGAAAAGACATGTTCAGTTCACTTTGTTTTTCATAACTGGCAGGAATCTCTTCCTGAAAACTTTGCTTTACAGCTGACATCATCATCATAACCTTAAATGCTAAATTCAATGTACCCTACCTTCGTTTTCCATGTTATGTAAGTACATAAGATCAGCAGATCTTAAGCAGATTCTTACATTTCTAAAACCATAGGCAGGATTTTTGTTAAAGAATACATTTATTTTGGTTTGTTTTTCACCAAACCCTGTCATCC
Organism: Siphateles boraxobius; assembly: GCF_051911475.1. Taxonomy (NCBI): domain Eukaryota; kingdom Metazoa; phylum Chordata; class Actinopteri; order Cypriniformes; family Leuciscidae; genus Siphateles; species Siphateles boraxobius. Next base: position 734,767 of record NW_027509212.1, read on the forward strand.
CCAGAACACCAGGAATATACAACACATGTTGCATGGGACCATTCTCTGATACTGGACTGGACGAGCAGAAGCAGAATTTTTTGTTTTTTTTGTGGTCCGAAAAAGAAAGAAGGGCATACAGCATTAGAAAAGCAACAGGGTGAGTAAAAAAAAAATATCTAATTTTAATTTGATGAACTATCCCTTTAGTCTTTTTTTAAAGAAATTATAGATTTTTAATATTTATCTGACTTTTTTACAACATGACAAGCTTTATTAATTATGACCTCTAGAACAAGGTTGTATTTTATTTTGTACAAATAAGGAACTGCCTGATGAAGGTCGTGAGACCACAACGTTGCTAATAAAACATGTTTATATTACTTGCAAGTACTGATAGTGTGCCAGAGTTCCTTATTTGTAGATTTGTTGACCTACCTATTTGGTCTTCTTTTTCTACGCACCTATCACCTGCAGGCGCGCGATGGCGTTTGTTAATTGATGTATTTTATTTTGTAAAATGTCACATCAAATATTACAGCAAAAAAATCACATCAGAACACGAAAGATACAGAGGAGTGATTCAATGCAGTGAGACTGATTGTAGAGTCTGTAGAGCTGCTGGATTCAGTGCAGCAGGAAGTAGGAGAGCACAGAACAGCAGAGGAACAGGAAGCTCTGGGTGACGCTCAGAGCCCCGTTACACAGGTTCCCCTCACAACATGAGAAGCTCCCATCATTTTTAACTGATGCCGTGTCATGACAAAAAACTTTAGAGGCACAGCCTTTTACAACTGTTAACGGGCCATCAAAATTCTCTGATGAAAAGAAAGAAGAAAAACAAAGGCTGATTCAGTCTAAGCTGTACATTGGTATGTGTGATCTGTATCAAATGTTTAAATCTAGAGAGTTTAAAAGATAATGATCTTCTTCCTTTTCCAGATTCTCACCTGTTGATGTAACGCAGCGGTCTTCGTCTCCTGAACAGCTCAATGTTTTTGAGCAGCCCTTTCCATCACAAGTATAACATTTCTTTCCATTCGGGACTGGATCTGCAGAAGGAAAATACGTTTTATTAAGTTTTATTTTATTTTTTTTTCTGTACAAAATATCTAATGAAATAACAGTATTTCATCTGCTCCATTCAATCACTTCACGACAGACAGTTAGACAGCCGCACCCTGTGTTTTATTTTCTGATTGAATGTCATTTAGAAGTAAAATGAGTGTTGACTTTACAGAAGATTTGCACATTGTCATTTAAGGACAATACCTGGATCTTGGCGGTTACACAAGTCTGTGCGACAGCAAGAAGTTAATGACCCTGCATAGCCGAAGTTTACGGATCCACTTTGACAGTGAGAAGCACAACCTTTAGCCATCTCTTTATAATACATTTCACCTGAAAAATATGAATAATAATGAAAGACCAATTCAACTTGAAAATTGATTTATAAGTGTCAACATTTAGAGCTTTTCTTCTTTACATTTTTTTAAATGAAGTTTTATGTAACAAAGTTCGGGAGGAGCACAGCCTTCCCTCACCTCTGTCCCATGACAGTTTCAAAGCATCCCTCCACCACCCCATCACCTCACTCTCTGCTGGTTTCTATCCCAGTAAAGGGGGGAGTACTCTGGGTTCTGGCCAAATTTCGAGCTCGGAGTCCTAACCCGAACAGCACGCCAAATACGCATAAATTACTATATCCGATTTCATGTACTTGTGAACTCGTGAAATAGAGATCAAAACAATAAGAGAAAACAGTCTTTGTAGATTTTTTTGTGATTAAAATAGTTAATTCCATCAGAAAAACAAGACTCTGTTCTGTTGCAGCTCCAGTAAATAACAGCAGAATCTACAACTTTAAATCATATTGGACTTACCATGCATTGTGTCTGCTGCTGAACTGTCGCACCAAGATGATCCAGCTGGACATGTTTCAACCTTTTGATCTGGACAAGAACCCGTCAGACTGCTGCACAGATAACACCTGAGAGAGTGTCCTTTAGTAATAAAAAAAGAAAAGAAAGAGACATCAATTATCTGTATTTGTACCAAGTAACTTACAAATGTTATTTGCCTTTGTACCTGCAGTGAAAATAATGAAGAGAAGAAAAACTGAGATCTGCAGATCCATCTTTGATTAGGAGGTGAATGAAATAATGTGGCCGTTTCAGCGCTCACTTTATAGCGTATCAAAAGGGGAGGATCTTCATGGGGAATTAAAGTTTAACAGAAGTAGATATTTCTTGAAACAGAAACACCATTTTTTTGCCAGTTAAAGATAAAGGAAAGTTTAATGAGGATTTGCAAGAAATGTAGTCTACAGTGTAAATCATTATTTGATCCCCTGCTGATTTTGTAAGTTCCCATTTACAAAGAAATTAAGGGTGTATCATTTTAACGAATAGATACAGAATACAGAAAGACTCGGGAGATAAAATGATATAACAAGCGTATATTTATTAACAGCTCGGCAAGCATGAATTTATAAAGTTCTTTGGCGTAGGCCCCGTCCTTAGCGAGCAATGCGAGGGTAGCGGAATCTGCATGTCCTGCCTGAAGATGAAGGCAGGGGTGCAGCCGACCCCCCTGGAGGTAAAGGAAGGGACCATCTTGGTGGTGGTTGGGGAGGATGGAGGAGATTGGTAGCGTCAGTATCTGCGAACTCAGACAAATGTAAGTACCAATCTTTTATACTGTGAGTGTTAGCACATGATTGGTTAGAAGTGAGAATACGTGACGCACTGATTGAGTCTTCCTGGCAGAACTTAAGCTAAAGCTTTCATTTCTCCCTCTCATTCTTCACCCTTGCAGAGATCACCCAAACTCATACTAGAATCTAAATGGTTTAATGTGAATGATTATCATCGAGTTTCATACATGTTTGGTATTAGTTGAAATGTCTCAGTGCGACTGGTACAAATGTCTCATTTCCAAATAAGTTAAACAAAAGGTAATAAGGTTTTTAAGAGTTTAGGGATAACTGGCACACAAAGGAATGTGGTCTCTAGACAAACGGTCCTACCCCCAAAAGGTGTAAACTTCTGAACGCAAATATCCATTGTTGGCCTATATAATAAAATGTAACAAGGGGCTCGGGGCCTTTCTGTATCTCAGATCAGCCTGTGAATGCGGAGAGTCGCCGAGACTCAGCTTCACGTTCATTTCCTAATGTCGGGTTCATCTTCTCTTTATTCCAGAGCATTTGATGTTTTGTATTATTGATTATCTTTGAAATGATTAGGAAATTACCGGACATAATAAATTGTGAACATTTGATTTTATTATAACAGACTCTGACATTATTGTCATTAAGGCAAGGCAAGGCAAGTTTATTTATATAGCACATTTCATACACAATGGTAATTCAAAGTGCTTTACATAGAAGAAATTAAAATAATCAAAACAAATAAGAATAATTAAAATAGTTTAGAATAAAAAATAAAATAAAGTACAGTAAAAACAGTCGGACGAACAGTGGCACAGTGCTCATTCAGTAAATGCATAGCTAAACAGAAGTGTTTTGAGTCTGCATTTGAATGTGACTGTAGGAGCACATCTGATCTCTTCTGGAAGCTGGTTCCAGCTGCGGCTGGCATAGTAGCTAAAAGCAGACTCGCCATGCTTAGAGTGAACCCTTGGTATTTGTAGCTGATGTGATCCTAGTGATCTGAGTGATCTGTTGGGTTTATATTCAGTGAGCATATCTGCAATATATTGAGGTCCTAGCCCATTGAATGATTTATATACCAGTAATAGTACTTTAAAATCAATCCTTAATGTAACTGGGAGCCAGTGTAAAGACCTGAGGACTGGTGTGATATGTTCATATTTTCTGGTCCTGCTCAGAAACTTGGCAGCAGCGTTCTGTATGAGCTGCAACTGTCTTATGGTCTTTTTAGGAAGGCCAGTTAGGAGTCCATTACAATAACCCACTCTGCTGGTGATAAAATCCCAGCAGGGTGGATTATCCTTTTAATTCTCATTAAAGAATTAAAAGGAATATTCGAACATTCGCTTATATTTAATGATGCACAGATATCATTAAAAAACCTTTTTCAATTATGGAGTCAGATGAAATAACGAGAGAATACATATGAGAAAATGTATTGCATTCAATCAAAAATACTTTGCCACGAGAAAAGACAGTAACACGCAGAGACTTTCACCCGCTGATCGGATACCGGACTATGGGCCAATCTAGACGCGCTTTACATGACATCCAATGTCAAAACCAACCACCTGACAGTTTAATGTAATGTTAACCCATAAAGCTAAGTGGTTTCTTAAAAGGGTCATATAATGCCATTTTCATACAAGTTAATTTGATTCTTTAGGGTCTAAATGAAAAGTTTGTAATATACTTTAATTAAAAATTTCCGTTAGTATTGTAAGAAAACACTAATTTTACCTGGTCAAAAACAGCTGTTTTCAGCACGCCATTTCAGTGCATATGCCTTTAAATGATAATGAGCTTCGCTCACTCCGCCCCTCTGTTCTGCGGGCGTTCATAACAGCGTTATGACCACACCGCATATAGAGTGTTTCCTTGACAACAGTTGAGGGTATAGGAACAAAATGGCAGCGGGAGTCTCTGAGGAGGACACATCTGTGCAACCGTATCAGTTTGAACCGGAGTCGGAACAAGATGACGGCCCGAAGAAGTTCGACAATTAAGGCTCGAACATGACGTTTCTGAATGGTTGGTTATTATATTGTCACTTTGATCTATCTTTGTGTACTGGCAGGGTAGAGTAACTTAGTGAGATGTACGAACGCTATGTGTTTACTGATGTAAGTTATACGTACTCAGTTTGTAATAACACAATAACCATAACGCGTTGTTCATTATAAACATGGGATTATGAATTATATTGAGAACGTCATACATTGAAAACATGCCGTAGGTATCCTGAGTGTAAACCTTAGCCGCATTCATCGTGAAGCGATTTGCAAAGATTAATATAAAGGTTATTAAAATTTTACACTTTTTTTGGAGGTTCAGCAGGGAGACATGAATAGTTGGTAACGATTCTTTTTTCAGGAGCAGCTTCTTATCAAAATCAGCTTTATAAGTTACTTCCTTCGTTAATAAAGCAGTCTGGTGAGAAAAGATTTGCGAATCGCGCAAACATGAAAGCATTGACGTTGCTCGTGGGGAATATTCCCTTCGAAAACAAAACTCAGCCACTGTGTCTTCAGCGGTTCGGATTTAGGAACATCAAAATTACTGCTGTGTTCGTTATTACAGCCAAGAACAGAACACCACAATCGCTTAGACGACATTCTACTCCAGCGTATCAACAATGACGGACTATGATGACTGACAGCTCGCTCAGGGCAGGGATCTGTTGAAATGCTGCTGTCAATCAACAATCGTGGGAGGGGCGTCCAATTTAGTGACGTCACAAAATCGAACGGCTCAATTTGAGGCAGGGGAAAACATATAAGGAGATTAAAACAAAAACACTGGATAGATTTTTATCATTATATGATGGTTGTGTACAGGCACTGCCAACACACATTTCAGTACAATCAACTTGAAAAAGTGCATGTACCATTATATGACCCCTTTAAGTTAATTAATCTGATATGTCATGTTTATGGCATATTTATGACAGGTTGTGTTTTCTTAGTAATGTCAAGTTGTCATTACCAAGACACTGACAGGTTATGATGTATTGGTTTATGCCAAGTTGTCATAACAAAGACATCTCAACAATGTCATATTTGCATTCAAAATGTCATAATTGAGCGAATGACACTTAGGGCCCTATCTTGCACCCGGCGCAAATGACTTTGTACACTGTACATGTATCATTCCTATTTTGCACTCGTGCAAAGCGGGCTTTTCCCTCCACAGACGCACGTCGGTAAACTAGGAAATGAACTTGCGCTCCCTGGGCGGGTCGGCGCAAAAAGGAGGCGTGTTTCGGCGCAAACATTCCCTAGTGCTATTTTGCAGTTCCAGAAAACAATTCCGCCACTGACCAGAAAAAACCTAGTCTAAATTCAGTTGTGCGTTGCGCATTGTTCATAATGCTATTTTAAGCGCGCATGCTTGGCCATAATGTAGCGGGTGCACAACGCGCATACACTTTGATTCTCTCATCAACACAGATGCAGCAGTTTTTATTTTGCAAATCATACATTATAACAAGGAAAAATATTAACACATGAGGGAAATCATTGTGGTGTCCATGAAGATGTAAAAAAATGTAGGCCTTAATCTACAACGTCACTTCTCTGTCTTTCACTGCCCTGACAAGAACGTCAGTCTCATTGGCTGTGAACCGCTCCTGGCGCGCGCCTGGTAAATCCGCCATAATAATAACAATCCGCCATGCAACATGCACACCTGCTCTTAAAGGGTATGTTGGATGATGCTCTGATTGGTTTATTTCACGTTACGCCCAAACCACACCTATGAATAATGAAGCTATTTCAGACCAACCCCTTTTAAACTTGCGTCGGGCGCAAGAGTCATTTATCCCGCCGGTAAAATAGCAACAGTGCCCAAGACCCGCCCACAAAGTTACTTGCGCTTCGCGCTTGATACTTGCGTGTAGACTGTGAGTTGGTTTGGGCTGGTTGTTGAATGCCAGGGCCTGTAAAGGGCCTGTAAACTGGCGACCACAGTATGTGGGAGCTCATAACCAGGACGGCCTGGCGAGGCCTGTAATCTGGTGACCACTGTGTGTGGGAGCTCATATTCAGGAAGGCCTAGTAAGGCCTGTAACCTGATACCCAGTATGTGGGAGCTCATAACCAGGAAGGCCGGATGAGGCCTGTAACCTGATAACCACAGTATGTGGGAGCTCATAACCAGGAAGGCCGATGAGGCCTGTGACCTGGCGACCACAGCATGTGGGAGCTCATAACCAGGAAGGCCGGATGAGGCCTGTAACCTGATAACCACAGTATGTGGGAGCTCACAACCAGGAAGGCCGCTGGGGCCTGTGACCTAGCGACCACAGTATGTGGGAGCTCATAACCAGGAAGGCCGGATGAGGCCTGTAACCTGATAACCACAGTATGTGGGAGCTCATAACCAGGAAGGCCGGTGAGGCCTGTAACCTGGCGACCACAGTATGTGGGAGCTCATAACTAGGAAGGCCGGGTGAGGCCTGTAACCTAGCGACCACAGTATGTGGGACCTCATAACCAGGAAGGCCGGATGAGGCCTGTAGCCTGATAAGCACAGTATGTGGGAGCTCATAACCAGGAAGGTCGGTGAGGCCTGTAACCTGGCGACCACAGTATGTGGGAGCTCATAACCAGGAAGGCCGGATGAGGCCTGTAACCTGATAACCACAGTATGTGTGAGCTCATAACCAGGAAGGCCAGATGAGGCCTGTAACCTGACAACCATAGTATGTGGGAGCTCACATTCAGGAAGGCCGGGTGCGGCCTGTAACCTGACATGTGGAAGCTCATAACCCGGAAGGCCTGGTGAGGCCTGTAACCTGGCGACCACAGTATGTAGGAGCTCGGCTCACTTTACAATACATTACCTGCTTACCAAACATGTCCCAGGCTCTGTACAGGAGATGAGTTGTGAAAAAGAAGAGAAAAATGTTATTTTTGCACAAAACATTTTCACACAACATAAAACTTGTAGCGTGCGGAATGAAGCACACCAGGACTCAGAAACCTGAGTTCTACTGTTTCACAAGCCTAGGGAAGGCGCTCCTATCAACCAAGCTGAAGCGGGCCATCAGAGAATTCCTGTACTCATCATGGGCCCTGCCCCAGGCCTGATGTAGAAGGAGACTGGGAGCGATGGTGGTTAGGAGACAAGATCCAGGGAGGTGATGTCTAACGTTCGGTCTGAGAACGTTTCCTCTGGATCACCTCCCTGAGATCCTGCCTCCCGAGGGAGTTACGCCTTCTGCGCGCCCTGCTCCTCTGCTAGGAGGAGGGGGTGCACGGGAAGCGACACTGGCCTTCTGGGTCTGTCTGTGTTCCTCAGACCATGACAGACCAGGCCCTCCCGCCTGCCTGCCCAGTATGCAGCAAACGCAGCAGAGCGCGCCCTCGCCTCCCTGAACTTATTCGACCACCGTCTCGACGGAAGGTCCGAAAAGCTTGGAAGGCGAATCCGGCGAATCGAGGAGAAAGGTTTTTTCTTTCTCCCCGATGTCAGCCTGGTTGAGCCACAGATGTCTCTCCGTGGCCACCATAGCCGCCATCGCACGACCGATGGAAACAGCGGACTGTTTGGTAGCCCGGAGAGCCAAATCCGTGGTGCGGCGCAGCTCTGCGACCGCGTCAGGGGACAGGCCGGCCCCCTGATTGAGGTCCTGTGGCAGGTCGGCCTGGTAGGCCTGAAGGACCGTGAGGGTGTGCAGAACCGCACCTGCCTGACCTGCTGCCATGTACGCTCTGCCATTCAAGCGTGATGTCACTTAATTAGAAATGTTAATTAACATTCCCGCCCGAGCGGGACCGAAACCACGGGGTTCAGATGCCGCGCCCACTTCCCTCGAGAAGTGGGACAGACGAGAGCGGAGCATTCTCAGAGAAAAACGCTCACAGTTTGTGCAGGAAGCTCCCTCGAGAACTTCCAACGTGTGCTCTTCTCCCAGGCAGAAAACGCACAGATTGTGTGAATCCTCCGGTGTCAGATACTGTATCTGCGACACAGATCGGCACACTTGCGTAAGGAATTTTTCCTCTTCTCTGCATGCTTCATCGTTGCTCAAAAAGACTCTCTCAAACAGACAAAACAGTCCCTGAGGACGAAAAGGATGTTGTCACGGTTTCAAGGCGCCCAGGTTGCGTGATCGTCATTCGAGCTGATGATCAACAGATCTCAACCCAATAGAGCATCTTTGGGATGTGGTGGAACGGGAGCTTCGTGCCCTGGATGTGCATCCCACAAATCTCCATCAACTGCAAGATGCTATCCTATCAATATGGGCCAACATTTCTAAAGAATGCTTTCAGCACCTTGTTGAATCAATGCCACGTAGAATTAAGGCAGTTCTGAAGGCGCAAGGGGGTCAACACAGTATTAGTATGGTGTTCCTACTAATCCTTTAGGTGAGTGTATGTGTGTGTGTATATATGTATGTATGTGTGAGTGTATAGTATTCAGACTGTTGATTGCAAGAATTTGTTTCAATATGTATACATTTGTCTCCCAAAAGGTAAACCAGCTGATGAGATGGATGAGTCTCATCCAGACTGGGCTCCAAGCCTGCACATGTGTCACTCTGAAGTCACAGCCACAGTGTCAGATCGGCATGGCCACAGACAACATAGACATCATTTAAGAGAATCTGAGGGAGGAGGCCAAATTGAACAAAACAACATGAACGAAGATGAGAGAGATGAGAGAGTCCAAGAAGATGCAGAAGAAGAGGGATATATGGATCAAGCAGATGCAGAAGAAGAAATGTGATGGATTTTTTTCCTCTTACCTAACTATTTTAGATTTGGCTCCCTAAGACTAACTATATTAGTATAACTCATACGCTAGCGTGTCTAAATATAATTGACGTTAGCTACGTTAACCCTTCAGCGTGTCTCCAGATGACTACAGCTTTTTGTCCCTAACTATACTCCAACGTGTCTCCAGACGACTACTGCCGAGTCTAAATCCTATACTCCAGCGTGTCTCCAGACGACTGCTGCTGAGCCGATAATTCTAACTTACTTGTTCTCTTTCTGCGCAGCTTTAAATGACAGACAAACTTTAAGTAATTGTCCTTTAAATGTTCTTTATTACGGCCGGGAGTTCTCTACCAGTTCTCAGAGAATCTTAACAAAAAAAAAAGAAATACAATAGGTTTTATAGGATAAACCCAGACAAATCAACATAGAATCCTCATGACTAATCATATCATTTTGACTAATCATGTCACACTTTACCAATATGATTGATTACATTGTTTAAAGCAAGCCCTCCCCTTTTGTTAGTGACATCAGCAAAAATATCCTGTATCCTCAAAAAAAACATTGTAAAGGGTTAATGGTTCAGTTGATCATAACACAATACAGACAAAAAACGGTATGTTCTGATACATTGTCCAAGGTTACATTATCTAAGGTTACATTGTGTCAAAAGTTTGTCAGAAGGTTAGGTCGTGTCAAAAGTTTGTCAGAAGGTTAGATCGAAAAAGGAAGTACGATTTATTTTGTTATATTGTTAGATGAAAAATGGGAAGTCAGGTAAAAGTTAGTCATAATATTAGCACCAAAGGGGAAGTCAGGTAAAGGTTTATAATAACCAAAATGTCAAATTGTTAGAGTTAGAAACATGATTTGTTCATGATTAGTTCAAGACAGTTTACTATATTTTTTATTAAAAATTCCACCACAGGATCAAGCAGAGGCAGGAGCTGCGGAAGGGGAGGAATATAGAGAACACACAGAAACAGACTAACCAGCTGCTAAAAGACTATGAGCAGAATGCCAGTTCTGTGAGCCAAGCAGTGCAGAACTAACCTAGTCTTTTGCAGGAAAATATGGAGCTTAGGTCTGAGTTAAACAAGTTGAAGATGGATGAAGAGGTTTTCAAAGATAATACAGAGAAGGTTCGATGTTATACAGGACTTCCATGTTTTGGAATTTTGTTGTCAATGATTACTACTGTTATGCCCTTCCTGCCAGTTGCAAAGAAGCTGTCACAATTTCAAATGGTTTTACTGACACTCATTCGTCTAAGGATTGATATTCCAATCCAGCATCTTTCACACATTTTTAATGTGTCACGTAGAACTCTTTCTGTTACCTTTGCTGACACCATAGATGTGCTGAATGCACACCTTACTCCCTTGTTGTACTGGCCTGAGAGACACTGTTTACAAGTCACAATGCCACATCAATTTATAAGCTTTTGGAAAGCGTGTTGTGATTATTGTTGATTGTTTCGAAATGCGTACAGAGAGGCCGTCAAATTTAATGGCGCGGGCACAAGGCAAGGCAAGGCACTTTTATTTATAGAGCACGTTTAAAACATCCACTGCTGACCAAAGTGCTGTACAATCAGTTCAAACTAAATAAAATACATAAATACACCAACCGACACAAACACATCATAAACCCATCATAAAAACCCATCATATAATATGGCGAGCGAACAGCAGTTCAGAAAGTGTGTTCATCCCTGCCCACGTTATATCACGGGTGGGGACACTCACGATCTGTGTGTTGTTTGTATGGGACTGCAGCATGCCCAGTCAGCTCTCGAGGGAGCTGGTTGCGAGCATTGCGAGCGTATGTCAATGAAAACGCTCCGCTCCCGCCAAGCCCTCTTCGAGGACAGTGGTTCGGTGCGCGCTCCCCGCGGTACGGGTCCCGCTGCTGCCGAGGCACAGCGGAGGCTTCAATCGTGGGGATCGCAAATGGATCTATCAGCGGGGATTGAGACGGGCTCTGCCTTATCTCAGCCTTTACCTGGTAGATCCTGTGCCTCAGATCCGGGTGTGGAAGCACGCGCTGCGGTTTCTTCCCCTCGGGCTGAGGCAGCATCATTTCAATTATCCAGTTCTGAGGATCTGGATGTTGAAAGTATTGATACAGCAGAGACTGGGGACTCGTCACTTCAGTCTCCTGCTAGTGAGGAGCTTATGGAGGTGCTCACTCGTGCTGTAGAAAAATTAAGCATCGAGTGGCCAGCTGATAGACAGGAATCTCGTTCAAAAAGTAAACTAGATGAAAGTTTTCTGCCGTCTCATGCTGCACCTCCACGCCGGTGTCTTCCATTCTTTCCTGACCTCCACACCGACGTGTCGAGGTCATGGAAAAGACCAGTGTCATCCAGAAAATTTAGCCAGCAAACATCTGTTTATTCAAATATTTCTGGGGCTAAGAATTATGGTTATGGCTCGATGCCTAAGGCTGAAGAAACGCTTGCGAGCCATCTATCTCCAGATACAGCATCGTCATTTAAGACACCGGTATTGCCCACAAAGCCATTAAGAAATACCTCAGCTTTGGTGGGCAAAGCTTACTCGGCGGCAGGTCAAGCGGCAGCGTGCTTACATACTATGTCGATATTACAAGCATATCAAGCAGACCTATTAAAAGATATGAGTGAGGGGGATAAAATTAGCGCTGACGTAATTCGAGAATTACGTCAGGCAGCAGATCTATCTCTCCGTGCCACCAAGGAGACGGCCAAATCAGTGGGCCGTTCTATGGCAGCCATGGTGGCAACGGATAGACACTTTTGGTTGAATTTATCCAACATGAAAGAAAAGGAAAAATCTTTTCTCCTGGACGCCCCGCTTTCAACTGCTGGCCTCTTCAGTGACTCAGTGAATTCGGTCATCGAGAGGTTTCAGGAAGAGAAAAAGCAGGCGGCGGCGCTCCAGAAATTTCTCCCCCTCCGTGTTCATGTCTCCGGGGCTGCTGGGCGGGAGCAGCCCCCGCCGTCGAGTAGCTCCTCACACCGGGCGCAACAGAAAAGGAGCGTCGTGTCTCGTGCTCCTCCCCAGCAAGACTGGGCCGAGGCGCGGCGCTCTCAGACGAGGTCTTCCAGTGGCAAGGCCGATCTGAGGACGGTTATTGTCGCCAGGAAGGCTTCGTCGAAGAAGAAGCCCTGACGCCAGAAACGTCAGGGTACTGAGGGTGGTCCCCACCAAGAGAGAAAGGTGTTCGCCGCAGTACACGGCGCCCGTTGTCTCTCGGTGCCCTCAGGGGCCCGTTCTGCCAACCCCGCCTGCGTGCCGGGGCGTAGACGGTCCCAGCGAGCGCTTTCCCGAGGGACGCTCGCCCGCTCTGAGGAGCGGTTTAGAGTGGTCAGACCAGTTGTTCCCTGCCGGTGCGCCGTTACAGGGCACTGTGTCTGCCACTCAAAATATTCCAGAGGCCAGTCTCGAGAGACTGGTACCCTTAGTAGAATTTTTGGCAGAGTGGAAAAGCCTTCCAAATGTATCTCATTGGGTCCTGCAGACTATCGAGAAGGGGTACGCGATTCAGTTCAGATCACGCCCGCCTCGCTTCAGAGGGATTCTGCCTACAGTGGTGGGCCCCGAGCAGGCTCTGGTTATGGAACAGGAGGTGAAAACTCTCCTGCTGAAGGAGGCTGTAGAACGAGTTCTTCCTCCCAGCAGAGAGTTGGGTTATTACAGCCGATATTTCATCGTTCCAAAGAAGGATGGGGGGTTGCGTCCAATTTTAGATCTGCGCCTGTTAAATCGCTCAGTAGGGAAGCTCAAATTCAAAATGCTTACTCTCAAGCAGATCGTGTCACAGATCAGGTCCGAGGACTGGTTTGTCACGATAGATCTAAAGGACGCGTACTACCACATTTCCATCCTTCCACAACACAGGAAGTTCCTGAGGTTCGCTTTCGGGGGCGAAGCGTACCAGTATCGGGTTCTTCCGTTCGGCCGAGCACTGTCTCCCCGAACTTTAACGAAATGTATGGATGCAGCTCTGGCTCCGCTGCGACTCCAGGGCATCCGCATTTTAAACTATATCGACGATTGGTTGATTCTGGCTCAATCGGAGCATCAGGCGATTCGGCATCGAGATGTCGTTCTCGCCCATATCAAAAAGTTGGGGTTGAGGCTCAACGCCAAGAAGAGTGTGCTTTCTCCAGTACAGAGGACCACTTTTCTGGGCGTGGTTTGGGATTCGACGACGATGCAGGCACGTCTGTCTCCTGCTCGTATAGCTTCGATTCTCTTAGCCGTCAAACAGGCAAAGCTAGGCCAGTCACTCACTGTAAAAGAATATCAGAGGATTCTGGGTCTGATGGCAGCAGCGTCCAACGTTATACCTTGCGGCCTGCTGTAATGAGACCACTGCAGTGGTGGCTCAGGACCAAGGGGTTCTCCCCGAGGGGAAACCCTCTCCGCAAGATCAGGGTCACGCGACGGTGTCTCCGTGCTCCGGCTATGTGGAAAGAACCTTGGTTCCTGTCCCTAGGTCCTGTGTTGGGGGCTCCGTGTCGTCGTGTAACACTAACGACGTAAGCCTCTCTCACACTTCCTCCCAGACCTGAGAGGTCACCATGTTCTTGTCCGGTCAGACAACACATCGGTGGTCTCTTATATAAACCATCAGGGGGGTCTGCGTTCGCGCCCATTATACAAGCTGGCTCGCCAGATCCTTCTATGGTCCCAGGGGAAGCTTCTTTCACTGAGGACGATTTATATCCCGTGGTATTTGAATCAGGGGGCAGACATCCTGTCGAGGCAGGGGCCGAGGCCCGGGGAGTGGAGACTCCACCCCGAGGTGGTGGAGCTCCTATGGAAACATTTCGGTCGTGCCGAAGTAGACCTATTTGCATCCAGGGAAACATCACACTGCCAACTGTGGTTTTCCCTAAGTCCTCCAGCCCCTCTGGGGTTGGACGCGATGGTACAGGAGTGGCCGAGGTCACGCCTGTACGCATTTCCCCCGATTGCTCTGCTCCCAGGAGTTCTGGAGAGGGTTCGCCGGGACGGGGTCAGTCCACTGTTGGTAGCCCCGTACTGGCTGGCCCGAGTTTGGTTTGCGGACCTAATTTCTCTCCTCGACGGCTCTCCTCTGGAGATTCCGATGAGGAGGGACCTTCTCTCTCAGGCGAGCGGGTCTATACTTCACCCCCGCCCAGATCTATGGAGGTTGTGGGCTTGGCCTCTGAGGGGGCCCAGCTCATAGAATCTGGTCTCTTGACTGAGGTCGTGGAGACCATCCTCCACTCCAGAGCTCCAGCCACTAGGAAATTATATGCCTTGAGGTGGAAAATGTTCACCTCTTGGTGTGGAGAACACCAGCTGGACCCAGTTAACTGCCCGGTGGGTGCAGTGCTGGAATTCCTTCAGGAGCGTTTCTCCACAAGGTTATCCCACTCCACACTGAAGGTGTATGTGGCGGCCTTATCTGCTTACCACGTCCCGTTGAGTGGAGCTTCTCTCGGGAGACACCCACTTGTAACCTGTTTCCTTCGTGGCATTCTGAGGCTGACGCCAGCAGTTCGCACGAGGGTGCCGACCTGGGACCTGGCGGTTGTTCTAGAAGGTCTCTCTCTAGCACCGTTCGAGCCCATTGAAGAAGTTTCGGAGAAATTCCTCACTCTTAAAACTATCTTTCATCTGGCTATATCTTCATTAAAAAGAATAGGAGATATCCAAGCTCTGTCGGTCTCTCCCTCTTGCTTGGAATTTGCACCAGGCATGGTGAAGGCTTTCCTCCTCCCTAGGCTTGGATACGTTCCCAAGGTACCAACCAATGTGGTCAGGCCTATTGTACTGCAGGCTTTCTGTCCTCCTCCATTTCTGACGTCGGACCAAGAGAAACTAAATCTGCTTTGCCCTGTTAGGGCCCTAGATGCGTACGTCCACAGAGCTGCCCTGTAGAGAAAGAGTGAACAGCTATTCGTTTGCTTTGGACCCCCTAAGAAGGGCTGTCCAGTATCTAAGCAGAGGTTGAGCAAGTGGGTGGTCGAGGCCATCTCACTTGCCTACGAGTCTGCCGGTCAGCCTTCTCCTTTGGCTGTCCGGGCTCATTCAACCAGGAGTATGGGATGTTTGTGATGCGGCAGGCTGGTCCTCACCGCACACATTCGTGAAGTTTTATCATCTCGACTTCTGTTCCACTCCAGGGGCGCAGGTGCTTTCGTCCGAATGTGCGCTGTGACTTCACACGACGGACACTTGCTCGTATGGCGACGTTGGTATTAGCGTTCCCAAAGCGTTGTCACGCAGCTCGAGTTCCCTGATAGGGAACGTCTCTGGTTACGTATGTAACCCTAGTTCCCTGAAGGGAATGAGACGCTGCGTGTCTATGCCATACTCCCAGCATGCCCGTGAACACATGCTTCAGTCTTATCAGAAGCTGACGCGCTTGTGTTTTGGGGTGCTTATATAGTTTCCGGGTCGATGACGTCACCCGCCTATGACGTTCCGTCTCGCCATTGGACTATTTTCATACGTGCTTCATGACGCACTCACGCAGGGGCGTCCCCAAAGCGTTGTCACGCAGCGTCTCGTTCCCTTCAGGGAACTAGGGTTACATACGTAACCAGAGACGTTTCTTGTGCTTCTTGTATTAACCCTCAGAGGTCGGCTATCGCGCGGGCACGATAGTCTCGCTTTTTTATGATCAGTGAAAAAGAAACTCACAATACTCTGTTGATTTTGATCTTACATATTAAGTGTTGTACATCATTAGATCCTGATAAGTGTCTATTTTTTTTGTGGATACTCACAATAAAAATAAAGTGTTGTGCTTGTCGCCAAATAAAGAAAAACAAACATGATGCGTGTTCTGCCTTCTCTCTGTCACTTAAGTCCATTCTGAAACGCGTCCGAAAATTAACTGTAATTCCGCGAATACTTGTCATAAAGGCACGAGTGTTTTTCCATAATGAAGCTTGAACTCCCTTCTTTTAAATGAATTAATTTATATAAAAAACAAATATTCTCAGTTTATGTAATCTGTATGAAAAGAGAGAGATGTCAGTCTTTTTCTTTCCAGCTCATTATACCTGATTACGTGTTAATGTGCCACGCCCACAGAGAGCGCGCGGTATTCAAACGCAAATGGTCTAAGGCAAGCCATTCAAACATGCCAACGCCCACCAGCTGGAGTATAAAACACATCGTGTTCAGTAAGTATCTTACTAGAGCTGTGTACACAGTGTATCCCTACGCTGTGAGGAATAATACTATCTAATAACCCTGGAAAATGCTCATTTCGCGGAGCAACGGATCCAGCTGATGTAGTAAGTCATTTATTCTTAAGTGCTTTGTTCTAATCGCGATATTGAATAGTGTCTGACTGTAAACCGCAAAAAGACTGTTTAAATATGAATTGCGTGTCTGTGTGTAGGCTAAATGATGAATGAACGGCACAGGCGCGTACGCGCTTTGTTTACTACAGTTATACAGCGCGTGTCTGTGCCGTTCAATCACTCTCGCACCTACATTAGTAAACGTTATGTTTACATGAACACATCCAAACTATATTGCTATAGCCTACTAATGCCGGCGTACACCAAAGGATTTTCACAGTCCCAGACTAAAGACCGGCAGTTTTTAGGAATCTTACTGGAGTCTCGGCGCGCTCCCGTCGTCTCGATCGTTAAATGTGAGGTGATAATCTGCAGTCGGCGACCCGATTTATGCCAGTCTTTCTCTAGTCTTTCATATCAAACATGTTTGATATTATCGCAACTCTTTAGTCTGAGACTAAAAACTGTGAACCCAAGTCTTTAGATGTGACCTGATAATCTTATAAAGTCTTTTCTAAATCTTTTCAAAGTCTTTAGGTGTACAGAAAGCATAAGATGAGTAAAAATAGACTGAAATATGTTGAAATAAAATGTCTGTATAAGCAACAAACTGCAAATTCACATGTATATGCTAATATATCATACACAATATGTTACAAATATTGTAACAAAGACTAAATATGAATGTTTAGACAAGATTTTGTGATTAGTTTTGGATAGATTATAAAGTTTTGACTGTAAAAAAAGACTACTGTCACATTAAATAGGTACGCTTTTGTTCACCAATTTCTGCTCATAGTTAACCCTCTAGGCGCCACGGTCGAGTTTACTCGACAAGATCGCGCACTGAATAAAACGGCCGATTTTTTCAAATTGGGTGTCAAATTTCGTTCGACCTCCCCTCCACTGGATGGCAGACATGTCATGCTTCACCCCCGACTCAAAAAAACGTCATGTTTCTATACAAAATGTTCGAGTTAGAGCGCATTGAATCAGTGCGATCAAAAGCGGAGCTAGTGTGCGAGTGAGCCATGTTATCAGAGCCTCTCCGCAATCGCGGCGACAGTATTGTGGTGGAGACTTTGTCTAATACAACTGGGTATGTTAGACGAGGTCGAAGTATTCATAGGACAGTTAGGAGGCAACGTGGAGGCAGGGTGAGGAGTCGCAATGACAATGACAGTAGTCCGAGCTGTGCACACGCGCACGCGAGGCAGATCTGGCTGCGCTGCTCGTATCATCTCACTCATGATCTGTGCCTTGCCGTGGCGAGTGAGCGTTTGAACTAAACAGGTCTTGTCTACTTGTGTTTGTATGTCATATGAATAATATATATGTGCCCCATACATGGAATCAGAGTGCCTACTGTATTTAGTAAATGTAAAATCTCTACAGCAAAAGGCCAACCACTACATGCATTGTTTCTACCATTTATTAGTAATGATTTACAGTTTGTTTACTACTTACTATATACCTGGGCATTCAGTATTGTGCAATATAGCATACAGAAGGTGATGGACATTTTGGGGGGAAAGAAGTGCTGCATTTTATCATTTAAACGTGACTTTTCATGAAAATTCTATAATCCAAGATTGCCACCACCATATGACGTCATAATATGCAAATTAGATGGGAAAATGTAATCCCTACATAAACTTTGGGTCATCCTTAATATTTCTCTAATTTACAGAAAGTCTCTATCTTTTATCACTTATAATATATACTTTTGAAATTAAGATGTCAAAATTGGACGTTTTAGGAAAAAACCTCTGGCGCCTAAAGGGTTAAATATACTATAGTATGATGTTTTGTCAAAAAAAAGTAGGTATATTGAATTATCAACTAAGATGTTATTATAGTGTTTGTTCCAATATTCAAACTAATGAATCCTTACCTTTTTTAATACGTATGATAAAATGTATACTTTTTACAAAGAAAGAATACACTTGAAATATTGTTAAAATTGTAATTGTTGTTGTAATTGTAACCTATTTGTAATTGGTAACAATTTCTAATTGTAAAATATGTATATATAGATAATTTATTTTGTCCTTGCATTCTTTGGGACCCAGTGACACACCTGTGTGAAAGGGCTAATTAATATGCAGCTCATTATGTATGTGGTACATTATCCGGCCTTTGTCTTCTCAGGCGTGAACACGCCTCCACGCATATTGCCTTTCCAAACAAAAGGTGTCTTATAAAATTTAAATCAATGTATTGTTTTGTGTAAATGAATAGGCAGGATGATTTTCAGATCATTTTGAAGCAAAAATTCTAGGCAACAACACCCATTAGTCAAAAGTCTTGTGGACACATATTTAGTATGTGTTTTGTGGCCTTATTTCAGACACTTTAGGTTTTAGTTTTTTCAATAACCACGCTTAAACATTATTCTCTAAAAAATACAAACATGTACATGTTGCTAACATATTACGGTAGCCCCGTTTGTGCTATATAGAGTGAATTTACACCTTTGCCATTAACATGTTTATAAATAACTGAAAAAACCACAAATGTCAGAACACCTCAAGGACCCCAAAAACCCCTTAGACCTCAGAGGGTTAAAC
This sequence comes from Siphateles boraxobius, assembly GCF_051911475.1. Classification (NCBI taxonomy): domain Eukaryota; kingdom Metazoa; phylum Chordata; class Actinopteri; order Cypriniformes; family Leuciscidae; genus Siphateles; species Siphateles boraxobius. Next base: position 753,994 of record NW_027509212.1, read on the forward strand.
TGTATCAAAACACTGAATTTCAAGTAACAGGCTAATACTCTTTGAGTCAAGTAAAACACTTTAACAAAAAACAAAACAAAAAAAACTCTTAACCTGAGGCCTAAGTGCAATTCTTTCATAAACAACAGCCAATTCTTTACTACTGCTCTTTTTCACTTGGAACATGAGGCTGCATGTCCTTTGAATAGTATTTTGCAACAAGTTTCCGGTAGGCTTTCTGTAGACGAGGTTCCCAGAACTCCTGGTATGGAAAGACACGCACCACAGTGAAATCATTTTCAGTCCAAACAACAAGAACACAGTGATTTAATTGAGTGACAGAAATCTGTGTCTGGATCTGTGCGTATAATCGGTGGTCTCTTTTCAACTGAAGGTTGTTTGAGAACAACTGGAGACAAAAGTCTTTGTCCTTCATGTCCAATGCATGCTGGATGCTGCAGGACCGATACTTGAAAGGACATTTCACCTCCAGGCAGCCCTTCCCACAGCATTTACACATAGTTATGTCATCAAGTGACTCTCTGATTTCAGGGAAGCTGCTGTTAATTATGAAACCACACGGTTTAATTGTGAAGTTTGTGTGAGATGCTGTCACGGCTGGTACAATGCAAAAAGGGGCGAGGAATCAAGTGCAGGAGAATGATCTTTAATTACAAAAGAAAACATAAACACAAAACAAAACCCACAAGGGGGAAAACATAACTAATGGATACAAAATAACAACAGAACATGAAACGTGCTGGAGAATCACGGGGAACGGGAAACATTAGACAACGTACGGACACAGAATGCAAACAAGAGGGGACGTAAAAAGGGAAACTAATCAGGAGGGAACAGGTGGATGATCTCAAAAAATAATCAGATAACAAGGGGGAGGGATCAGACTCCCGATATACGACACGATTTTACGACCTGCTGAATTCCGAAGAAATCGCACGAAGTTCCGCGCCAAAAACTCTGCTCTCTCATAACTGCATATAAAATATTGATACAAGCCGTGACTATTTTGCCACATATATAGGCTTGTTTTCAGCACCAGGAAACGGACGTCCGGTCACCCATTTGTGTGTGTGTGTGTGTGTGTGTGTGTGTGTGTGTGTGTGTGTGTGTGTGTGTGTGTGTGTGTGTGAATGAGTTAAAAAACGTAGTTACGGTACGCATTCAAAAATAAAATTTCAAGCTCTCTGAATGATTAATTAGCTGTTTTAACCTCATGATATGAGTGCTTGCAATTCATTTTGCTGCGAGAAGCTAGCGCAGTGAACGGGGCTTGAGGGCGCGTTGTGAGTGAGGGCACGGGTGCCAGATCCCGTGTTGCCAGATCCACCTAATGGACAGTAGTATTCTGGACTTGTTTTTCTGATTAATGTCACACTTTAGTAAGTTATTAAAGTGTAAAGTTGCATGTTAGGGTTTGTGATATATTAATCTTATTTCCAAAACACAAGCTTTGAACTTATTTCGGATTTTTATTAGTGTTTTTGTTTGTTTTTGCTTGTTTTTCGTAGAAATATCTGGCAACATTTTACTGTCGGCATTAATAAAAAAAAGCTTAGGCTGTGTAGACAAACTGTAATTGCTGACAGATACCACATTCTGTAAGACAAACGCAATGATCATTGTGATTATCTGTTAGAAATGTATAACACTATAAAAAACATAATACATAATAGCATAATACAGATCTGTATGTTACAGAATGAAATATGCCAAATACTGGCCAGGAACACGGCAGGAAGACGGCTCATGCTGTTTAGTTAACCTTTCACAAAGTCATCATAAAAACGTTAATTGAACCAGTGTTCCTAGTAGTCCACACCATTCTTCTTCTGTGGATTTCCTCAGCTCCTGATTGGTCAAATTCAGATAGATCGACAAATTGGCTCATTCAACCTCATACACCTCACGAATTCAAGCCGACAGCTCCCGAACTTTTTCGACATGCTTAAAATTTATCAGGAGGTCGAGAGGTGCTCGGCTCGGCTCGGATCTTCCTCGCACACGATACGAGCCGCGACATGCGAGCATAACCGATTTCCACTCGATTTCTCCCGGGTGAAAAAAATCATCTGCGAGCTCGTAAAACAGCAAAAAATTGCACCGTGTACGTCCGCCTTTATGCTTTCATCATACAGGGATTTTGCCAGGCATGGAGGTACTTGTAACACAAATAAAGTACACTTTAATATCACTAATCAAGCATGTAATTAGTCCCTACCACTGATCTTTATAATGTCATTACATAGATCAGTGGTCCCTACACAGGCATATACTTAAAGTAGGCTATAGGGCCTACTAAATATATACCTGAAGTTGGTCCAATTTAGTGCACACAAGTACACTAAATACACTTAAAGTTATGCTTTCTACAACTAATACTAAAGTTATACTTACTAAAACTTGACATACACACTCTGGGGACATCAGAGACATCTTGTTAAAAGGGGGCATAATTAGCCTGACGTCGTTAAGTTCGGCTGGCATCCAGGCTAGGGCATAAAAGGTGCCCTTTAAGAAGTGTGACTGTATAAGTGATGCGGTTGTGCGTCTTTGATAGGAAATAGTGGAGTCATACAGCTTTCTTTACAGCATCCGTGATATATTCTCTTATAACTCTTGCAATGTACACTTACACTCATGTCATTCAAAACTTTAGACATTCAAAACATCAAAACAATTCTTTTGAGGAATACTCTGCTGGTCCCATGGCCCGACCAGCGACATACTGCGGCGAGGCGGAGGATTGCAGCGGGTTTATATTCCAATGCAAACTTCATTTTTAAATGCAACCTCTTCTCTTTACTGCTCGACCACGCATCGCCTTTGTGATCTCTCTCCTCTCTGGACGAGCTCTTCAGTGGGCTCAATCGCTATGGGAAGCTGACGTTCCAGTTACGAAATCATTATCCACCTTTCTACTTCACTTCAAGTAAATCTTCGGTCAAACCACATGCACACTCTCAGTCCACGATCAACTTTTCCATCTCCATCAAGGAAACCAATCAGTGAGTTCCTATGCGTTACAGTTCCGTACTCTCGCCGTTGCAAGTGGATGGAACGAAGCTGCTCTCTTAACTGCCTTTCGTCAAGGTCTTAATCCAGACATTCGCCAACTGAGGGTCATCCATGATGATAATATGGGTTTAGAGAATTTCATCCAGAAGTCCATTCGGTTATCACAACGTCTTTCAGCCTGTTCACTGCCTCAACCCGCTTTGCATCCTCCGCCTCAGGTACCATCTGCCGCCCTTCCAACACTGGAACCGATGCAGGTAGATTCGTACCACCTAACACCTGCGGAGCATCAAAGAAGATGGACTAACCGCCTATGTTTGTATTGTGGGGGAGAAGGACACATCCTGTCTAACTGTCCCATTCGGCCCCTACGCCTAGCGGTGAGTACCATCCAGCTACCACCTAAGACTGCCTCTCTAACCCGTACCACAGTATATGTAGTAACTTCTTGTTCCACTCTTACAGCACAAGCTCTCATTGATTCCGGCTCGGCGGAGCAACTTCATCTTCCATCATCTCCTTGCAAGGCTTAATGTCAAGAGGAAACGCTGCACCCAGAACCTAGATATTCATAACATCCTGGATAAGCCGCTGGGTCGTGGGTGTGTCAGTCACTTTTCCCCCACCATGACGCTCTGCATAGGCTGCCTGCATTTGGAAAAAAAACTCGTTCTTGATGTTGGAGGAATCCACCGCTGACATCATCTTGGGACGCCCGTGGATGCTCCAACACGAACCCAGGATCGACTGGAACACCGGTGAGATCCTCCAGTGGGGAAAATCCTGTCATCACGATTGCCTGACTCCCGTAATCAAGGTTCCTCCTCCTCCGTCTCAGAGTAACTCTGATTTTTAATCCACCATCTCCCTGAACCCCCCCCCACCATTGAGAGTCCTGAAACTGACAACAAGGTCAAAATTCCCCCTGAGTACCGGGCATTCCAGGATGTCTTCAGCAAGCGGTTGGCAACCCAATTACCACCACATCGGCCATGGGACTGTGCCATCGACCTGCTACCTGGGGCGACTCTACCCAAGGGTCAAATCTATCCTTTGTCCATCCCGGAGCAGAAGGCCATGGAGGAGTATATCCAAGAGGCACTTTATTTCATTTCTGGATTTCATTCCTGCCACTTCCAGTTACTTTTTGTGACTAAGAAGAATGGAGGTTTGCGGCCGTGTATAGACTACCGGAACCTCGACTCACAAACCATCAAGTACAGTTATCCCCTTCCTCTGGTCCCAGCAGCCCTGGAACAGTTACGTGATGCCCATATCTTTTCCAAGTTGGATCTGCGGAGCGCCTACAATTTAATCCGCATCCGCGAGGGGGAAGAATGGAAGACGGCCTTTGTGACGCCCTCCGGGCACTATGAGTATCAGGTTATGCCATACGGCCTGTCCAATGCTCCTTCAGCCTTTCAAGGTTACATGAACAAAGTATTCTAAGATTTTCTTCAAAGATTTGTTATAGTCTATATTGACGATATCCTGATATTATCTCGAAACCTAGCAGAACACCGCCGACACGTTCTCAGCCCTCAAGGAAGCCTTCACCACCGCTCCCATCCTGCTTCATCTAAATCCAGAGCTACCGTTCGTCGTGGAGGTGGATGCCTCTACACCAGGAGTGGGAGCGGTGCTCTTACAGCAGCAGGATGACCATCAACGACTCCATCCATGTGCCTTCTACTCCAAGAAGCTGTCCCTGGCGGAGGTGAATTATGACATCGGCAATTGAGAGCTCCTCGCCATCAAGCTCGCACTAGAGGTATTGGCTGGAGGGAGCTAACCATAGATTTGAAGTCATCACCGACCATAGAAACCTTGAATACCTCCAAGAAGACCCTCAGACCAACAGCCAGACTGAGCGCAAGATCCAAGAGATCGGGAGATACCTGAGGTCATACCGCCGCCAGAATCAGAACAGCTGGAGCGGGTTCCTTCCCTGGGCGGAGTACGCCCAGAACTCCCCTTGCCAGTCCACCACTGGACTCCTTTCCAGTTTGTTCTAGGATACCAACCACCACTATTTCCCTGGTCCGGCGAACCATCGGAGGTTCCAGCTGTTAACCACTGGTTCGAGCTGACCGAGAGGGTGTGGGACTCAGCCCATGTAGATCTCCAGCGGGCAGTGCGAAGACAACTCAAGCAGATGCTCGAAAATCCGAGACCCCACAATACCAGCCCGGACAAAAGGTTTGGTTGTCCACCCGGGATATTCGTCTTCGCCTGCCCTGCCGTAAGCTGAGTCCCCACTATAAAGGTCCCTTCACCATCCAGAGGCAGCTCAACGAAGTCACCTATCGTCTCAACCTTCCAGCACAATACAGATTTTCATCATCCTTTCACGTCTCCCTCCTCAAACCTTACACTGAACCTCTGTTCTCTTCCCACACAGAACCTGGTGATGCTGACGTACCTCCTCCTCCAGAAGTCGCCGACAAAGAGCTCATCTACCAAATACAATCCATTATCAACTCGCGATGAAGGGGCAACCGGCTGGAGTACCTGGTCGATTGGTAGGGGTACAGTCCTGAGGAACGCTCCTGCGTAGCTCGAGACGATATACTTTACCTTTCCCTCTTAACCCAGTTTCATCAAGTTCATCCCACTCGTCCTGCACCCAGCGGTCGAGGTCGTCCCCGTCGTCGCAGTTTCCTGCCATCAGGAGCCGACCAAGGAAGAGGGGGTGTTGTCACGGAGTCCACAGAACCATCACCCCAGCAATCAGCACCTGATCAACACACCCAACCCACTAGATCACAGTCACCTGAGTTTTGATCACCTGGACCTGCACCTCATTATTACACACACTATATCTTCCACCGATCCCTTCACCACAGTGTCTGGTCTCATCTTTGACAACCACTACATACTGCTCACCCGAGTGATCATCCTTTCTTCTACTTACCTGAAGTCCCGGTCATCCCGTCATTGTTGTTCATTGTCATCCAGACTCATCTCGTCTACTTCTTTCCTGTAAAGACATTCATCCTGGTCAGCTAAGTCATTGCCATATCCTTATCACAGCTGCCTTGTTCTCCCTGCACCGCTCACCCTCTGCACTTAAATAAACTTATTGTTAATTCATCATAACCATGATTATCTGCCTTCTGCAGTCCAGGTTTTCTTTCCGTGAAGCTTGTGGAGCATGTCACAAAAATTAATAGAAACTCAGCATTTAGGCTACTAGCAAGCTCTTGCGTGCCATCTGACCTCGCCATTCTTGTTTTGGGTTGGTACATAAGCTGTGTCCCAATTCAGGCGCTGTATCATTTGAAGGCCGCGTCCTTCGCTGGACGCACTGAGACTTGTAACAGGATTACCTCAAAGTACCATCCACAGAAGAGGAATGGAAACACATGTCCACCAGATTTGAGGAGAGGTTGAACTTCCCACATTGCATTGGTGCCTTAGATGGCAAGCATGTCAACATCCTTCCGCCACCAAATTCAGGGTGCCATTACTATAACTACAAAGGTTTCAATTCAATAGTTCTCATGGCTCTAGTAGATGCAGGACCTGAAATTTATTTATATTGACGTAGGGACAAATGGCAGAGTTAGAGACGGGGGAGTTTGGGCCAAGTGTGGGCTGAGCCGGGCATTGGAAGACAACACACTGAACATACCACCACTAGAAGACCTGCCTGGACGTCAAACCCCTGTCCCTTATGTTGTCGTGGCAGATGAGGCCTTTGGTTTGAAGCCATGGAGGATGAGACCATACCCAAGGACACAACTGGATAACAGCAAGCGAAACTACAGGCTCTCTCTTGCACGTCGTTGTGTTGAGAATATTTTTGGAATCTTGGCAAACAGATTCAGAGTTTTTCGCTAAACAATTGCACTGGAGCCTTCAAATGCTGTAATAATAACAAAGAGAGCATGTGTTCTTCAAAATTACCTAAGAACTGAATCCCTTACCTGTTACACCTACACACCTCCCAGTCTGGTGGGTCAGTAGGACACAGAAACGGGTCGACTTATCCACGGAGTTTGGAGGGAAGAAATTAAAGCTTTAGCGCAAGTTCTGCCAGGAAGACTCAATTAGTGCGCCACGTATTACCTCACTTCTAACCAATCACGTGCTAACACTCACAGTATAAAAGATTGGTTCTTACATTTGTCTGAGTTCGCAGATACTGACGCTACCAATCTCCTCCATCCTCCCCAACCACCACCAAGATGGTACCTTCCCCTTCATCCTCCCCACCACCACCAGGATGGTCCCTTCCTTTACCTCCAGGGGGGTCGGCTGCGCCCCTGCCTTCATCTTCAGGCAGGACATGCAGATTCCGCTACCCTCGCATTGCTCGCTAAGGACGGGGCCTACGCCAAAGAACTTTATAAATTCATGGTTGCTGAGCTGTTAATAAATATACGCTCGTTATATCAATTTATCTCCCGAGTCTTTCTGGTAGAACCAGAATGTATGTGTCCTATTGCAGCATCCTCAGACATAAATTCATCTTTGCAAGCAAAACAAGTGAGAGAGTACTACTGCAGCTACTTCAACACAAACGGAGCAGTAAGCTGGCAAGAGAATGCAATGTCTTGACTACTTATTCTTCCTCCACACTGCCATGACCTCTACGCATCTGTTTAATACAGTATGCAGGATACAAAAAGATGATAATGAATGAAATGCTACAAAAACATTTTGTTTGTTTTTATTTTCAATTCAGCCACCCAGGCAAATGCAAAATATAAAATACACAATGAATAAGTTAAATTACCATTAAATAAGTTAATATTTTATATATAAGTTAATAAGTTATACAGATTACTATACATACTAATATACATACTCCATTTGTTTAAAATGCAGAATACAAAAAGATAATAAATAAAAAGTTACAATCAAATACATGTTTTTTTTTTGTTTTTTGTTTTTTTAAATCAGCTACCCTGGCAAATGCAAAATATAAAATACACAATGAAAATCAAATTACTGTTAAATTAATATACATACTACTCCTAATCTTGGACAGAGTGAGCCAACTAAATTATCTGCCTTTTCAGCTTCTTCACCTTTTGTCTGGCAGGTTTTCTAGGCAACTTTCTAAGTAATGTAAAAAGCCAGTGTGTGGTGAGGAGGCCTTTCTTTTCAGGAAAGCCATAGCATACTACATGGCCTCTCTAGCTTTATCAATTTTTGGCTTTTTGGGCTCAGACACAGCCTTGCGGCGTTGGGTTTGAGGTGGAGTTGTAGGAGTGGATGTGTATGTGGAAGTGGAAGGAGAATATGTGATGTTCTCTGGGAACTGGGATGTTGAGGGAGCAGCCAAAATTGTTGTCAAATTGTCAGAATTTTCTTCAGGGGTGCAGTGGTCACGGAGAAAAGAAAGGATGTAGTATAATACTTCCAGTTGGGAAGGTAAACCTCTTCAGCTCCGGCCCCCGATTTGCTGCTCTTCAGAACCATGCCGTGCTCCCGCGAAAATACAGTACGAAGGTTTTTAAATTTCCTATTGATATTTTTCTCTTGAAAAAAAGGAACATAATATTGTAACACATACTCTATAGGTGATATAGGTGATGTCACCATTAGGCTCTTTTGACTTTCAGTTTGTTTTCAGTTGTCACGTGTGTTCCCATGTCTGAGTTTCCCGCCACCAATCTGTATCCATGGACACTGATCACCTTCCTCACAGCTGCCTGTCGTTTGTGTTAATCATCATTGTGTATTTAAGTTCCTGCCAGTCTTCATTTCAGTGTTCGGTATTGTTTGTGTTTTACACGCTATCTCACCCGTTTGCCTGTTCCTGTGTTTACTTAATTAAAGAAAGTGTTATTTCTACTTTCATCTCCGTCTTCCTTGAACCACCCCGTGACAGGTGATCTATAGGTGATATCACATAGATGTTTTTTCACTATGTGTTTATACACATAGTTTATATTGTGAAGCAATGTGGAATAAACTGTAGCAATTACAGTCATGGACACAAGTTAAGACTGCCCTTGAGAAAATTTTATTTTTTCCTTCTGAGCATAGAAATTATTTTGATCTGTTCTTAAGCCTTTAATAACGCTGTAAGAACTCTGTTGTCGATAAATACTACCTTACTACAACAACATTATTCCAATAGCCATTAGAAGTTAAAAAAATATGCAAAAAGCAATTTTCACAACAGGATGTACCGGTTATAACTTGTTGCTCATCTGACAGCTGCTGACAGAGAGTCTGGAAGTACCTCGTTTTAAGGTCCCGGTGTTTATACAGCTTTGCCTTTGGGTTCCACAAATAGTTGTGCTCTGTATTTACAAAAACACACAATACGAGAAGGTGATGTTAGACAAACACTGTTCCAACTTTTTTGTTTAAAAAATCGATGAGCGGCCCTTCATTTATTACAAGTCAGTGGCTCTCAAACTTTTTAGAGTACCCCCGATATTTGCCCTCTTAAATAAACTATTCAAGTGCATTTTTTGCCTTTATAGAATAAATAATGCTTTAAATAAAACATTTTAAATAGAGAAATTATACTTCTAACTATTAAATTAAAACCGCCAGTAGGTGGCATTAAGTCCCTGTCTTTATGAGTGAGCCATCGATTCATTCATTAGAAACAAACTATTTATGAATGAATCATTGACTCTCAAGATTTGTTCAAAGCCGCAGATTCGTTCACGAAACAACGCTGTGTTGGAGATGCATAACCGTTCTACCAGAAAGACCTGGGAGATAAAATGATATAACAAGCGTATATTTATTAACAGCTCGGCAAGCATGAATTTATAAAGTTCTTTGGCGTAGGCCCCGTCCTTAGCGAGCAATGCAAGGGTAGCGGAATCTGCATGTCCTGCCTGAAGATGAAGCAGGTAAAGGAAGGGACCATCCTGGTGGTGGTGGGGAGGATGAAGGGGAAGGTACCATCTTGGTGGTGGTTGGGGAAGGTACCATCTTGGTGGTGGTTGGGGAGGATGGAGGTAATTGGCAGCGTCAGTATTTGCGAACTTAGACAAATGTAAGTACCAATCTTTTATACTGTTAGTGTGAGCACATGATTGGTTAGAAGTGAGGTAATACATGACGTGCTGATTGAGTCTTCCTAGCAGAACTTACGCTAAAGCTTTCATTTCTGCAGTAGCTTTTGTTGAAACAAAGTAAAAAATACTGACAATACTGTTTAAAATGAACATCACTTAATATTATTCTTCCATTTGTTGAATTGTTGTATAAAATCAATGTCACATTTGCGATCGTGTGGATATTCAGGAAAGATTGTATTCTTGCTCGTATAATATATGACCAACGTTAAAAACAAGAACTCACACAAGGTATGTTTTTGTATCGAAGAGAGTTTGAATTTTAAATTGATCTCTATCACAGTTTGTGTTTATACTTGTTCTTCATGCTAGTAAGTTAAGTGCTAAATCCCCACTTTTACAAAGGTACATTGTAGAGAACAGCAGTAATGTAATTTGTGCGATTTGCTAAAGCAGACGACTCTGCACGCAACCTGTCATATGGACGCTGCTTTTGTGGATGCAGTTAGTTTTGATTGGATGTCATGTATTTACGGTATTAGCATATATTAAAAGATCTAAGCTGACGCTCCTTTTCTTCGCTCCACTGCCCCTGAGAGGCCGCCATCTTGTCTGAAAATTTTCTTAATTTTCCAAGCCGGTCACGTGATTGGCTGCTAGCATTCTGATTGGAGGATCTCAAAAAGTTGCCCACGATCGATCTAAACTGTCCAGATAGAAATTTGTTGCCCATTCTCAATGAGAAAGAGACCAAGCAACATCGCTCAGCAACATTGCTCAAAAAGTGGCCCCATGTATCATCCCCCTAAGACCAAGCGTCCTTGAAACAAGCCACCCAGGGTTGGGGGGATGAGCTCTTCAAATGGTTACCGCCGCTGGCTCCCCGGAGTTCAGCAGTACCTGAATTGTCAAAACCTCAGACCAGCTCTTCATCTGTTATGGAAGCCAGCAGAAGGGAAAGCCTGTCTCCAAGCAGAGTTTGGCCCACTGGATAGTGGATGCCATCATCTTGGAGTCCCAAGATGCACCTTGTCCCCCGGGACTGCAAGCTCACTCCACTCGGAGTGTAGCTGCTTCCTGGGCATTGGCACCGGGTGCCTCGCTGACAGATGTTTGTAGACCTGCGGGCTGGGCGACACCTAACACGTTCGCTAGATTCTATAGCGTACTTGTCGAGCCGGTTGCTTCCCGTGTGCTCTCTTCACATAGAAGCCAGTTAGCACCGTAAGCCCTGCTAGAAGTGTCGGCTTGCTGCGCCATTCCCCTTCTATGGACTGGATACGTGCGCCATTCCCCTTTAGCCGAATCCTGTTGAGTTCCTCCACACCCCTTCAGCATGAAGTGGCGGAGCGTCCAATGCTAGGCCTACCACTCGTATGCACTGGTGGAACTTGTGCTAGGCTGGGTCCATATGTTGTGATCCCTACGGCAATCCCATATGTGTATTCTTCCACGGTACGGCTCCCTGCGGCGAGCTTGCCGTCGCTGACCAGTTGATTCCTCCCCCCTGTTTTAGGCTGGAGCCACCTCAGTGACATTCCATATGTTGTACTGCCCGGTAACGCCCAGTCCATATGTGTATCCTCCACATGTTACCTCCCTGCGGGCTGGATGTGGCTTCCGTAGCGTCCCTCCTTCCATCGAACGGGCACGCTTTCCCAGTGTTATCCAAGTCTAAGGTGGTGGTGGGGAGGATGGAGGGGAAGGAACAATCTTGGTGGTGGTGGGGAAGGATGGAGGTGAATGAAAGCGTCAGGATCTGCAAACTCAGACATGTGAGTATATCAAATCCTGTGATTCCATTGAGTGCTTTAAATCTATGTTGAAGACTTATTTATTCTCAGCTGCTTTTAACTGCTCTTAGGTACATGTGGTGTTGAGTGTCTCGTTGTGCTTTTTGGTGTTTGTGTAATTTTGTTGACATGCTGAGTCTGTAAAGCACTTTGGTCAACTCGTGTTGTTTTTAAATCAGATTTAGAAATAAACTATTGATTGATTGATGTGTAAGTACCGATCTTTTATATTACAAGTATTAGAACACGATTGGATAGATGAGAAGTAATAGGTTACGTAATAAGTGATGTAAAAATTGAGTCTTCCCGGCAGAACTTATGCTAAAGCTTGCAGTGACTTCCCTGGCCTAAGCCCTATCCCATCTCCACCTCAATAATGGGGGAGGGGGATCAGAAGGCTTTTGTCTAGGCACTGGAAGGTGGCAGCACTAGTGGTGTTTTCAATGGTGATCCCATTCAGTCGACTATGACCTATACATCCAAGATGGCGGAGTAGGAGTTAGGCTTCTCACAGCTCTCCCTGCTCAATGTGCTAAAACAGCAGATTTAGAACAGCTAAACAGCAAATCTGAAACTTTTGTGAGTACTTTTGAATTTTGAATTTGGATTTGGCAATGCCTCCGAAGAAGGCACCCCAATCTAAAGAAGTGCACTCACATGTTGCAGACACCGACTCGGGCGTGTGTGAGTTGACAACTGCGTCTATGGAAACTATCCTTCATAAGTATTTTGCTGAAGCTGATAAACAATCCAAAGATCGTTTTGATCGTCTGGAAATCAGCTTGTTTCCATTAAAACAACACTGGAGGAACACTCGAAAGAGTTGGACTCCCAACGTAAGCTTACTACTTCTCTTCGTGCTCAAGTGAAACGCGCTGAGGACGCCATAACTGAGCAGTCTGAGGCTTTAAAGAAACTTCAGGAGAAATTAATCACGATGGAGGACCAGGGCGGAAGGAGCAACCTACGTATAATCAACCTGAAAGAAGGAGTAGAACATAGTAATGCACTGTCCTACCTGTTGAGAATCTTTCCTACATGGTTTCCTGAGTTGGCCTCTAACCTTCCGGAGTTTACGCGAGCACATCGCGTTGGCCGCCCGCGTTATGCGGATGCTTCCCCACGGCACATGATCTTTAATTGTCTTCGCCTCACTGACAGAGACAGGATCTTGGGCCTCGCAAGGAAAACACCTGTGGTAGTTGATGGTCAAACTATCCGCTTTACTGCTGACTACAGTGATTTCACCGCTCGACTCAGACGTCCCTGCTTTCCAGTAATGAACCGGGCACGTACCTTGGGGTTTGAGGCTTTTTTGTTGATTCCCGCTGTCATTAAATTCAGCCGAGGGTCGGACCAAATCCAGTTTGGTGATTTAAGTGAGGCTGTCAAGTATTAGATTCTTTTGACTCTTCTGATCCTCATTCATTATGAGAAATATCAATTACGTCTGCTGTCATGCTAGTTTGTTTATTTACGTACGGCATGAAGCTTTATTTAACGTCTGACGTCAATTCGTGGTGACAGATAGACTTGTTCTCATAGAGAGAGATGATTGTTTGTTGTTAGCTTTTTTTTGCTTTTTTTTAAGGGAAAGGGAAGGAAGGAAGTTTGTGTACTTGAGTGTTTGATTTTCTCTGACCTTGAAGATTGCTGTTTTTTGGTTGTTCAATATTTGCTGTTTTATTTTATTCCACCACTGGGTCTCTGGTATAAAGCAAACAAAAATGTATTGAGTGTGTTTTCTTTTTGCTTATTAATTTATTTTACCTATTCATTTTAAGGGATTTATTATAAATCTTGAAGCACTTAATTACGCTGCGGAAAGTAACTCAGTGGTTCTATTATCAGGGGAGTGAATGAAGACAGTTTAGTTTAATTTGTTATCTTGCTTTTGTGTGTGGATTTTTGTATTATAGTTTTGTTTTTTTAAATGTATGTATGGTTGAGTGTGTGTGTATATGGTGTTGGCTCTCATGTTCACCTCTTCTTCACTTTCACGATTTTTACCTCACAAGGTTAGTTTATTTTCATTGATTACAAATATATATTCTATGGGTAAAGGTCTCCATGCCATCCATCTTAACATCCGTAGTTTACTCCCTAAAATTGATCAGCTTAGAGCTTGGCTGTCCTATAATAATCCCAATATAATTACTTTGTCTGAAACATGGCTTACTAATAGTAATACTGACGCTATTATTCACCTTGAAAATTATGTAATGTATAGGGCTGACAGAGGTTCCAGGGGAGGTAGAGTCGTTACTTATATTTAATCTATTCTTAATTCACAGCTAATTATTCCTGAGGTGAAACCTGAACTTTTCGAAGGTATCTTTGTTAAGATAACTCTTCATGCAAATAAACATTTGATAATAGGCAATATTTATCGACCACCTACCGCTCCTAAACTAGAGTCTGTTAAGAACATTTTAGCTACGGTATCATTATAGGGAGACTCGAGAGAAATTATTCTGCTGGGGGATTTTAATTTAAATTGGAATGATTCTTCTACATTCAAAGAACGTAATATGGTTAATGGTGCTAATTTGACTCAAATCATCACTGAGCCCACTAGAATCTGCTCTAACTCTAAATCTCTCATTGACTGGATTCTTGTTTCTCATCCAAACAGAATAATGACTTCTGGAGTTCTCTCTGACTGCTTTAGCGATCATTCCATTATCCATTGTATCTGGAAAATTGCAACTCCTCATCTTCCTCCTAAATATATCAAGGTACGGGAAATTACATTATTTAATAATAATCTATTTGTTAATGACCTTCGAAGGATAAATTGGGATAGGTTCTACTCAATTCCTGATGTTGAAGCTGCATGGTTTTTTTTTATACTGAAATTGGGCTAGTTATTGACAGACATGCTCCATGGAAATCCATTAAGGTTAAAGGCCATCATCTGCCTTGGGTTAATGGTGATCTTATTAATCTTTTTAAAAAGAGGGATAGGGCCTGGGTTAAACATAAACATACACAACTGCCTGAAGACTGGGAGAAATACAAACGATTACGAAATTTATGTACAACTCAAACAAGAAACGCTAAAGCCTATTATTATTATTGAGATAAATGTCAAATGAAAAAAGTAACCCAAAGCAATTCTGGATGCGAGTTAACACTCTAGTTGGTAAGTCCAATAATACTTCAAATAATATGATAATTAATAATGAAATAACTAATGATCCAGCCGTGATTTCTAATGCCTTTAGTTTGCTTTTTTCTCAAATATCGCTTGTCCAACTTCCTGTTTTTCTCGCAGACCCGTGTCTTAACAGCCAACCCTGTGGAAGCTCTTTCAAATTTAGACAGGTTAGATCAACGGAAGTTCAACAGGCTATTAATAAGCTTTCCAATAGCAGTAGTCATGGCCCTGATGGTCTTGAGGGTAAGTTTATTATACTTGCCTCGCATGTACTAGCACCACCATTGGCTGCGCTTTTTAATATGTCATTTGATACATGTGAAGTGTCACTACCTTTGGATGAGAACTTTGAGTCTCAAACAGACAGAGAGGAATCTGTTAATGCTGACCAGGGTGTTGGTACTGACTACTCAAACGCACCTTTGAATCGACACTCAGATGAAAGTTCGCCAGAATATTGTACTGGACACTCTCTTGACCTTGCTTTTGACAGTGTTGACGGTGGGGCTGTCTCTGACTCTCATGTCTTGACATCTGACGCAGTTACTGCCGAACCCGCAAATCAGGATCTGAGTCGTTATGCACTGAGACAGAGAAGAGTCCCTAGAATTACTTCTGACTGGACGGTGAATAAGTGCACTAACCCCTACCATACACAAAGGTTTGACTTGTATTAAGGACAGCAGACTTCATTAGAGTGTTATTCCAGAGTGTTAATTGTTATTGTTCTACCATGTTCATGGTTTACCTTTGCTGTGTACGGCTGAGGCCAGCCTTTTTTTTTGGTCAGGGGAAATCTGAAACGAGTGGAAAATAGGTGTGGCTCCTTTAAGAGCTGCATGCTCCCTTTTGAACTGTCTGCAGTCTGTATTGGATGTGCTGAACTCCTCAAACACTCCATGTATGCGGGTTATTTCTGTTTGATGCTCATTTTTATCTTATTTTGTTTATTAAGTAACGATGTGGATGGTAGAACGTGTGACAGACAGTTACACAATTTCGATTGGGGAATAAAGTGCGAGTTGTGATATGCCAATCGCCTCCGTGAGTCTTTCTGGCCTCTGCAATAACTTCAGCTGTGAGGTATCCCTATTTTTCCTCCTGACAAAATGTGTTACATACTGATCTATATTGGCAGTACTTTTATTGAATAAAAACACAAAACAAACTTGATATAGCCATACGCTGGGGCAATGGAGAATAGGACAGTAGGAAAGCAGTGATCTAAACACAAAAACATCAAGAACAGACAACTAAGGACTGAAACCCAAGGCTATAAATCCACATACAAAATGACGGGTAAACAAGGAACAGGTGATACTAATTAAAGCTAGGGTAGGCAATTTTATCATAAACACTCTTTTGTTATTCTAGTTAAAACTCTCTTCACACCCTGATAGCAATCAATAATAGAGGGGTCTGAATATATATATGCATTTTTTTTTTTTACATACATCATCTGTGGAAGTCTCAGGACCAAAAAATGTTCATCCAATCATTGTATTTGGTACTTTATTAGTACAGTATTAAAACTCAAATAGAATGATGAAAAAGGAACACAAAGACATTTATTTTTTGTAAAACCATAACAATGTCAAAGTAAAAGTCGTTTTAAGATAATTCTACTGAAAAAATATAAAAATGTAAAAAATGAAAAAGTAAAAATGTGTAATGTTTGATGGCTTAGTGACTAAGCCTGAGCCTCAAATCATGCAAATTTTGGTCACTGTAGCATTAAAATTTCCATTACATTTCCATTATGATTCCTTCTGGGGAAAAGAAAATGAATGCGTGTCTGTGATAACCATCAGCAAAAGGGACTTACAGTATTTCATAGAATTAAGTACATTTTACAATGAAGAATTGTATTTAAAAATGTTTTTCCATCATGTCCCTTTTTCCATCACAATGACATTTTTATGAATTTTAAAAACAAAAATCTACCAAAATTTTGCTTTTAATTGAAATTAAAACCTTTTCATTTTATTTTCTTATGTATTTTGCAGAGTTTCTCTATGTCCATCTCTTTCTGTTCAACCTTGGTATGCTTTGACTTTAAAAATAGCTTTGACAGTTACCATCCTTCTAAGAAGTTAAAGTTTTTGGAAGTTCAGCAAATTGTTACAGTACATACACCAGGAAAATG
This sequence comes from Siphateles boraxobius, assembly GCF_051911475.1. NCBI lineage: Eukaryota > Metazoa > Chordata > Actinopteri > Cypriniformes > Leuciscidae > Siphateles > Siphateles boraxobius. The sequence goes on from NW_027509212.1 coordinate 771,103, forward strand.
CATGTCTACTCGTCTGTAACCATTTCCCATGCAAACATATTTATTTATTCCTCACTTTGTTTTAAAGAAAAGAGTCTGAATTTGTTTTTGAAGTGAACTTTGAGTGAATGAAAATGTTGTTTATTTGGATTTATCATACAGTACATCACACCTGACAAAACAAAAGCAATCAAGTTACCAACTCAATTACATATCAAACACAATAACAAACTGACTTAGAGAAAAACGTAAATAAAGGAGGAGCGACGACAGTGAAGAACGAGAGAGGCCAGGCCTGGATTTTATGTTGTGTTTTATAATACTGTATGTGACCATCAGTTACCCCTTTTCCACCAAAAAAGAACGGGTTCGGAACTGGTGCTGGTTCAAAGTTGGTTCGGAGTTGGTTCAACTTGCGAACCTCATCAGAACCTGTTTGTTTTTCCACTTCTAGAGCGCCCAGCGAACGACGTCGTAACGTCACTGTGTACGTTGCTTTACGTCTCAGCTAGAAACGCTTGCAAGTACAACATTACTTTGGGATTATCTCTAACTCGTGAACCAAGAAGGCTTTAAAAACAATTGAAATATGTAAGTCTTTTAATCTTTTCCTTTGATATGTAATCTTTTCTGATTAGTTATGTACACTGTCTTGTCTTTTTTTCTCTCCGTTTATTTGTTCTATTTTGTGACTGTTTTCTAGTTGCTTACATAATGTTTTCAATAAAAAATTTTTTAAAAAAGCTAGAAACGCTTGCGCCAACTTCAAGCATAACAATTACAATGGCGGACTACATCGTGTTTCTGCAAATGTTTCTCCTGGCTTTGCGGTCAGAAAAGATGTTTAGGACACATCTAAACCCGCCCCCAGCCCCCGACGTAAGCATGACGTGGTAAAAGAACGGTTCTCTGGTTCTAGTCCAGCAAAGAGTTGGTGCCGCTTTGGAACCAGTTTTCCTGGCCGAGAACCGGTTCTTTGGCTGTCGAAACACAAAGAACTGGTTCGCGCGCAGGCACCGGCTCCGAACCGGCTCTCAAAACGCTTTGGTGGAAAAGGGGTAAGTGAGGGGCTGCTGTCTTTATTTTCATTTTGTATTTGTTTATTTTATTATTAAAGTCTTGAATGTTCGCCGGTTCCCGCCTCCTTATTCCCATAACAACGAACCATGTTACACTGATTTTATGAAATCATTGTACAAACCAACCCCCACCCCAAAAAAAACAAACGTAGGGTGGACAAAGATATAACAGAGTGGACAAGTTGTGTAAATAATGGATGGATGGATGATTTCCTATTTCTCAGAACCTGTTACAATATTACTGTTGTTTGAACTTTGTTTGATTTTGATTGGCAACAACAATATGTAAAAAAAAAAAAATAAAAAAAATAGCAGTGAACTTTAAATGTATTACTACTTCAACTTTAAACATAAATTACTTTCACAATCACTATGTGCACTCTCAGTGCCCACTCTGTTTTCAGAAACAACAGAGTAGACACTAAAAGATGGGAAATTCTGACCTAAAATCAGCCACTGCACCATGAGCAAAAGAAGCTAACATAGGGAAGGTTTGTCAAATAAAGAATGGCATGGTTTTTAAAGTTGTTATTTTGAAAAATGTTTCATATTTCCCTAAACAGAGGGGACGTTTTGAGGTTGACCACGTCAAATTAGAAAAATAAAAATAGACAATTAAAATAATAGGGGATCTTGATGAAGCTGTTTTCCCTCCAAAGTAGTGATTACTTCTTTATAAGATGTTATTTAACTTTTCCATCTTACATTAGAAATGAAAGTAGTCAAAAATAACAGTGGACAATAAATCAAGGGACAAGCTAAAAACCTTTATTTTAATTGTTAAAATAAACGTAATAATCTAAAAGAAAATGGTACACATTAAACCTGGGGACAATCAATCCTTGTTTTAAAACCAGCAGCTGCAATATAGATAATTCTGGACATCACTAATGTGTTTTTATATAACTGAGCCAGAGACAAACCAAGCAAGTTGACTCCATAGATGAGACAAATTTCACTATGTAGATATGTTGTTTAAGGAGGTGTTTATTAGTGTTCATCAGCTATTAGTATGATGATGCCCAAGGTCAGTGCCAGCAGATCTCTTACCCTGGAGAACGAACAGTAAATGTTTGCTTTCTGCACCACCGATCACAAAGGCAAATGTTTGACAGCTTGTTTGGATGGCATTCAAGATTTGCTTTACTGGATTTCATTTGCATGTTTGTATGGAAAAATAATCCCATGGCTCTGTAAAACAGAGAACACGAGAGAAAGTCAGATGATGACAGGTTTTAAAGGTATATCAGAATGCCTTGAAACAGGGTCGTCCTAAGCATGGCACGGGCCACACCGTTTGCACTGTCCTAAGGACGGCCCTCCCTGGAAAATAAATGGTTATTTTTGTAAATTGTACATATGAGAGCCTAATCTGGGAGAACTACTTTAACCAAACTGAGGAGCACATGAACAGAAGTTCCATGCCAGTTTTCTCTGCCCACAGTTTCTTTCTTAGAAATATTATGAGGTTTATTTGATTAGTTAAATGCAGCTGATTTGTTTGTTCCGACTGTAAAGGTGTGCTGTGATTGGTCACGCCCTCACACTCTTTTGTCATTGGCTGTATGTCAGTTTAAGTAAAAGAGAGTCAGTGTCATCATGCACAATTCTGGCCTCTACCTCAACTAATCATTGAAAAATAATGCAATCTCTTCACTGGATGAAGATGAAGACGACACTCACTGTGCTCCTAATCCTGGAGCTCTACGGACTCTCCTCCGCTCTCATTAAACAACATTTCTTTGTGAATCAGTATAAGAACTGGGGTTCTGCACTACAGCACTGCAGAACTAACTTTCATGACCTGTCAACCTTCACAGATGAGAGCGAGGAGCTGCAATTTTTGGAAGATGCAGTTAATCAAACTTCACATGCCTGGGTTGGTCTCCACAAATATTTAGGATTCTGGAAGTGGACCGGAGGAGAAAACGCAAAACAAATTAGCTGGTATCCTAAACAACCTGATCATGATAAATGTGCTTTTCTACACAAAGATCATAAGAAACTGCATGACAGTAGATGCAGATATAGAAACGTCTTCTTCTGTATGAACATAGAGTTTGTTCTGGTGCGGCAGGAAGAGAGCTGGGAAGGAGCTCTGGAATACTGCAGAAAACATTATAATGATCTGGCGAGTCTGAACTCAATGAACAGGATGAATTCTGCTTTAAAGAAAATCACACAGGCTGAAACTGGATATGTGTGGACTGGTTTACGCTTTCTAGCAGGAGAGTGGAGATGGGTCAATGGAGATGATCTTGACTTTACGGCCTGGTCTCAGACGGGACCGCCCCAGTGTCCTGCCAGAAACCTTCGTTGTGGAGCCCTGGACCAGCAAACAAGGGTCTGGACACACAGAGACTGTGAGGAGAAGCTCCACTTCTTTTGTCAGTAGATGGTACGTCACTTACACAAATATTTTTTGAGCAAAGATTACAACTATAATAGATATGGTGCCATTAAAATATTTGGGCCATTTGTTATTGCAACTGTTGAACATTTTCATTAATACGCTATTGGTAACAGTTTATTGCTGTCTTATGTAAACCATATTTTTCCTTTTTTTAATATGACAAACTGCATCACTAGCAGAAGGGATTGGCTCAACAACAGATTCTTCTCCTCACTGAAAGCATTCAACAATCACTCGACAGCTCCACACCACTCCGTTTAACATTTCCTGCTCACACTTACTGGAAAGAAGAAAGTATCCCGCTCCGGGTTCACTGCATAAAGCAGTGCGTGGTATGGAGTGAATTATGTGCCATAATTAAAACAAACAAATACAGCATTTTGCAAACAAACTCGATCTGCTTTGCAAAGGAAAAATCGACTCGCAAACAAACAGAAAGCAATGTTTAAGTACAAAGGTCAATTTGTGTGAAAATGCAGTGGAGTAACAAATATGTATTGTGTTTTGCAAATATAAATAAATGAGCCTAGATAGTATTTCACAAATAAATACAAACCATCCTACAAATTGCATGTAACCTTTGAACAAATACCAAATCTAGTGCATACAAATGCATATCTGTCTGTTATGATTGTGAGACACTTGGCTTTTTATGAGATATCTCGGCTCGATTTTCTCACAAATGTGTCTAGGCAGATTTTCTCACAAATGCAGTTGAGCAACTTCCTCTTCTAAAACAGTAGATGGCGCTAAGATAGGGGATTAATTTAGCGCTACTCTCCCGGGAGAAGCACTGATTTGAAACGCGTGCTTGCCTTTGCCTACAGCTGAGGAAAAAAAGCGGTGAACAGGTGAGTTTCTATCTTACTGTATCTATAATTCACCTTTTTGAGGTTTTCTATTGCAAAATGTTATTACATATATAGACATAAATCCACATTAGTACTTAGTAGCACTTCACTCTAGAGGAATCTATAAACTGAAAGCTCTGCCATCATAATGTTGTTTTTACATTTTTCCTATCGGACGTGTGCGAAATGACTAAATTAGTGATCGTGTCTACACTGAACAAGTCTATTTCTTTCATTCTTCATAAATTAATGAGAACTTTTAATTGAAAGGAGGGTTTCATTTGTCTGTCCAAAATAATTTGGGCACTGCATGTCAGAGGCAAGTTAAGAAACAATTGTATATTGTTTGTTTTGTTCATTCATTTTTTTTATTACATTAACAGTTAAGCTGACTGAATTCCAACTAAATAAATAAAAAAATAAATAACCCTCCTTTCAATTAAATTAAATGTTCTCATTGGAGAACTCATATGGAGAACAAAAGAAATAGACTCGTTCAGTAAATGTAACGTTTTTACAAAAATGTAAAAAAGCAACACATGATGGCAGAGCTTTCAGCTTCCTCTATCCTAGAGAGAGTGAAGTGCTAATGTGGATTTCTGTCTATATATGTAATAACATTTTGCAAAAGAAAACCTCAAAAAGGGTGAATTATAGATACAGTAAGATAGAAACTCTCCTGTTCATCGCTTATTTTCCTCAGCTGTAGGCAAAGGCAAGCACACGTTTCAAATCAGTGCTTCTCCCGGGAGAGTAGCGCTAAATTAATCCCCTATCTTAGCGCCATCTACTGTTTTAGAAGAGGAAGTTGCTCAACTGCATTTGTGAGAAAATCTGCCTGGACACATTTGTGAGAAAATCTAGCCGAGATATCTCATAAAAAACCAAGTGTCTCACAATCAAAACAGACAGATATGCATTTGTATGCACTAGATTTGGTATTTGTTCAAAGGTTACATGCAATTTGTAGGATGGTTTGTATTTATTTGTGAAATACTATCTAGGCTCATTTATTTATATTTGCAAAACACAATACATATTTGTTACTCCACCGCATTTTCACACAAATTGACCTTTGTACTTGAACATTGCTTTCTGTTTGTTTGTGAGTCGAGTTTTCCTTTGCAAAGCAGATCGAGTTTGTTTGCAAAATGCTGTATTTGTTTGTATAATTATGGCACATAATTCGCTCCATATGCGTGCCACTATAAAGATCCTGGTCTAAAACAAGCGAGAAAATTGTTTCAATGAAAGGATGAAAGTCCAATTTTTATTTTTATTTTAGGGTCTTTTATGCATATCTTATTAGTACAAAAATGGTTCATGTTCTTTTGTTTTATAACTTTACAGTATATTAAATTATATAAAAATGTATATAAAAACAAATGAACATAATAGTAGTAGTTGTGTTTAGAGGAGCTGTACAGAGTGTGACAGATTTTACTTATTTACTTTTTTCTTTAGTTATGTGACATTTTTTCATTAATCATTTAAATTCCATTCAGTAAACTGTAGCTTCCTGAAGCAGGAATTATTAAATCACAAAGGACATATTTCTTAGTGCTTATTTTTAATAACAGTTAATAAATTAATATTTTATTGTTATAATTATAAATTTATACATGTAATTATGCATTATAATCTTTCTCTTTTTTATGTTTTTAGGGCATATTCATTCACTGTATACTATGCATTTCAGGTTGTAATGTAATATAAGTCAGTGGCCATTTCTAGAGTCAGTTTTAAATAAGTGTTTTGTGAAAATATATTAGGACATATATCGGTGTCACAGGCTAGTTGCTGCAGAGATTATATATATATATATATCTCGCTTGTATGTCACTTTGTGCAGTGTTATCCTTGCTGATGAGGCTTCCTAAATGTGTGAAATTGTTGACAATGGTTCATTATTGACAGTGATTGGTGCATTAGGAATGGAAGTAACCCTCACTGGCATAGACATCATATAGAGACTATGCCCTATTGTCCGCTGTGGTGCAAGAAATGCGGCCGCCATCTTAAACCGGTCATACTCCTATTTGCGTTGCATAGCAGCAGGAGATACCAGAGCACTGTGCAGCATATTCCTGCTCAAATCGGCGGACCATCACTCAGGGATTACTTTTCACAAGTAAGATTTAACATTTAACATTACCGTACTATTGGTTGTATTTTGTGAACAAAATATTCAATGTGTCCTGTATCGTAGCTACGTGTATGACCTTTGCAGCAAAAAAAAAACGCGTGAAAATCAGTTCGGTTTTCAGTGAGATATGATTAATTAAATGCGCTGGCAGCTCATTGCACCTGCCAAACAGATTACACTGAGTGGAGCGGGTTACCGGTTTAAGATGGCGGCGCCGCGGCTCGTCCGCGCCAATAGGCAGTAGCGGTCGATAGGGCGTCTATCTATATGATGTCTATGCTCACTGGGTCTTCGATCAAGACATTTGATGTTTCCCTTGTTAAAAAACATCGTTCCTTTCATCTCAGTGGCATGAGATTTTGTGACATTGGTCACATCTAAACACACACACACACACACACACACACACACACACACACACACACACACACACACACACACACACACACACACACACACACACACACACACACACACACACTCAAACAAACACACACACACACACACACACACACACACACACACACACACACACACACACACACACACACACACACACACACACACACAAACTGGGCTTGATTTGGTTGTTCTCAAGGTGTGTAAAAAAAAAAGGATTCGGGGACTGAACAGACCACACATTGAAAACATTTTTTTCTTTTTTTATAAAATCAATAAATGCAGCATAAATCTGAAAGTTTCCACACATAAATGAAGGTCTGGCAATAAACCATAAATGCAATGTGGAATAAACACTCACACACACACACACACACACACCCGAGAGATTCCACGAGAGAACATAACAATTTAAACAATTTGGGACACTAAACTGCACGTAAACCGCTAGCAGCATGGCATGGAGTTCTGACTGACTAGCTCTTTGCTAACTAGCTAGCATCCGTATACGTGGTTCACAGATGATGCAAGGTTGGTTTATGTTACCCTCAGTCACTTTTATTGTTCATGAAAGGAACATGATACGTTTTATTGTAAAAAATTAGAGGTGTTTTGTCTCTGATACCATCCCACTGGTACAAGAAGCGAACACGTAGGTTGCACGTTGTTATTTGGCTGCTAGCTAGCTAGCTAAACACCATTCTTTGCTAAAATCTAGCTAACTAGTCTTGGGTGCTCTAGAGGCTTTTCCCAACGCATTTACTCTAAATATCATCAGAAATTATGACAAAAAATATGTACCACGGTCAGGGTCATACAAACTGAAAGCACGTATTGTGCTTGTATGCTCTAGGCCAGTGGTTCCCAACCCTGCTCCTGAAGGACCCCCAACACTGCACGTTTCCTTTGTCTCCCTAATCAAACACACCTGATTCAACTCATCAGCTCATTATCACATGGGGATATATTTTGATCCATTTATTAAAGCCATGTTTAATGGAAAAAGTCAGCCAAGTCCTCTTGAGGAGAATTTAAAAGACTTCTCAAGGACAATGGAATAGTTTTTAAAGGCCAGACTTACACTGTTAATATTGATGCTCTGATATGTGATGCACCGGCAAGGGCATATTTGAAATGTTTTAAGGTTCACAATGTCTATGAGAGTTGTGAAAGATGTTTAATGTATGGTATGAGCGCAGAATCATCAAGTCATTATTTCTTAACACAATAAACACACGTTCAGGAGGGGTTTCTAAAGCCCAACCTATGACTCCCCAGGTCTAAATCTTCCCTTAGCGCCAGCCAGTCTGGAGGGTAGATTAGTTCGTGACACCTTTACAGCGTAATGAGTCCCCACAGAGATCCTCGCGTGATCCTGATTCGTTCGCGAACCAACATCCAAGAAGACCGTTATTTTACTATGTTTTATCATCTCTGGAGTAAAATTTTACGCATTTCTGTCACTGTCATAAAACACCTAAATGACCTACGTGACAGGACAAAAGAAATTCTGCCCGCCAAAGTTTCGTTGAATGTCATTGGCCAGGGCTCCCCACAGAGGTGTGGACTTCAGTTCCTTTAAGAGAACTGACACCCCTGCCTCCTCTCTCTCTTACCCTATTGTCCTTGTTTCATAATGTAACGTCTCGCCTCCGGGCGAGGTCTTAGCCTTTCTTTTATTTGTTTCTAGTTTAGTTTGTGCGTTTTCAGTCTTAGATAAGTCTCCGTGTTTAATTCCAATCGACGAGTGAAAAGAACCCCGCTCGACATATCTCTTCAGCAAATCCATCTACAAGGGACCTTTAAACGAGCGCGCGCTCGCTTTGAAGGAGAAACACGCGCACGTGACCACGTGACGCACCGGACCGACAGACCCACACACGCTTCTTCACAAGCCATGCAAAGAGTGCAAGTATCCATGTTTGATCACGCTTTTAAGATTTGTTGAAGTCTTGTTGTCTCTCAAAGTTCCGTAGTCTATGTGAATTTGCTATTTAGAAAGATCCTCGGGTCTTTCTAAACTCCCTCTTGCATAACTGCAACTCTCTACATTTCCTCTCTCTCTCTGTCTCTATGCATTTCTCGTTCATCGATGCCTTATCGTGTTTTGTTGTTTATTATGTTTGTAAATACATATATCCCATGTAACCGTAGTAAATACATAAGTAGTTCTGCCTTATTAAATTCATTATATTCATTTGACTGATGTACTGCCTCTTTGCCCATTTTCCAAGTCCCTTAAAGGTGTCAAAGGTCTTAGAAGCTTATAAATTAAAGATGCTTTACAGAGTATTTGCTTATAGGGCAGGAAACCCAATTCTTGTGGCCACAGAATTGCTTTTCCTGAAATCCTATAAAGTAGGATGATATTGTGGATCCCCACAAATATTATTCTGACAATAGACCTTTTACGCAAAAAACGGAAATACGTCAAGGAAGCGTAAACCCAGTTCCGGTGTAAGCTTTGTTGACGGAGAAATGGCAGCTAACGTTAGAGTGTTTTCGACTAGCCTGACTAGTCTTCCGAAGTTCACCAGCGCCGATGTGGTGAAGAGTGTGGAGATACATTCGTCCACTAAAGGGAACAAGTTGGACAAGGGATATAAATTCTTCCATGAAGAGTTTATCCACAATTACCAATGTAAGAAACGAAGAAATTGCTGTAGCTAGCTTTAACCATATCACCGGTTATATCTCTGTTAACGTTAACTGTAAAGTAAGTAATGGTAAATCTAAGGTGTTGTGAATTTGTAATATAAGGTATAACACATCGCAGTGAATATGTTGTGTGTATGTTTAAGTGAGATGGCATGAGATAACATAACAAGAAGTGATTTGGTGAAGTTGTAACTTACTAGGTAAATGTAAAATGTTACTGACTCAACGTTAAGAAGTAAAGTTGTGTATTTCTATGTTACATAACACGTAATATTTTCTTGTTGCATGCGGTAGTATCAAATATACTCCAGGGACAGGTTGTACTGAGAGGCAGATGCTTCAGGTAAATGATGAAGAGCGAGGAGCCGCACAAACTGGAGGTTTGACTATAGACAGAATGCCGGTTGGCAAAAGTACAGAAAGTTGCCTGTTCTTGCGTTCACTCTTCTTGCTGCGGTTGCGGCACTTTCTTCACTTACTATTTCTTTACTGAAAGTTATATTGTCATGTTATTATGAACATTGATGTAACAGCGTAAGTATGACTTCAGTGTAACCTATTTAATTTGTTATTGTGTCTAGATCTCACTGAAGGCAGAAAGTGCCACTGCCAACCTGAAAGCTTTCTCCTGCAGTTGTGCGGCTGGTAAAGGATTCTGCAATCACGTAGTTGCTATCCTGTACCAGACCGCACATTATTCACAGCTGGGTCTGCAGGCTGTTCCACCCCCCTTGGCCTGCACTAGTGGCTTGCAGAGATGGCACAGACCAAGAACACAGGTGGGTTTGTGATAAACATGTCATATGATTTAAGAACTGATGCGTATCTATAACAACTGTAAATTATTATAAAAACACCACCAGAAGTGACTACAGTACAGACTGTAACTGCTTTTTGTCTTTTACTTTTAAGGGAATCCATCCTGAACCTGTTAGTGAGCTGGTGGTGCAAATGCCCAAAACAGTGGGTCAGAACGGTCTGAGGTCCAAATTGTACAAGGCATATACAGGTGATTAACTTGTTAACTGGTTGATTGTTGCTTTGTGAGAGTAAGTTTTTTTTTTTTTATGTTATGACTAACATCATTATGGTTACCGCAGATACAATAAATAAAATGTAAATGTAGTTAAGCACTCATGTCTAAATTTTCTTTTGTGTGACCAATAATCTTGTGTATCTCTTTGCTCTTTTGTCTAGGACCACTGCCAGATCCATATAGGATGGCGTCTGGAAGTAAATTAAGCCAGGTGCAGCCCCAGTCTCTCATGGCTGTTGTATTGGATGGGGTTTCTGAGATGGAGCTGACGTCATCTAGATTTGGGTCTGTCCCTCATGGATCTCCCATGTCCTATCACTGTCCACCCAAGAAGTCCAGTGACCTCATCCTACACCACATGGCTCCAGAATTTCCGTCCCTTCCTCTGATGTAGCACACTTTTCCCAGGTTGCATTTCGTCCCGACCTTACATCAGTTGATGCATCTCCAGTCTCTAGAAGTGTCACCGCAGCTGTCCAGCGAGATAGCCAAAGAAACTCAGCAGCAGTCCAAATGTCTTGCGTGGACACAGCTACGGCGACCAAGGCTGACTGCCAGTCGTTTTTGGGAAGCTTGTTGTAGTAGGGCGTGTCGTGCAGAGGAGGAGTCTGCAGCTATTCAGATGATCAGAGGCTCCACAAAGCAAACAGCTGCAATGAAGCGTGGTCTACTTGTGGAGCATGAAGTGCTGGCAAACTACGCTGAAACTATGCGAGTTAATGTGCTACCAGCAGGATTCGTCATTCACCCTGACGCACCACATCTCGGGGCCAGTCTAGACGGTCGGGTGTATGACCCTTCAGAGTCGCCTACTTTTGGCCTGGTTGAGGTGAAGAGCAGCACAAAAAATGATCCATCTCAGGTTGCTCACCTCAAGGTGCAGGAAGGCCACACCACTTTGAGGCGTTCACATAAATACTACTGGCAGGTTCAGGGCCAACTGGCAATCACAGGACTGACATGGTGTGACTTTGTTACCGATACCCTATCAAATTTAACTGTGGAAAGAATTTGGCGTGATGACTCCTTCATAGCGGAAATGAAAGAGAAATTAGATGTATATTATTATGGCACATACATGAATGCATACCTTGAATTCCACTAATCTTGTCTTTACCAATCAGTTTTGCCTTCTGTCTTACTGTTGACGAACTAATGTTATTTTTTATTGTAAATGTTTGGTGTTTTTCCACTAATCTTGTCTTTACCAATCAGTTTTGCCTTCTGTCTTACTGTTGACGAACTAATGTTATTATTTATTGTAAATGTTTGGGGTTTTTCCACTAATCTTGTCTTTACCAATCAGTTTTGCCTTCTGTCTTACTGTTGACGAACTAATGTTATTTTTTATTGTAAATGTTTGATGTTATTTCCACTAATCATGTCTTTACCAATCAGTTTTGCCTTCTGTCTTACTGTTGATGAACTAATGTTATTTTTTATTGTAAATGTTTGGTGTTTTTCCACTAATCTTGTCTTTACCAATCAGTTTCGCCTTCTGTCTTACTGTTGATGAACTGTTATTTTTTTATTGTAAATATTTGATGTTATTTCCACTAATCTTGTTCTTTACCAATCAGGTTTGCCTTCTGTCTTACTGTTGATGAACTAATGTCATTTTTTTATTGTAAATGTTTGATGTTATTTATTAAATAAGTTATTAATCAGTTGATGTTACACATACCAACAAATTAAAGGATGCATAATTTTGACCAAAATTGTTTCAATTGTTCATCTAATGTTTTAGTGAAATCAGTCACATTTCAACAGAAACATATTACGAATATAACAATTATATTTAATTTGATGTTTAAGAATGTGGGAACACTAAATTATTTACACATTATACATTTACATACAAAACATTAATTCATTCACTCTTCAAAACAATAAGGTCCTTGATAATTTGCTAAAACACAGCAGTTAAGCCAGATCTGATTCACACTGCCAATCAGTGTGAGCGGCACAGGAGAGTCCCAGATGTGAAAGGACTTTACCCTACCGATCACTCTCTCCACTATAATTCTGAGGCGGGCAATGGCTTGGGTTAGTTCTGTTTCCTCTTTGCTGAATTGAGCTGAACGCTTAAAAGGTGGAATGATGAGCTTAGCTCCAACGTCAGCAAGGAGGTCTTGAATGAGGAACCCTTTGTCCGCCATGATGTCATCTCCTGGCTCCAGCAAGGGAAGGACTCCACTGATCCTGGTGATCTCCTTATCTGAGATGCACCCGGTGTACAGGGGTGAGACAAATGTCACCAAGCCATTGGGAGCAACTCCAATCAGGCCTTTCAATGTCGTCCTGTTTTTGTTGCTCGAAAATGTTTCTGACTGTAAGGTCAGGGATGAGGCTGTCTCCAGGGCAATTTCTGGGCAGTCCAGTATCACTCTGACATTGGGACAGTACCTCTGGAATTTAAGGGGCATAGTGGACTTAACCTTTTCCCTGCTTATCCAGATGGGAAGTGAGATCATCATCATAAAAAAGATAATTGGCCCAGGTGATGGTAACCCTGCTGACCCTGGCAATGCTCACATTAAACATGTCAGCAATGAGCTGCTCCTTCATGCCAACAGCAACCAGCATGGAATACATCAAGAACTCATCTATTAATGGCATGATACGTGGTGGGCTGGGATCTTGGCAGCCTTCCTCCCCTGCCCTCTTTGCTTTGGTCCAGTACACCAGTCTAAGGGCAGATGGTGCAATCGACTCCCAAAAAATTGTAAAAACCCTCTCGGATGGAAATTTGGTGTAGAAACGAATTTGGTCGTCTGATGAACAGTATCGGCTGAGGAGAGTAGGAGGTGGTAGGTCAGTGTTTTGCAACATGGCTTCTAAGTCATGGATGTAATCCAAAGCCTCGTCCAGAGCACCTATAAAGATAAATAAATTAAAAAACAGTCTTAACATATTTATGCTACCTTTCAACACAACACAGAACATTAATCATGTCATGTCAACTCTTAAATGACATCACTGCAGAAATAATGTCATTCAGAGCATGCCCCCTACAGCTAGACAGCATGAGACTATGTTACAGTTACAGATGTAGACTAACATTAGTTAAATAAAAATGCGTGTTTGTAATGTTAAGAGAGAAAAACTCAACTGCAAATAAGAAAATCCAATTACTGTGTGCACCAGTGGAGTTTTGCTGGCATCCAATGGGGAAAATCTGTTACTGCACCCAAACAAAATACTACCACTCATTTTTTGAGATACCAATCTCACATTTGGAACACAACTTATTTAGATTTATGGCTTTGATTTTCTAGCCGTTTTAGGGTTATACTCGTTTCATTAAATATATATTTTATATAAAATAATGTTCATAAACTTAAACCTATATACATTTTTTTTTTAATTTACTTATTAATTTTATTTTACTTCAGCAATAATCTGCCACGGGTCTTCTTTAAAATGAGACCAAACAGAAGTCTGTGCTCCCAAGTAGTTTTTTGACACGGACATTTTTGTCCTCTATGTACCCATGTGTAACTTTTTTTTAATTGATGCACAAGGGTTAAGTTGTTCAGGTACACATAGTTGACTAGCGTTAACTTACTAAACACATTATGAACAATCTTACCTGCAGGTGGGTGTGTCACGTAGTCGTGATCTATCCTTACTGCCTTAGCCACCATGGTGCTATCTTCACCTTCACAGCATAGCTGGACAGACTGACGTTTGAAGGTTCTGTCATATACTGACTCCCTTCTCAAAGGAGCAGTATAATTGTTCCAAGGGAATAGGCTCGGGACAACACCACTCTTCAGGCGACGAACGACGCAGCCACCGACGTAGTCATCCGGAGCGAAGTGCCGGCTGCAGACATAGGTGCTACCTCTTTTTATATCAAAACTGTTCCCTTCCTCTCTTCGGATCGCCTGTATCCATTTGGGTTTCAGGTTTGGATCCACGGGAAAAGAATGAAATGAAAGGTAGGGCTGTTTTTGGGTGGAAGACGAATAGCCTGGAACACAAAAGAAACTGCGACTCTTCGACTCTGCCATTTTTCGTATCTGCCGCTACGATAACAGGAAGTTCTAATACACTTCATTGACGTATTTCCGGTCAAAAAATGCGGAAGTGCGTAAAAGGTCTATTGAGCTAATTAATTTTGCCTGTTTTGTAAGACGTGGTCCATGTAATTAATTACAATCAACTTGTGGTTAATTGCAAGGATACACATGCATGCATGCAGGTAAAATGACATATCATCCCTTATCGGGAGATTTATTAACATTTAAGACTGATCTAATCCAAACATGTATGAATAATTATTAATTACCAATTATTAATTATGATATGCAAATCCCCACGGATTAGATCCGCCCATGAGTCTTTACATTAATCAGAGGTACTCGTGTTGAGAAGAATAGTTATCTTACGAGAGGTTCTCTCGTATTGCGTAAGCTAGCTTACGCTATGGGTAAAGTCATCTTTTCTTGAGATATTGTAGCAAAAATTATCCTTAATTTTGCATTTATTGTCAACGCAGTGCAGTAGCCAGCAGACCTAGAGCAGGCCATCTTTGCTGCTCATTGGCTGCCGTGCGACAACTGCTGCAGCCTACCACTGAGCCTCGCGGGTGGCTTTGCGCCCTCTACGCGTCATAGCCCGCCAAAATGGGGGTGGTTTAGTTTATAAAAGTCAGGCTCGGAGGCTGCGTCACCAGTTTCATCATCTTCAGCGAAGCTCTCCGCATCGCTGGACTCTGAGAGAAGCCGCCGGCGTTGAAACCAGCGACCAGCACGCAGAGGAAAGAGCCTGAGGAAGCCGGCTGTCTTCGCCGCCTTCAGCCTTTTGGCCTGCCACGCCATCAGGCGACGAATATTCTTTTAATGCTATTGCTTTCTGTGAGGGTTCGCCGCTGCGACACTCACTTTCTAAAAGAGCGCGAGGCGTTTTTATAAAAATGTCTCGCATTTCCTGTGGCTCGTGCAGAGCCTCGCCCAGCGCCGGAGACCACCATGTGATATGTGCTCTCTGCCTGGGCCTGGAACATGGGAAGCGCTTCCGCAATCGACCCTGCGGGCTCGACTCGAGGCCTTCGCTGTGGATACTGTCACCCCGCCCTCTGGACCGCGCAAGAAGAAGCGCCGTTCACAAAAGCGAGCGGAGCCTGAGGTCACACTGTAGAGCTCTCCGGATTACGTTACATCCTGCCAGCTTCTCTCTCTCCTTCTCCGCCCCTCCCGGACGCGCAGCTGCCGGCTTCGGCCCTCACTGACGCTGCCTCAGGGGACGAAGCTGAAGGAATGGACCCAGGTGACAGCTGTTCCATCCTGACATCGGACAGCGAGGAGTGGTCGAGTTCTCATCACTCCGCCTCCTCCTCGATCCAGGAAGGCTACAAAAGCTACTGCAGCGGCGTATTCGGCAGCCAACGAGCCGGTAATGCAACCCGCTCGCCTGCACACAGCCGCCGTTGCTACGGCGATCCAGACAAATCTCTCAAAAGATGGTTGAGTCCCGCCGCGGCCGGACCACCATTGAAACATCTCGCCCTGTCAGTCCCCTTAGAAAAGGCTACTACAGTGATGTATTCGGCAGCCAACGAGCCGGTAATGCAACTCGCTCGCCTGCAAAATCTCAAGAGTATAACGTCTGGTTATCCGGCTCATGCCGTGGTGCTCTAAGTGTAGCAAATGTGCCCACATATCAGTGTTCACCCCTACACACAAGCACGTTACCCCTGTGTCTCTCACACTCACAGAGCCCACTCTCATAAAGCTGGCAAATGCCGCTAGAGTGCTAGATGTAGGAAATGTGTCCACAACTCTGTGCTCACGCCTACTTTCTGCCCGCTCTGTCACATGGCCAAAACAGCCTCATATCGGTCAGGTTACGAATGTAAGTTACGTGCCCGCTTACGAGCGCTCACGCTTACTAGTAAACGCCCGGCGCCGCTCGCGCATCACAAAGTTGTCTCAAAACGTTCCCCGTTCAAGCAACCGGGACGTCACATGTGAAACAGCCAGCCTTCGCTGTCAGCAAGCCGCCGTATTCATGCACCGAGGGCGCGTGCATGGCTATGAATGTAAGTTACCTGCCTGCTTACGAGCGCTCACGCTTACTAATAAACGCCCGGCGTTGCTCGCGCATCACAAAGTTATCTCAAACGTTCCCCGTTCAAAGCAATCGGGACGTCACATGTGAAACAGCCAGCCATAGCTGTCAGCGAGCCGCCATATTCAAGCACTGAGGGTGCGTGCGCCGCGCCCATACCTCCGGTTCAGTTTTCCGAGCCCACGAAGTGTGGCGATCGGAACCCGGAGTCTATTCCGCCTGTGGCTATGAATGTAAGTTACGTGCCCGGCTGCCCGCTTACGAGCGCTCACACTTACTACTAGGCACCCGGCGCTGCTCGCGCATCACAAAGAAGGGTATAATGTCTGGTTATCCGGCTCAGGCCGATGGTGTCATAAGTGTAGAAAAGGTTCCCACATCTCAGTGTTCACCCCTACACACAAACACTATACCCGTGTCTCTCGCTCTCACAGAGCCCACTCTCATAAAGCTGGCAAATGCCGCTCGAGTGCTAGATGTAGAGAATGTGCCCACAAATCTGTGCTCACACCTACTCACTGCCCGCTCTGTTATACGGCAGCAGCCTCACAGCGGCCAAGTTATGAATGTAAGTCACGTGCCCGCTCACGAGCACTCACGCTTACTGACAAACACTTCACCCCAGGCTCCGCTCGCATTAAATATCGTCACAAAATGTTCCCCATTCCCAGTAATCGGGTCATCTCAAGTGATACAGACAGTCACAGCTGTCAGCGAGCCGTTGTTCTCGAGATTAGAGTGCGGCAGAAGTGCGGCGATCAGAACCCGGAGTCCATTCTGCCCCTAGCTATACATGTAGAAGCATGAAAGGCTATTCCAGGTGTGTCAGAATGCTTGCTGAGCACAATAAGACAGGGCTATTCGCTTCAGTTCACTCGCCGTCCCCCTCGCTTTCGAGCACGGACCGAGACGAAAGTGAAAGCGGATGTAGCGCATCTACTCCGCGCAGAAATAGCCAAACTGCTGTGCAAAGGGGCCATAGAACCAGTACCTCCTTCTCTGAGTGAGTCAGGCTTTTACAGCCGTTATTTTCTCGTACCCAAGAAGGACGGATCTCTAAGACCTATCTTAGATCTGAGATATTTGAACAAAGCTCTCATGAGACGGCCGTTCAAAATGCTCACGACCAGACAAATCCTCGCGCAAATTCGCCCGTGGGACTGGTTTATCTCTCTCGATCTGAAAGATGCATACTTTCAGATCCCGATAGTCCCCTGTCACAGGCCATTCTTGAGATTCGCCTTCGACGGTCAGGCATATCAATACACCGTCCTCCCGTTCGGCCTGTCTTTGGCACTCCGTACATTTGCGAAGTGCATGGATGCACTCGCCCCCTTGAGAGTGAAAGGGCTGCGAATTCTGAACTATTTGGACGATTGGCTGATCTTAGCACAGTCAGAGATAGAACTGTTATCTCACAGAACAGTGCTTCTCAGCCATCTGGAAAGCTTGGGCCTCAAGGTCAACTGGACCAAGAGCTCATTACTGCCCAGTCAATCAGTTTCCTTTCTAGGAATAGAACTGGACTCTGTGGCTATGACGGCCCGCCTATCGACGCGCGCGGCGTGTTCAACACCTGGCCAGGTCTTTCCAGGAGGGCAGCATCACATCTCTGAAGATATTCCAGAGGATACTAGGCTGTATGGCATCAGCTGCGGCAGTGCTTCAGCTAGGCCTGCTGCGCATACGCCTGCTACAACGCTGGCTGAACGCCCAAGGGCCTCACCAGGCTTGGGTTTCAGGCTACAGACAAATCAGAGTGACTCAGAGCTGCGTTTTGGCTCTGCAGCCCTGGTAAGCGGCCGACTGGCACCAGCGGGGAGTGGCAATGGGGGCTGTGCACACCGAAAGGTCATCTCGACGGACGCCTCCAACTCAGGTTGGGGCGCCGTCTTCGAGGGCAGACCAGTCTTTGGCCTGTGGTCAGACCAAGAGAGACGCTTCCACATAAACTGTCTGGAAATGATAGTGGTCGGGAACGCGCTTAAACGCTTCCTCCCGTTCACATAGGACCACCATGTGCTAGTCCGCTCGGACAACATGTCTGTGGTGTCCTACATAAACTGTCAGGGAGGTGTCAGATCCAGAAGCCTTTGCTATCTGACAGAACGCCTTCTTGTATGGTCTCAGTACCTCCTGCGCTCGCTGAGAGCTGCGCATGTGCCAGGCCACTTGAACAACGGTCCAGACCAACTGTCCAGGAACTACGTTCCCCAGGGGAATGGTCCCTGCACCCCCAAACAGTCCAGTTACTGTGGCGCCTTTTCGGCAAAGCGAAAGTCGACCTGTTTCCGTCAAAAGACAACGCTCATTGCCCACTGTTCTTTTCAAAGAACGAGGATGCGCTTGCCCAAATCTGGCCCAGCCGCCCACTTTATGCTTTCCCTCCGGTCTCTCTGTTACCACAGGTAATCAAGAGGATCAGGGACACGCGCCACTCTGTGCTCCTTATAGCCCCGCGCTGGGAGAATCAAACCTGGTTCCCGGAGCTGATGCGGCTGTCTCACACAGCCCCTTGGCCGATTCCGTTGAGGAGAGATCTCCTCTCTCAAGCCCGCGCCTCAATCTGGCATCCCCATCCAGAGCGCTGGTCTCTGTACGTATGGTTTATCAACGGATACCCGTTGTCCTGCCAGAAGGAGTGATGAACACGATTACACAATCCAGAGCTCCCTCTACGAGGCGGCTTTACGCGTCTAAATGGTCAGTGTTCTCCAAATGGTGTGCTGATAGAGATCTAGACCCACGAACGTGTGGGGTCCCCCGGTTGCTTGGCTCCCTTCAAGAGCTCTTGGATAAGGACAGGTCCCCATCCACGATTAAAGTTTATGTGGCGGCCGTTGCAGCGTTCGCTGAGTCGATGCGTGGTCAGTCAGTAGGAAGAAACGAGATTGTTATCCGCTTCCTTAGAGGAGCCAAACGGATGAATCCCCCGCGACCCCCGTCGGTTCCCATATGGGATCTTTCATTGTCCTGGAGGCCTTGAAAGCTTTCCCCTTTGAACCGATAGACTCCGTGGACCTAAAGTACCTCTTGCTCAAAAACTTTTTCCTGACAGGTCTGTCATCAGTCAAACGTGTGGGGGATTTACATGCGCTATCTGTTAGCGCTGCGTGTCTTGAGTGCGGAACAAATGACTCTAAAGTCATCCTTAAGCCAAGACATGGTTATGTCCCTAAAGTGTTGGGCACCCCCTTCAGAGCGCTGGTTATTTCTCTTTCGGCTCTGCCAGCATCCGATAGTGAGGGTGATGTTAATCTCCTCTGCCCCGTCAGGGTGCTGAGGGCTTACATTACGCGCTCCGCCTCTTTCAGGCGTTCGGAACAGCTCTTTGCCTCGTTTGGTGGGCGCACCAAGGGTCTCGCCGCATCGAAACAGAGCCTGTCCAGATGGTTAGTGGAAGCTATCACATCCGCTTATAAGTCTAAAGGTCTGCAATGCCCCTTGGGCATCAGGGCGCTTTCCACCAGAGGTGTGGCCTCGTCGTGGGCTTGGTCCAGCGGAATTTCAATTCAAGACATTTGTTAGGTTTTATAACCTGGAAGTTCCTGCCTTGCAGGCTAGACTTCTGTCAGTGTGAGCGGTGTGTATATCCTGCCTAGATTATCATACGCAGACTACTCTCACGCGATGCTAGCTCTCCTGGTTGAACTGCACTATATGGTGAATAGTTATATGGACCGGCGACGCCGCTCTGTATACCCTGTATGTGCTTATAACATGTGCTGGCCCGCATTGCTGGCCACCTGTTTCCCACTTATCTATGTTCCCCGGGAATCCCTGGGACTCATGAAGTGGAGGCTGGGCGCGCACGGCGTTGATAATGGGTTCCCGTAGCGTAAGCTAGCTTACGCAATACGAGAGAGCCTCTCGTAAGAGAACGTACTCGGTTACATATGTAACCTCGGTTCTCTCTAGAAGAGGGAACGAGTATTGCGTAACCCGATCATGCAGGCGCCACGAGCGATTTTCGCTTCAGCTGATGAAACCAGTGACGCAGCCTCCGAGCCTGAATTTTATACGCTAAACCACCCCCATTTTGGCGGGCTATGGCGCCCTCGTAGAGGGCGCGAAGTCACACGCGAGGCTCAGTGGTAGGCTGCAGCAGTTGCCGCACGGCAGCCAATGAGCAGCAAAGATGGCCTGCTCTAGGTCTGCTGGCTGCTGCACTGTGTTGACAATAAATTCAAAATTAAGTATAATTTTTGGCTTCAATATCTCGAGAAAAGATGACTTTACCCGTAGCGTAAGCAACTTACGCAATACTCGTTCCCTCTTCTAGAGAGAACCGAGGTTACGTATGTACCCGAGTACGTTTTCAGAGAAAAGGAATGCACTTCTCGAACAGATGACGGTTTCTCCAGAGTGGAGTACAGAAACCACCAAACTGGTATCAGCCGCTTCATTGCTGCAGGATTACTTGTATTAGCTCCTTTGTTCTAAGTGAATGTGACACCTACAACCTGACCAGCCAGGCAGGGGAGGAAGACGATGAGGTGATTAGATCGACGTGGAAGCGCACTAAAAAAGGAATTCCGGAGGGTTTTGTTAGAAATGGCATGTTTCTCTTCCTGCACTGTTCTCTCTGTCCACAGAAATTATAGCCGTGGCTTGGTTTCTATCACGTCAGATGATGACATTTTCTTTGGACTTTTGTTTCTTTCTCCAACACTGCTGTACTAATAACAAATGCCGATTACAAAAACAATTGTGAGCTAGCTAACCTTGCTATTCTAGTTGTAGCATTGTAATCATCAACAAATTTGTTTATTTCAGTGTTCCAGAATTTTTTTTTTTTTGCATGTTCTCATTTGCCTTCTTTCTCAGCATCTCAGAATAGGTGAAAATTAAATGAAAATACAAGTTCACAAACCAAATGCATTGTGAGATAGACCAGCTGTGCTTGACAAGGAGATAAGTAAAGGGATAAAAGGAGGACCACCCTAGGGGACACTGATCAAATAGTGTAAAGGATTTATCGCAAGTGTAAATAGGAAGTGTAAGTGTAAATAGTTCCTACATATATCCTTCACATTAATTTATTGAAATTTATTTTTCTTTACAGATGTTACAGCATTAAGAAAGAAACAAAAGAATGCAAATTTGAAAGAAAAATATGTTAAATAATAGTCACAATTCTCTCAAAATATTATTTTCCTCTCACGGCACAAAGGTGAGTCATTACAAACTGTTATACCAGTGGGTATGAATGACTTCCTGTGACGGTCCTTATTACGTTGAAGCTGAAGCAGCCTCCAACTGAAAACAGTCTGCTGTCTGACAAGTAGTACATGTAGTGGATGTATTATCCAGAATACATAACTTTTTTTTTTTTTTTTTTGCAAAACTCCGTAGTAATTTCTATGGAGTCCAATGTATTTCCAAGCACAGAGCCAGCTTTTGTAAATTGCACTAAGCACAACAGACTGATGAAATACTGTTAACATTCTAATGCACACATTAAAGGATCTAAGCTTTCTCAAAAAGTACAGTTTGCTTATTTCCTTCTTGTAGACAGCCTAAGTGTTACAGTTAACAGTTTCTGAGATGGCTTTGTATTAATCCACTATTGGTAGTTGATGCACAGGAAACATATTTCTGCTTACAAACGTGGGGACTTGGGTGTATGACTGCAGATTGCCAGATTTGCATACATCTAAATCATTTGTCTTTTTCTGCTTGTACAGACGGGATCATGAAATTCGATTCCGCAGCCACTGAGGAGTACATCAAGGAGAATGTGTCTGAGCACCTCAAGCACGCGCTACAAAGATGGAGGAGTCACTACGCCCTGATGAGCCAATAAGCCTACAGGACTTGAATTAAAAGAGTTCAATTAAAATATTTCAATTAAATTACAATCTAATTATTTGTTCATAATTCTGCCTCCAATGTACATTGTGTTTGATATGTCTGGTGCCTTTCTGATGCCAATTTATTTTTGAATAAAAAGATGGAAATGACGATATTGATTTGTGATTTATCCGTGTGTGTGTAACTGTAGTGTTGTATGTAGTCCCATGTTTCCAGAGGGTGGAGGAAATATTTTCTGTGGCAGTTGATTTTCCTGTAGCTTTGTTTGGCTCAGCAGCTAGTTTGTTTTTCGAGGTGATGGGGGCGTTTACAGGTTCGCGTGACTTACGTGGATGATTACCGTGTGAATTGCTTGCACAGCACGTGGGTGTGGCCACATTAAAAATAATGAGGTCAGACATGGAAGACTACCTCTCGTTGGTTTCATATGGATTACATAAACAGAGCATACTTGTTTTCAATATGACTTCATCTAAAAGTAGACACTTCTCATGTCTGTGTGGCAAATATTCGCTGAGATCCAGTTAAATTTTTGCCTCATTCCAGAAAGAAGTTCACAGAGACTAAGAAGGCAAAAATCACACCCGGTTTGTTTTCTTTATTTTACAAAAGCACAAAGTTTTGCTATTCTAAGTGTATGCAAATAAAAATAGCCCCTTTACAGTTTGGAATAATGTATTGACTCGGGGTGCAGCTTGTAGGCATGCTTGAGTTTCTCTTTGACTATGTCGGACTCTTCTTTTGCATAGTCAAGCTGCTGCTGCTTGATTGTCGCTCAGTTTGAGAGTGTCTCTCAGTGTCTGAGATCTTTGCTAGTTCTTTGTGGTTGTAGGCAGCTGTTGTTTGGGTCTTGTGCCATGAGGTCTGTTATGTTGGCTCCCGTTGTTCTTGCATGTGCTGCCTTAGGTTGCTGGCAGCCTTGGCTAAGAGGCTGTCTGTCATGGCACTCAACTGTTTCTCTAAGTCTTCCCAGTGAGCAATAAGATCAGCAGTGGAAGACATGTTGACACACAGTGGAGAAACCTGGAAAAGACACTGAAACATATCTTTAAAAGGGTGTGTGAGCTAAGTGTGTGATGGGCAGTTCGGTGTTGTTTGCTGGAACCGTGGGCCTCTAGTGAAGTGTACTGCTAACTCGTAGTCTCTGGGGGAGAAAATTGTGAGTACAACTTGGAGGACACGGACACGGCTAAGGAGAGAGACGGAGAAAGGGAGAGGACACCCTTATGAAAAATAAGTTTATTCAAGTGTGCTATTAGTATACTTAAAAAAACTAAAAGTATACTTTCAATTTACTTTGTATGTTATTCTAAGAAATATACTTAAAATTTCACTTAAGTATACTTGAATGAATTATACTTACAGAAAAGTCTAATATTTGGCCAATAGGTGCCTATTAAATCTCCTTTATAAATGCTTTACAAGGCATGAATAGTCCTCACTTAAGATGAGCTCACAAAAATAGTTAACTGACCACTACTAAATGCTTTATAACTATCTGAATTTAATCCATTTACTTACACTTTCTAAGTGATCTTATGAACCACTGACAACTCTTAAATAACTGGTTTGTAAATAATGCAATACTTAATTTAGAAATTATTAATTATTCATTAACAAAGTATGACAATACAATTATTAAATACATTATAGATATGGGTAAACACTTTACTTTATTGTGGTGTAACAGTGGCCCAGTATATTACTGTCTCTGTTGGGACATGTAACATGCTGTCTGTATTTTGGCAGTTCACGGTAGACATTTGCTCTGTTAAAATCCCCAAGAGTGATTAATAAAGACACTGGGTACCTTTTCTCCATTTTAGTTATTTGTTCAGCCAGCTGTTGCAGCGCAGGGCTCACAGATGCATCTGTACACATTCATGAAAATGAAATAGGAAAACTCCCGCGGCGAGTATATAAGTATAAGTATACTCTCAGTAAACAACTAGTTTACTTTTAAACCGTAAGTATAATTGTAAGTTTTCTTTAAGTGAACATAACGTCAAACTAATAGTTTACTATTATATATATATATATATATATATATATATATATAATAAATAGTAAACTATTTATTTAAACTATATATTTATTTATTTATTTGCACTTTAAGTAAACAATTATGTTCCTATCTAGGTATACATTTTGTTTTCTTGAAATATACTTTAACTCTCCATTTTTTAAAAATTTTATTCTAGCTTCTTTCATTTTATCAACACTCGAATGTGGGGAAGTTTCATTTTATACAAAAAGCTGAGGAAAAAAATCATATTTTTGTCAAAGACTAGGTCCGGATCAGATTCAGAATGACAACCAAAACAAAACACAGATGGAGTAGATCGAGTCCATCAACACCCCTAAAGCTCCACAGTCATTAACCCTTCCTAGGTCGACATTTCATTCCATAACATTAGGCAGTATATAGGTTAAGTATCTGTACTTTAACTCAAGTACATGGTATGTATACTTCGTCCACCACTGCTATAGAGGTATTACAGAACATCACAGAAGTATTATATACTATTTATTGCTTGTAGCCATTTTGTCCTCCTTTCCGGTTCTATGTGTTTATTAGGAAGGATGTAGAACTCCAATTCATAATTCGTTTGTTTATTGGCGGTACAGAAAACGACACAGCACCTCTTCGGCATGATTGTCGCGTGTATTTCAATGAGTGCCAAGGCAGTGTTTTCCCCCACGGGCTAAATTCACATCACGTGACGGGGCGTTCCCAGACCAACCGTCTGTATCTATTATGTGAGACCTATTGTTGACAGAGAGCTGTAGCAGCAATTTGCCTTTGTGTTTAATGTGCAGAGGTTACAGTGCTGCTTCATTAGCATTCATCATGTATTTTTTTTTTTACTTCTTTTTTTTATTATTAATTTGTACTTTGCACGGATTGTTTTTGGATTATTAATAAATTATCTATTTTTTCACCGCCAATCATCTTGTCATACCATACCTTCCTAACTCCTCTCTAACCCTTGGATTACAGCACATGGCTTAGGACAGTCTCAAGAGCAGTTCTATGTGACACTAACTCAGTCTTAATTTTGTCATTTCGTCTGAATATCTTAATTTGTGAGATTAACAAATTGTTTACCTGTTCCCTATCGGTCAGTCACTACAACGTAGGTCATGACTGACCAATAGGAATCTCGCTAGAGAGGCCAATCTACTTCGAGTGAAACTAAAACAAGCCAATACACATTGGCGTGCAATCATTTGTATCAGCTGCGCGCCCTCGTTAGCGCGGGTATAAACGAGCAGCTGGTGCGATTGCACACTAGCTTTTTGCTTCGGAGCCAAACACTTCGATGTCTCTGCTTTCAGTTGAAACCAACTACTACAAGCCTTTCTGGACCTCTCCTTCCCGGTGCGGGCGTGACAGCACGGCAGCGCGAGCAGTTTCTCTTTCTCTCTCTTTCTTTTTTTTTTATTTTAAAAACTGAGCAAAAAAAAAAAAGAGCTGTTTTAACAGCTGGTGAGGTGCGCTTCAGAGCGCTTAAAAGCTGTTATAACAGCTGGTAAGGTGCGCCTGGCAAGCGCTCAAAAGCTGTTGTAACAGCTGGTAAGACCTCCAGCGAGAGAGATCCAGCGCACAGACGGGTGCACATTCCCGTCTGTGATCGCTGTGGCTGTTCCCCTGCGTGCTTCAGCACCAGTGAGAGTAGTCCCTAAAAGAGCTCACACAGATAGTTCGCGTCTTTTTCAAGATGACGTTCTATCTGTGTGTTTCTGGATGCGGTCGTTACCTGGGGTCGCGGGATGGTCACGATCGCTGCCTCGTGTGTCTGGGCCTCGAACACGCACAGGCAGCGTTCGTGGATGAGTCATGTACCCATTGTGGGAAGATGACCATCTCGGAGCTGAGGTCGAGACTCACGTTCCTGCAAAGGGGCGGAGTCCCCGTGCCTGCACCTCGTTCCAACCCCCCTTCGCGGGTTGCTTCGGGCAGTGACACGGGTGACCTGAGGATTACAGTGAGCGCGCTTCTTTCGGGGAACCAACCCCCTAGGAACCCTCACTCCTCTCATGCTCCGCAACCAGTTGAGCTGCCAACGGAACGTTCTGGACCGTCCTCGAGATGTGTACCGGTCGTTTCGTTCGGCGCTCCCTGCGACGACCAGATGTCGATCGCTGCATCGGAGGGTGGGTCAGACCTCTCTGCGGACGACGGCTCGGAGCCGCTGCCTCCTTCAGGTGTGTCAGCGGTGCCCGAGTCGGACCCGGAGATGATGGCCATGCTTTCCCGGGCCGCCAACAGGATCGGGCTCGTGTGGAACCCTCCACCGTGTCCCGAGCCCTCGAGGTTGGACGATTGGTATCTCGGGGTGGCGCGCGCTGGTTCTCAGCAACCCACCCCAGTGCCTTTCTTCCCGGAAGTGCATGAGGAGCTCACAGGGACGTGGACGGCACCTTTTACTGCCCGAAACCGTCTCGGTGGCTCCTCCTCCCTCACCACCCTTGATGGCGGGGCAGCTAAGGGATACGCGCGTATCCCGCCAGTGGAACGGGCCGTTGCTATGCAACTGTGCCCTAACTCCACTTGGCGTGGAGAACCGTGTCTTCCTTCCCGGGCCTGTAAGTACTCGTCGGACCTGACCGGCAAGGCTTACAAGGCCTGTGGGGAAGCTGCCTCTGCCATGCACGCTATGGCGATGTTGCAGGTTCATCAGGCCAAGGCACTGAAGGACCTGCACGAGGGTGGTCATGATCCACAAGTTCTCCAAGAACTTCGTGCCGCAACTGACCTCGCGCTCCGTGCGACGAAGGTCACTGCGCGGTCAGTGGGTCGTGCGATGTCCACACTAGTGGTCCAGGAACGCCACCTCTGGCTGTGTCTGGCTGACATGCGGGAGACCGACAAGATCAGGTTCCTTAACTCCCCCGTGTCCCAGACCGGCCTCTTCGGCGACGCGGTCGAGAACTTCGCCCAGCAGTTCTCGGCTGTACAGAAGCAGACTGAGGCCATTAAACATATCCTGCCGCGGCGGTCAGCTGCTGCCTCCACCCCACCGCCCGCGGCTCCTCGGTCTGCTCGTCGCCGTGGGCGTCCGCCTGCGTCTGCCCCTGCTCCCGCGCCGCAGCAGCAGCCTCCATCCAAGCGGCACCGTGGAGCCAGTCGCAGGCAGGGCGCCCCGCCCGTCCAGGCCCCCGCCAAGAGGGGCGGCAAAGCCAAGGGTAAGCGGCCCTAGGACGGGCGACCCAGAGGTGGAAGGGACTGCTCTCCAGGAGACGATGACTGCATCGCTCCCTCCCCCGGAAGAGGGCCGGGTGGAAAATCCTTTGTTCCGTTTTGTTTGTGTTCCGCCGCTGGCCTTAAAACCAGCGGTACCCAAATTTTCAATAAAAGAGCAGTTTCTATCATCTCTGGGTCCGAAGAGGGCCCGGAGAGTAGTGGGGGGTCAGAATCCTCACCACTCTCATCCGCCTCTTCTATCGCCAGCCGGCAGCTGCGTACGGTCCGAGAACGCCATCGAGCCGCCTCCCGCACCTCCTGCCCCGTGGAACCAGGTAAGTGCTGCACAGCACACTCAGACCCCGCTACGGGCCGCCTCCCAGAGAGAGCCTCCCGAGCTGCGTCCCTGTGTTCCACCTCGCTGCCCCACTCCGGGTACGCCTTCGGTCCCTTTGGTCCCGCTTGTACGGTCTCTGCGAGCCTGGTTAGCGCTCCCCAGGCCGTCTCGCTGGCTCATTCGAACCATCAGGCTCGGCTATGCGATTCAGTTCGCCCGGCGTCCCCCCAAGTTTCGGGCCATCCACTCCACTACAGTGAGAGCAGCCGATGCCCATGTCTTGCGTGCGGAGATCGCAGTCCTACTGGCGAAGGATGCGATAGAGCCGGTCCCTCCAGCCGATATGAGGTCAGGGCACTACAGTCCCTACTTCATTGTACCCAAGAAAGGGGGTGGGTTACGACCGATCTTGGATCTGCGAGTTTTGAATCGGAGCCTCCACAAGCTACCGTTCAAAATGCTCACGCAGAGACGCATTTTCGAATGCATCCGTCCCCAAGATTGGTTTGCAGCGATCGACCTGAAGGACGCGTACTTTCATGTCTCGATTCTTCCTCGACACAGGCCATTTCTGCGCTTTGCGTTCGAGGGTCGAGCATATCAGTACAAAGTCCTACCCTTCGGGCTGTCCCTGTCCCCCCGTGTCTTCACGAAAGTCACGGAGGGGGCCCTTGTTCCCATGAGAGAACAGGGCGTTCGCATCCTCAACTATCTCGACGACTGGCTCATACTAGCACACTCTCGAGATCAGCTATGCGAACACAGGGACCTAGTGCTCAGGCACCTCAGCCAGTTGGGTCTTCAGGTCAACTGGGAAAAGAGCAAACTCTCCCCTGTGCAGAGGATCTCTTTTCTCGGTATGGAGTTGGATTCGGTCGCCCAGACAGCGCGCCTCACAGAGCAGCGTGCTCAGTCGGTGCTGAACTGCTTGAACACGTTCAAGGGCAGGACAGCGGTCCCACTGAAACTCTTTCAGAGGCTCCTGGGGCATATGGCAGCAGCATCAGCGGTAACCCCGCTCGGCCTGCTACATATGAGACCGCTTCAGCACTGGCTTCACGGCTGAGTCCCGAGATGGGCGTGGCATCATGGCACTCACCGGGTGGCAATCACACCGGCGTGCCGCCAGACCTTCAGCCCGTGGTCAGACCCCTCGTTCCTGCGGGCAGGAGTCCCCTTGGAACAGGTGTCCAGGCATGCTGTGGTATTCACAGATGCCTCTGCCACCGGCTGGGGTGCCACGTACAACGGGCATGCAGTGTCAGGGGTGTGGACGGACCCTCAACTGCATTGGCACATCAACTGCCTCGAGTTGCTAGCAGTACATCTCGCCCTGACCCGCTTGAAAAGACGGCTACAGGGCAGGGACGTGCTGGTCCGTACGGACAACACTGCGACCGTTGCGTACATCAACCGACAAGGTGGTCTACGCTCCCGTCGCATGTCGCAACTCGCCCGCCATCTCCTCCTCTGGAGTCAGAAGCATCTGAGGTCGCTTCGAGCCATGTATGTCCCCGGCTTGCTCAACCGTGTGGCCGACGAGCTATCACGAGCTGTGCTCCCGGGAGAATGGCGACTCCACCCCCAGGCGGTTCAGCTGATCTGGAGAGAGTTCGGGGAGGCTCAGGTAGACCTGTTTGCCTCCTCAGAGACCTCCCACTGCCAGCTGTTTTACTCCCTGACCGAGGGAACACTCGGCACGGACGCACTGGCACACAGCTGGCCCCGGGGCCTTCGCAAATATGCGTTTCCCCCAGTGAGCCTACTTGCGCAGACACTGTGCAAAGTCAGGGAGGACGAGGAGCAGGTCCTTCTGGTGGCTCCCTATTGGCCCACCCGGACTTGGTTCCCAGAACTCATGCTCCTTGTGACAGTCCCTCCCTGGCCCATTCCTCTGAGGAAGGACCTTCTGACTCAGAGACGGGGCACCCTATGGCACCCGCGTCCAGACCTCTGGAAACTCCATGTCTGGTCCCTGGACGGGACGCGGAGGGTTTAGGTGACTTACCCCCTGAGGTACTTAACACCATCACTTCAGCACGGGCGCCGTCCACGAGACGTGTTTACGCCCTGAAGTGGAACCTGTTCGTCGAGTGGTGTTCTTCTCGCCGAGAAGACCCCCGAAGATGTCCGATAGGGTCTGTGCTTTCCTTCTTACAGCAGGGGTTGGAGCGTAGACTGTCTCCCTCCACCCTCAAAGTACATGCTGCCGCTATTTCAGCTTATCACGACCACATAGATGGCAAAGCAGTGGGAAAGCACGACCTGGTCGTCAGGTTTCTTAGGGGGGCGAGACGATTAAATCCTCCTCGACCCCCCTCCATACCCTCTTGGGATCTTTCCCTGGTGCTTCGAGCGCTTCAGGATGTTCCCTTTGAGCCTCTGCAGTCAGTAGACTTAAAGCTTCTTTCCATGAAGACTTTGCTGCTGGTTGCACTGGCCTCTGTCAAGAGGGTAGGAGACCTGCACGCTTTTTCGGTCGACGAATCGTGCCTAGAGTTCGGGCCGGGTGACAGCCACGTGGTACTAAGACCCCGGCCTGGCTATGTGCCCAAGGTTCCTACCACTCCCTTCAAAGACCAGGTAGTGAACCTGCAAGCGCTGCCTTTGGAGGAGGCAGACCCAGCCCTGGCTTTGCTCTGTCCCGTTCGCGCTCTGCGTATGTACGTGGACAGAACTCAAAGCGTCAGGACCTCAGACCAGCTCTTTGTCTGTTACGGAGGCCAGCAGAAGGGAAAGGCTGTCTCCAAGCAGAGGATGGCCCACTGGATAGTGGATGCCATCGCCTTGGCTTACCAAGCACAAGGCGTGCCCTGCCCGCTCAGGTTGCATGCACACTCCACGAGAGGCGTTGCATCCTCCTGGGCGCTGGCACGTGGCTCCTCGCTAACAGATATCTGTAGAGCTGCGGGCTGGGCGACACCTAACACGTTCGCTAGATACTATAGCCTACGTGTAGAGCCGGTGTCCTCCCGTGTTCTCACCCTAGACGGGTAGAAGCACTGAGAGGTCTGGCTCTGTCGGCTTGCTGCACCCTACTGTGCACCCTTATTGCTCCAGAGTAAAACCTGTTGAGTCCTCCAAAACCCCTCGGCCCGGACTTGGCGGAGCGTCCGGCGCCAGGCCCTTATCCGCTGAATCCTTGAGAACCGGATCTGGGCTGGGTTCCATTTGTGTGACCCTACGGGGATCCCATATGTGTATATTCCACGGCTGCTCCTATCGGAAGCCTGTGTCTTTCCCTTGGGCTAAGTCACCCTTTATTTCATATGCAGTACAGCCTTCGGCTAGTCCATATGCATTTCCACATAACTCTTTGAAGAAGTGGCTTCCGCAGCGTTCCTTCCTAAACAGAAAGGGCACGCTTTCCCAGTGTTATCCAATATCTCACTGTATGGGTTATTACGGAACAACAGTGTCAGACTCACTCTGTGTAAGCCTCCGCCTATCGTCCTTCCAGGCAAGAAGGTGTAGAGGCTTGCACGGGGGCGCTGGATGGGGTGCAGCGGCTGTGGCGCTTTGGTAGGGATTCCTATTGGTCAGTCATGACCTACGTTGTAGTGACTGACCGATAGGGAACGTCTCGGTTACATATGGTAACCCTCGTTCCCTGAGGGAGGGAACGGAGACGTAGGTCCCGTCGCCACATCCGCTGCCGCCCGCCGGGGCGGCCAGCTTTCTCAGGCTTGGCTCCTCAGCAAAAAACTAGTGTGCAATCGCACCAGCTGCTCGTTTATACCCGCGCTAACGAGGGCGCGCAGCTGATACAAATGATTGCACGCCAATGTGTATTGGCTTGTTTTAGTTTCACTCGAAGTAGATTGGCCTCTCTAGCGAGATTCCTATTGGTCAGTCATGACCTACGTCTCCGTTCCCTCCCTCAGGGAACGAGGGTTACCATATGTAACCGAGACGTTTTCTTTACTTTCCGCGACTTTCCGACATTCATCCATGTTTTTGTGCTGTAACTAGCAGTAATGACAGAGAGAGATGATTGGTTCACTCGCACTGAATTTGGTCATGTTGAGCGCTAAAATATTAAATCAACAGGTTCCTGTTTCATCTAAGAGTAATATCTAAAGAAAAAAAGTAATAACATTGATAAATTGATGTACTGATAAATTGATGTTAATTGTATAGTTCACTCTGGACTCAATTGCAACTTGTTATGCTAGGCCAGATGTTTTTTTTTTTATTGTTTTTTGCTCTTAAACTATACACATGAATATATATACATTTCCATATAACAGGAAAAAAACAAACAACAAAAAAACAGCCTCTCAGTATTTTACATTAATATTATATACCTCCTCTTTTCTTAATCTTTTAGAAACACCTTTCCAGATCTACCACATTTTAAGAACGATCCGAAAGGTCCCCAAACTCCATCGAAAATTTTATCTTTGCCCTTCAAAATATAAGTCATCGTTTCCATTGACATATTTGTTACCATTTCTTTTAGCCAACGTCCTATACTTGGTGCACAAATACTCTTCCAATTTAAAGAAATAAGCCGTTTTGCTTGAAGAATGCATACATTTATAAATATACACTCATTCTTTTTTAACTTGATCTCCTTAGGAAATAAATGTAATAGAAAAAGTAAAGGTGACAATGAGAGTTTAACATCAACAATCTTCTCTATCATTTCTTTCACACCTTTCCAAAATGTTTTGACTTCTTCGCACTCCCATATGCAATGATATAATGTACCTTTAGATTCGCTGCATTTTAAGCAAGTGTCAGGGACATTTTCATTATATTTATGCAATAAAACGTCTCAGGTTACGTATGTAATCCTGGTTCCCTGAGAGGGAACGAGACGCTGCGTTGAGACGCGGGGGGAACGCTCTGCGTGATTGCGTCGTGAAGCACGTGTATAATCAGTCCAATGGAAGAGCGAGACGTCATAGGCGGTGACGTCATAGACCAGGAAGCTATAAAGCACACCAGAAAACAGACCGCGACAGCTTCTGAAAAAGCCTGAAGCAAGTCGATCAGGGCATGCAGGAAGTGTGGCAGGAGAACGCAGCGTCTCGTTCCCTCTCAGGGAACCAGGGTTACATACGTAACCTGAGACGTTCCCTTTCAAGGGAACTCGAGCTGCGTTGAGACGCTGTGGGAACCCCATACCCACTACGCCATAAAGACAAATGCCCGTTCTGTGTGAAGTCCTTGCGCACACTAAGAAGCAAGCAGCCTAGCCCCGGGAGTGGAGTGGTCTAAGTCATAAAATCTGACAAATGTATGTGGTGAGGACCAGCCTGCCGCATTGCAAATATCCTGAAGGGAAACACCCGAAATTAAAGCCTAGAGGCAGCCATACTCCTAGTAGAATGGGCCTGAACAGCCACAGGTGAACGCTGTCCGGCCGCTTCATAAGCAAGTGAGATAGCCTCAATTACCCACTTGCTCATCTGTTTAGATGCAGTGCAACCTATCTTAGGTGACCCTAAGCAGACAAATAATTGTTCTGATAAACGCCACTGAGCAGCTCTGTGGACATACGCATCCAAAGCCCGGAAAGGGCATAACAGATTACGTTTTTCCTGATCTGGGGTATTAAAGGTAGAGGACAGGAGGCCTGGAGCACAAATGACCCGCACATTTAGTAGGGACCTAGAAATACAACCCGACCTGGGGTGAAGAAATACTATCACCATACACGGTGCAAATCCAAGTACGTGCAGGCCTCAGCCTCATGTACCACGGAGAAGACGAAATTAAGGATCTCTCCTCAGAGATAGACCAGCAAAGAAACATTCATTACAGAAATCAAGTACTGTACCAACAGGGCAGAAACAAGATTCAGAAGGCGTTCTCTGCACCAGGCAGAGAACAGTTTCCTTATCAATGCATATTTAGTCTTCTCGTGTAGGGAGCCTCTCGCCGGCCCAAAATTGCAAGTGCGGTTTTTCGACTCACAGGCACCAGGGGGGGGGCGAGACGACCACCATTCAACCCGAAAAGAGTCATATAACCATTCCAATAACTCCAAAGCTGTTCAGTTAAGCTAAAAGAACTGCATAATGCGGCTTTAAATGCGAGCTTTTTAAAGTGTGCCTATAGTATACTTGCAATAGTTTCACTTTAGCACAATCAAATATACTTAAGTATGTATTAAGTTGAACTTTAGCACTATTTCTGGATAACTAAAGTATACGTACAAAATTATTTGTTCCAATTTAGCAGACTTTAAGTATAAAAATTTAGTATACTAAAAGTACAATTGCAGGGTATTTATATTAAGTACATAAATATGTAAATGTATTTGTAGTATACTTAGCATAAAATAAATGTATTTAAATTGTATTTTAGTATACTTATTTTTTACTAGGTTGGACATGATGCAAAGAAAAATACATTTAATATTCTACATAGTTATTGTGATAGCCTATCTATTGGAATCTTCAGTTGTGAAACAAACATCATAGCATAAACTTTGTTAACCATTAAAAAAACTTTATTTGAGAGTAAGATAGTGCAGTGCTAAATACACTGGAGCTAAACATTTACATTTACATACAGGTCCTTCTCAAAAAATTAGCATATTGTGATAAAGTTCATTATTTTCCATAATGTAATGATAAAAATTAAACTTTCATTTATTTTAGATTCATTGCACACCAACTGAAATATTTCAGGTCTCTTATTGTTTTAATACTGATGATTTTGGCATACAGCTCATGAAAACCCAAAATTCCTGTCTCAAAAAATTAGCATATCATGAAAAGGGTCTCTAAACGAGCTATTAACCTAATCATCTGAATCAACTAATTAACTCCAAACACCTGCAAAAGATTCCTGAGGCTTTTAAAAACTCCCAGCCTGTTTCATTACTCAAAACCGCAATCATGGGTAAGACTGCCGACCTGACTGCTGTCCAGAAGGGCATCATTGACACCCTCAAGCAAGAGGGTAAGACACAGAAAGAAATTTCTGAACAAATAGGCTGTTCCCAGAGTGCTGTATCAAGGCACCTCAGTGGGAAGTCTGTGGGAAGGAAAAAGTGTGGCAAAAAACGCTGCACAACGAGAAGAGATGACCGGACCCTGAGGAAGATTGTGGAGAAGGACCGATTCCAGACCTTGGGGGACCTGCGGAAGCAGTGGACTGAGTCTGGAGTAGAAACATCCAGAGCCACCGTGCACAGGTGTGTGCAGGAAATGGGCTACAGGTGCCGCATTCCCCAGGTCAAGCCACTTTTGAATCAGAAACAGCGGCAGAAGCGCCTGACCTGGGCTACAGAGAAGCAGCACTGGACTGTTGCTCAGTTTTGCATGTCATTCGGAAATCAAGGTGCCAGAGTCTGGAGGAAGACTGGGGAGAAGGAAATGCCAAAATGCCTGAAGTCCAGTGTCAAGTACCCACAGTCAGTGATGGTCTGGGGTGCCATGTCAGCTGCTGGTGTTGATCCACTGTGTTTTATCAAGGGCAGGGTCAATGCAGCTAGCTATCAGGAGATTTTGGAGCACTTCATGCTTCCATCTGCTGAAAAGCTTTATGGAGATGAAGATTTCATTTTTCAGCACGACCTGGCACCTGCTCACAGTGCCAAAACCACTGGTAAATGGTTTACTGACCATGGTATTACTGTGCTCAATTGACCTGCCAACTCTCCTGACCTGAACCCCATAGAGAATCTGTGGGATATTGTGAAGAGAAAGTTGAGAGACGCAAGACCCAACACTCTGGATGAGCTTAAGGCCGCTATCGAAGCATCCTGGGCCTCCATAACCCCTCAGCAGTGCCACAGGCTGATTGCCTCCATGCCACGCCGCATTGAAGCAGTCATTTCTGCAAAAGGATTCCCGACCAAGTATTGACTATTGTGTGCATAACTGAACATAATTATTTGAAGGTTGACTTTTTTTTTTGTATTAAAAACACTTCTTTTATTTGTCGGATGAAATATGCTAATTTTTTGAGACAGGAATTTTGGGTTTTCATGAGCTGTATGCCAAAATCATCAGTATTAAAACAATAAAAGACCTGAAATATTTCATTTGGTGTGCAATGAATCTAAAATATATGAAAGTTTAATTTTTATCATTACATTATGGAAAATAATGAACTTTATCACAATATGCTAATTTTTTGAGAAGGACCTGTATTTGGCAGACGCTGTTATCCAAAGCGACTTAAATTGCATTTCAAGGTCCACATTTACATTCTTATCAGTTCTGATAAGTCCTGATTGTCACGGTTCTATTCAGTTACTTTCATTTTCATAAACTTATAGTTTCTTTTCATTTGTCACACGTGTCCGTTTGTTCTATTTTCTCGCAACTCGTACTGTCATTATGAGTTCTGTGTTTCAGCTGTGTTTGATTATCATCTTGTTTGTGTTTGCTTTAGGAGTTGTACCCTCAGTCACTCTTTGTCTGTGTCAGCACCGTCTATGTTAAAGGTTGATTTGTTTGTTTGCCTGTTTGGGTTGCCTTCGAAGTTGATTATTAGAGACTTTTGAAACTTGATCTTTTTCTTGTTCTTCCTTCAATCTTGTGTGACACTGATATTATATTGATATCACGTAAATCTTACCTGATAATTCACACGTGTCTGTGACAGATATTGACTTTGTGCAGATAATGTTTTAGAGGGCAAAAGCACTATATTGACTCCCTTGAGATCAATCAAATTGAAATACCTTGAAAGTTCGCCGCGATTTACTGACCCCTTAATTTGGTTCATTATGATACCTTCTTACTGAGGTTTTGATCCCAAAAAAGTGGTAATATTAGCAGGGTTGCATATAACTCTTTTGGTCTGGTTCTCAAGGGAGCACCTGGAGATGTTGCTTGGTACTCAGACTTTACACTGCGCACTTATCCTACAAGCTCCTTAAATGTGAAATAACACTATTTAAGTACCTTCAATTTTATAAGCACTAAATAAATTAAAGTGTATTGCATAGTCGATGTTATAGGTCACTTTTAAAATCATGTCATATTTTATAATTATATCCTGGCCATGGATGCATTAATCAGTGCATCCTGTCTTTCAAAGATGTCTTAATGTGAACAAATGTAAACGCACAATGTCCTGATTGGCAAATGATCCGATCCGCTTGATCGGATCACGGTGATCGCATGTTAATGCCAAGTGTAAACGCAGCCTATGAAGTACTTAGTAAGAAAGACATTCCCCATGCCCCGGAAATGTACATTTCTATTAATTAATTAATAACCAATATTGAGTGTTCACGGGATGAACCGTGTAATTGGTTGTAATGTTATTGTAGCTACATCAAGTTAACCCGATTAACTGATCCAAATATTCATAATCGATTATAACAAGTTACGATTGATTATTAACATTCCATGGAGCTAATTCGCTACACCATTTTCATTTCTTTTCTCTCTCTCTCTCTCTCTCTCTCTCTCTCTCTCTCTCTCTCGAAAACACACGGAAATTGAATAAATAATTTGTTTTTGGTTGAATTGTCAGTGCTATCTGTCAAATATTTTATTCTGCAAGTCGGAGCAATTATTAATAACAACAACAAAAACACTAATAATAATGAATCAAACAACCCCATCCCCGCGATCCTTCGTGTTACTCTTGCCTGTCTTCAAAACTTTAGAGCCCTGTATTAGGCTTGTTTGATATGAGAAAAATCTGCGCAGAACCAATCACCGCTAGATGCATGTCAGTTAGAAATGTGACCGATCACGGAAAACAGGGACACAAGTCGGTTCTAGGGCATTTTGAGTTATTCATAGATTCTGAAAGTTTAGTTCCCAAGCTTTCCAACGATGTAAAACACATGGAAATCTGATAATATTTGGAGAAGTTGTGGCCATTTGAAGGTAGGCTGTCAAAAAAGCTAAAAGGTTAGATAACGGCCACTAAAGATTGTGCAGTTCTCACCTCTCTCTGCTGCTAGGAGTGACAATAGGGCTCATTTACATCTCATTAGATGAGCCATACCCCCTGTAAAGCTCCCCCCCTGTGCTTTACAGCTTTTTTTTCTTTCCTGAGCTATCTAATAACAATAGGTAGGTATGGAAAGGTCTAAACATGGACTAAACATGAGTAACGTGTACGTGTTCTTAGAATGAACACAAAACAACAAACTTTGATATTACTGGAAAATCACCTCCAGGACTGGCGAATGCACTTCTGCCGCTCTAGGCGAAAAACAATTGTGCTGCCCCTCTATTTCCAACGTATACCAGCAACAACACACAAAGACCAATATGCCATATACATATAACGCAAAACCAGCAACAACACACAAAGACCAATATGCCATACATAACACAAAACCAGCAACAACACACAAAGACCAATATGCCATACATATGACGCAAAACCAGCAACAACACACAAAGACCAATAAGGCATATAACGCAAATAGTGCGCAACGCGCGTGTGCCCAAAAAGTCAACAATATTAAAGTTTATGCAGGAGGCAAATGCTTGCTGGCATTTTTCTTTAAGCAGTTATGACAGGAATTTTCCAAATAAACACATTTCACCTCCTCAAATTACTGTTGCAAATCTCTTTACATCACTTTCTTATGTGCGTAAAACACACACAAATGAAATGTCCGCAAGCACATTATATCATCAGCAGGTTCACCATCTTAAATAACGACTAAAGAGCAAATGAAGCTTAACTTACGTTTCAGAAGCGCGCACGGCGGGCCTTCATCGCAGCAAAGGTCTTAACTGCACCCTCTATTTCGATTCTCTGTGCCAGTTCATGTTCTATGTAGATTGTTGCCAGTCCATTAAGTCTGTACCCTGTTCACAAAACGTGCCCCATTCAAAGCAATCGGGACGTCATGAAACATCCAGCCACCGCTGACAGCGAGTCGCCGTATTCAAGCACCGAGGGCGCTCGCGCTGCGCCCATACCACCGGTTCAGTTTCCCGAGCCCACGAAGTGCGGCAATCGGAACCCGGAGGCCATTCTGCCCCTAGCTATACATGTAAAAGCATGGGAAGCGATTCCAGGGATATCAGAATGCAAAGGGGCCATAGAACCGGTACCTCCTTCTCTGAGCGAGTCAGGCTTTTACAGGCGGTTCTATAGCCCCTTTAGACAAAAGTTTCGCTATTTCAGCGCGGCTTGTCGAAGAAGTACTTCAAAACATTTTCGGTGTAACTGCCACGGTTCAGCTCGTCTGCGACAATCTTTGCGGCGTCTATCTTCATTGAATTTTGATATCAGATAGAGCCGGCCAGAGCGCAGCATAATAAGTAGCCACGCTGTTCACTTGGAGGGCGGGGGCAAAAGCCGGCTTATCCAGTATGGAAATACACACAGACAATGACACGCTACGCCCCTACTGCATGCTAGAATCTCCGAAAACAAGCCGATTTCAACCTCAAAATATAAGCTTTTAAATACAGGTCCTTCTCAAAAAATTAGCATATTGTGATAAAGTTCATTATTTTCCATAATGTAATGATAAAAATTTAACTTTCATATATTTTAGATTCGTTGCACACCAACTGATATATTGCAGGATTATTTATTGTTTTAATACTGATGATTTTGGCATACAGCTCATGAAAACCCAAAATTCCTATCTCAAAAAATTAGCATATCATGAAAAGGTTCTCTAAACGAGCTATTAACCTAATCATCTGAATCAACTAATTAACTCTAAACACCTGCAAAAGATTCCTGAGGCTTTTAAAAACTCCCAGCCTGTTTCATTACTCAAAACCGCAATCATTGGTAAGACTGCCGACCTGACTGCTGTCCAGAAGGCCATCATTGACACCCTCAAGCAAAAATCATCAGTATTAAAACAATAAAAGACCTGAAATATTTCAGTTGGTGTGCAATGAATCTAAAATATATGAAAGTTTAATTTTTATTCTACATTATGGAAAATAATGAACTTTATCACAATATGCTAATTTTTTGAGAAGGACCTGTATACCAATACTGCTATCTCAAACATGGAGAGGCTTCTTCGTGATTTCAACTAACAGATTCTGCAAAAAATTGAAAACACAAATTTTGAAAAAAAAAACGCTTCTTTCTCATTTTACTGGAAAGTTGTGTTGCCGACTTGTGTCCTTAGTTTCCGTGATCGGTCACAAATGTGTCTGAGTGTGGTCCAACTGCTCTGATGTCATGCTGGCTAAGTGTGAATGTAATATAATAATAACAATAATAGAATATTTTGATTTGTATACATTAGGGTTGTAACGGTACATGTATTTGTCCCGAACTGTCACTGTACTGTACGCATGGCAATGCTGTTTACTAACAGCCACAACAGGAAAAAGAGCAGAAGAAGAAGAGACGATCACTAGCTGTATCACAATTCCGGGGCTGCATCCTTCGAAGGCCGCATTTGAAGGCCCATTATGTTACCGTGGCGCGACGAAGGCTGTCCCAATTCGGCTGACCTTCAGTGTTGCCAAGATTTGGGCTACTTTTAAGTTGTTGCTAAAGGTAAAAAAATGTTTTATGCGGGTTGATTTCCGTCCCCATTAGTATGATTTTGGCGCACCAACACCCCCAAAACACCCCCCACACTTACAAATTCAGTGGAGAATTCGGCCGCCAGATGGAGAAAAACACATTGGGCTATATTTTGGGCTACTTTTGACTGGCCATTGGGCTACTTTTGTTGCACAGACCTGGCAACCCTGCCTACCGTCCTTCTTTCCCTGGGCCATGAATGATAGAATGAGTGGTTTCTTAGCAGCCTAGCCTATTATTGCTCGCCTGTGACGACAGGATTTTTTTTTAAGAAAATGAGGGTGATACTTCTATGGCGGCCGAGGAATATGCTTATAAAACTAAGTATTGTGTTTTAATTTACTCAAATAGGAAGAGAAACAAGTGTTAAAAGGCAGGGGGTTTCTTTCTTTCTTTCTTAAAAACATTTCGTTTTGTTTTAGGGAGCAAGGAGCAGACAGCTGAGTTTTTTTTTTAATTAGGGTGTAAAATTAGTAATAATTTACCAGTGGGAAAAACGTCTCGGTTGCATATGCAACCCTCATACCCTGAAGGAGGAAACGGAGATGTAGTCGACATCGACTGATTGGGATCACGCTTAGGGATCCTGTCATCTTCGAGTACTGTTAAAATGAGCCAAGGCACATTGGCGTGCAAGATTTGCATCTCACACTCTGCCCCGCGGCGCGGGTATAAATACGGAAGTGGATGCAAGCACCAGTTGTTTTTAACTGAGGAGCCGAACGGAGCCCGGAGTCAGCGGTGGTCCAGCAATAGTGGCGAAGGGACTATGTCTCTGAACCCTCCTTCAGGGAACGAGGGTTGCATACGCAACTGAGACATTCCCTTTCAGTCTTTCACATTCAACATCGACTGAATGGGATCACCATTGAAAACGCCACTAGTGCTGCCACCTTCCAGTGCCTAGACAAAAGCCTTCTGATCCCCCCGCATTATTGAGGCGGAGATGGGATA
Organism: Siphateles boraxobius; assembly: GCF_051911475.1. Lineage (NCBI taxonomy): Eukaryota > Metazoa > Chordata > Actinopteri > Cypriniformes > Leuciscidae > Siphateles > Siphateles boraxobius. The sequence goes on from NW_027509212.1 coordinate 812,485, forward strand.
GGACTTAGGCCAGGGAAGTCACTGCAAGCTTTAGCTTAAGTTCTGCTGGGAAGACTCAATTGTTACGTCACTTATTACCTTCTCATCTATCCAATCGTGTTCTAATACTTTTAGTATAAAAGATTGGTACTTACACATGTCTGAGTTCGCAGATGCTGACGCTTTCATTCACCCCCACCACCACCAAGATTGTTCCTTCCCCTCCATCCGCCGCCCCACCACCACCAGGATGGTCCACATCCAGCCTGCAGGGAGGTAACATGTGGAGGATACACATATGGACTGGGCGTTAATGGACAGTACAACATATGTTATGTCACCGAGGTGGCTCCAGCCTATAACAGGGGAGAGGAATCAATGGGTCAGCAACGGCAGAGCAAGCTTTTCCAATGGAAGCCGTACCGTGGAAGAATACACATATGGGATCGCCATAGGGATCACAACATATGGACCCAGTCTAGCACAAGTTCCACCAGTGCATACGAGTGGTAGGCCGAGCATCGGACGCTCTGCCACGTCCAATGCTGAAGGGGTGTGGAGGAACTAAACAAGGTTCGGCTGAAGGGGAGCTCAAATGGAGCAAAAATGGCGCACATTTCCAGTCCATAGGTCGGAATAGCTAAGAATGCCGACACTTCGAGCACTTCTTACGGTGTTAACTGGCTTCTATGTGAAGAGAGCACACGGGAATCAACCGGCTATAGAACACGTAGGCTATAGAATCTAGCGAACATGTTAATTGTCGCCCAGCCCGCAGCTCTACAAACATCTGTCAGCGAGGTACCCTACGCCAACGCAAAGGAAGCGGCTACACTCCGAGTGGAGTGAGCTTGCAGTCCTGGGGGACAAGGTGTATCTTGGGACTCATACGTCAAGATGATGGCACCTACTATCCAGTGGGCCAACCTCTGCTTAGAGACAGCCTTTCCCTTCTGCTGTCCTCCATAAGCGATGAAGAGCTGGTCTGAGGTCCTGAGACTTTGCGTTCTGTCCACATATAACCGCAAGGACCGGACGGGACAGAGAAAAGCCAGGGCTGGGTCTGCCTCCTACAGGGGGCAACGCTTGCAGTTTCACCACCTGGTCCTGAAGAGGGAACGAAACACTGCGTCGCCCTGGCATGCCTGTGATCGACTTGCTTCAGCCTGTCAGAAGCTAGCTTTCTTTGTTCTGGGCATGCTTTATTGTTTCCTGGCCTGCCTATGACGTTCTGTCACGCCATTGAACTTTTGCACTTTTGAACTTTTGAACATTTCACGTGCTTCACGATTCAATCACGCAGAGACGTTCCCGTCTCGACGCAGCATCTCGTTCCCTTTTCAGGGAACCAGGGTTTCAGTTGTAACCTGAGATGTTTTCAGGCCCCTAAAACGCTGTTGTGTTATAAATGAACAAATAAAAGGGTTTTCCGTTTTTAGCTGAAATTAGTGTCCTGTAAACTGTTCTGAGTCATTAGTCTCATTAAGTCATTAGTGACTTCTTATATGATATTTAATTTTAAGCCTGGTGAATAGCTTTTTAGAATTTGATAGGCGTTTCAAACATGATCGCTGAGTGAAATGACTTGCCTTAAAGGGACTCTAGTAAAATGTTCTAAATTCAAAATTATCTTATCAACCAATCACATTGCAGTTGCTTCAATGCATTTAGGGGTGTGGTCCTGGTCAAGACAATCTCCTGAACTCCAAACTGAATCTCAGAATGGGAAAGAAGGTTGATTTAAGCAATTTTGAGCGTGGCATGGTTGTTGGTGCCAGACGGGCACTGAGTATTTCACAATCTGCTCAGTTACTGGGATTTTCACCCACAACCATTTCTAGGGTTTACAAAGAATGGTGTGAAAAGGGAAAAACATCCAGTATGCTGCAGTCCTGTGGGCGAACATGCCTTGTTGATGCTAGGGGTCAGAGGAGAATGGGCCGACTGATTCAAGCTGATAGAAGAGCAAGTTTGCTGCATACCTCGGTTGTAATGAGTGGTTATTTCAGTCAAAGCATTTGTGAAGCCACAACACGCACAACCTTGAGGCGGATTGGCTACAATAGCAGAAGACCCCCCGGGTACCACTCATCTCCACTACAAATAGGAAAAAGAGGCTACAATTTGCAAGAGCTCACCAAAATTGTATATCATTATAACTAGTGAAAATTATTGTGCATGACGTTGCTCTATTTTAGATATCCATAAATATGTAATTTCCCCTCCCCGCCATAATCAAAAAAAGAAGTGGGTTAATTTCCTTATTTCTATGAATGGAAGAAGAAAGAAGCAGTCATGGCGTTGGCTGTAATAAAAAATAAAAAAACACCAGAAAATGTTTCCATGTTTCCAGCATGACACAAATTGTATTCATTAGCATTAGCCTGGGATGTTGTGAGGTTTTGCGCTCGTGCACGGCTGGACGCGAAATCGGAGCAACACCCGCCCCTGTCAGTGATTGGTTGGAACACTGTTTATTTTGGCTTTGAGTGGTGGTTGTACCCATTTGTTTTTGTGTGGAGATCTCAGAGCCTAGGCTGCCTACAGAGACGCGGTTTTTGGACGGCATGCTTATGGGGCGGGCAGCTAGCTGATCGTTAGGAAAGATTAGACATTTATTTTGGGGCCAGAAATCACTGATACAACCTTTAAATATGTTACAATTTAAATGTAAATGCACATTGTTCCAGAAGGGTGGCATCATCCCTTACATTTTACACGGCTACATTTACTCACATTGTAATGCTGATAATATAATTTGTAAGGAAAATTGTGCATTAAATAGGGAAGTTATATCCAGGAAACTTTTACAAAAGAATCAAACAAACACACACACACACACAAATGCATGTCTCTGTAGTCTCGGTGAAGTTGTTTTATCAGCAGCATCCACACACACACACACAAAAAAAGTTCAACATGATTTTGAGCAAGTGCACTTGCCAAATGACGACGGATTGTAATGGATCAATCAAAAAAACGTTGTTTATTAACGAGCTGTAGTCACGCACTGACAGAAATGCAGTTCAAGTTAACGCCATGGTTCATAGAGTGCACTGATTCTGAATCTGGCGGCATGGCGAGCGCGAGACGCGGCAGTGCACAGATCGTGACACGCGTCTCTCTATAATGTGATTTTGAAGTAAATGGGAGCGGGAATTCACCGCATTATGAACTCGTCACGCAATACCCCCAACCTCAGACCAAATGTTAGGCCCTGTAGACAGGCCAGCATATATAAATATCATATTAAGCAGAAATGTGAAATGTACCTTATTAGAGGATTGATATCTGGATTGATGCGTGAAGAATGCACTTCCCCAGCAGTCACGAGTAACAGCAGGAATAGGTGGTTAAAGTTGTCTATGCTTAATTTGATTTGATGACAGTCACGAGACCGCTTACTCAATCCAATCACGTTGATGGATGAAAATAAAATACATTTAAAACAAGCATGTAACGAGTAACGACCACAAACAGAAGGAAAATAGCGGAGAAAAAGTACCGATACATCACTTAAAATGTACTCAAGTAAAAGTAAAATTACAAAATTTTAAACTACTCAAAAAAGTACAATTTCTGAAAAAAACTACTTAATTACAGTAACATGAGTATTTGTAATTCGTTACTTCACACCCCTGAATTCAAGATATCTGTAATTACATTTTGACTAGGCAGAATGAAAGTTACAGATATCTCAAATTTCAGACATCTCTAATCAAAATTAATTTCAAGATATCTATAAATTGATAATAGATAGTAAGACTATCCCTAACTCCAGCTTGAGATTCAAAAAGTGAATTTTGCATAAGAGGCCAGTGCATACTTTTAACATACACTGAAAATAATGACTTTGTGGTATGTTAAAATCTATTACATTAATTCATGTAATTTATACATTGTAAAATATAGATTAAGTTGGAACTATAGACCCTTTACAGTTGGTAAACATGGTGATGTTTTTTGTGGGCGGAGTTTAGGTGGAGGCAGAACAATCACTCTGGCCGCTTCACTAACGTTAGTTTGCAAGTTTTGTTAGCTTGTTTTTTAACAATGACTGGAGAAAATCCGATTTTATGCTGTTGAAGAAGCTTGAAATCAACTCCTTGAAAAGGAAACCCCATGGTGAGAGAAATCCTGCAAAAAATTGCAAGTGACCGAAGAGGCAGAGGTGAACTACCTTCCTCCACATCCAAGTGGAGAAACTAGCAACACTCTGGAGTTAGAGAGGCAGGAGCTTCTTAACGAGGTAAAGAAGAAGAACAACAAAAAGGTGATTCAAGAAAAAATGGCCAAAACATTCTCTTATCGAAGGCTTGAAGTTTTGAGTGGTAGTCCTGCTGCTGAAGACTTCAGTGAGAGATGGCCTGGTTTGTTTTGTGAAGCTGAGGTAGGTGAATCTATAAACCCTTAAAAATTAGGGATTGGTGGTGGCAATCCCATATTAGGGATTGGGGGTGGCAGTAGCTCCGTCTGTAGGGAGTTGGGTTGGGAACCGGAGGGTCGCTGGTTCAAGTCCCCATAAGGACTAAAGTATGGTGGTGAACTGGTAGTTGGAGAGGTGCCAGTTCACCTCCTGGGCACTGCCAAGGTGCCCTTGAGCAAGGCACCAAACCCCCAACTGCTCGGGGTGCCTTTCCATGGGCAGCTCCATCACTCTGACATCTCTCCATTGGTGCATGTATAGGCTTAGCTTCTGAGATTGGAATTTCCCCTTGCGGGATTAATAAAGTATACATTATTATTAATATCTACAGGATTTAAACACGGCATCAGACTATTTGGCCTAGTTCCTAATTTTCCTAATTTTGCACTTTTGTATTTTTGTATTTAAGCAGAGCTTTATGTTCAAACTTGACCACTACACAACAAAACTTGCCCTGATGATGGCCAAGGCAGGTGTCATCGGGACCAATTTATGGACAGACTGAGCTGGGTAGGCTTATTTAAAATAGTCATGCAGGGATAAAGTCTCTCTCATGCTTTCTTCTCTCTCACACACACACTCGAACTTACACACCAGGGAATCTTTAAAAAAATGTCTAAAATACACAAATAGATAAGTAAATGCATTTGTTTTTGACAGGTCATAAAACTGTATTGATTGGGATATGTATATATATATATATATATATATATATATATATATATATATATATATACACTCACCTAAAGGATTATTAGGAACACCTGTTCAATTTCTCATTAATGCAATTATCTTATCAACCAATCACATGGCAGTTGCTTCAATGCATTTAGGGGGGTGGTCCTGGTCAAGACAATCTCCTGAACTCCAAACTGAATGTCAGAATGGTGATTTAAGCAATTTTGAGTGTGGCGTGGTTGTTGGTGCCAGACGGGCCGGTCTGAGTATTTCACAATCTGCTCAGTTACTGACATTTTCACGCACAACCATTTCTAGGGTTTACAAAGAATGGTGTGAAAAGGGAAAAACATCCAGTATGCGGCAGTCCTGTGGGCGAAAATGCCTTGTTGATGCTAGAGGTCAGAGGAGAATGGGCCGACTGATTCAAGCTGATAGAAGAGCAACTTTTCACTGAAATAACCACTCGTTACAATGGAGATATGCAGCAAAACATTTGTGAAGCCACAGCACGCACAACCTTGAGGCGGATGGGCTACAACAGCAGAAGACCCTACCGGGTACCACTCATCTCCACTACAAATAGGAAAAAGAGGCTACAATTTGCTAGAGCTCACCAAAATTGGACAGTTGAAGGCTGGAAAAATGTTGCCTGGTCTGATGAGTCTTGATTTCTGTTGAGACATTCAGATGGTAGAGTCAGAATTTGGCGTAAACAGAATGAGAACATGGATCCATCATGCCTTGTTACCACTGTGCAGGCTGGTGGTGATGGTGGAATGGTGTGGGGGATGTTTTCTTGGCACACTTTAGGCCCCTTAGTGCCAATTGGGCATCGTTTAAATGCCACGGCCTACCTGAGCATTGTTTCTGACCATGTCCATCCCTATATGGCAACCATGTACCCATCCTCTGATGCCTACTTCCAGCAAGATAATGCACCATGTCACAAAGCTCGAATCATTTCAAATTGGTTTCTTGAACATGACAATGAGTTCACTGTATTAAAATGGCCCCCACAGTCACCAGATCTCAACCCAATAGAGCATCTTTGGGATGTGGTGGAACGGGAGCTTCGTGCCCTGGATGTGCATCCCACAAATCTCCATCAACTGCAAGATGCTATCCTATCAATATGGGCCAACATTTCTAAAGAATGCTTTCAGCACCTTGTTGAATCAATGCCACGTAGAATTAAGGCAGTTCTGAAGGCGAAAGAGGGTCAAACAAAGTATTAGTGTGGTGTTCCTAATAATACTTTAAATGTTACTTACTTTAGGTGAGTGTGTATATATATATATATATATATATATATATATATATATATATATATATATATATATTCACAGAACCAAAGTATTGAGATGAGACGGGAAACAGTCATCCGCAGCCTTATCCTGTACCTCGGCGAAAAAGAAGATGATCTATTTGTGTCATAAAAATCAAGTGCAAGTGAATGGTCAAAAAATAAAATCACGCTGCGGCAAGGCAGCATGGGGAAACCCAGGCTAGCAAAATGAATCAACGTTGATTTCTTGACGTTGTTTCATTATTGATATCATGATGTTGTTTCACTGTTGATATCATGATGTTGTTTCACCGTTGATGTCGCAACGTTGTTTCACCGTCTCTTCTTTCAATATGGGTGAATATATGTCGACGTTTAAACCAACGTTAAATTATGCTTTGGTTTTGCAAATTGAATCAACATTGCTATTGTCACAAGTGACGAAGGAAGCGGAACAAATGTCCGCTGGAAGTGTGTCCCCCCCGGAACAATATCAGTGAAACACAGAGCCGGTTCCGCTTGTTGTTGGTTTCCATGACAGCGGCGGCTTATGAGGCAAACGGTATCAGGTGCGGGCGATTGGTGTGAGGATCGGCGATAGGGCTACGGGGCCGAATGAAGCAATTAAAAGGAAAAGGAAGAGGAAATTGAGCGTGGTACTCCCCCGGGACAAATCGTTCTTTGGCAGTAGTTTGAATTCGTTGGGATCTTTGGAGAGGGCTGTGAGGACTTGGCTGGATTACGGGTGCAACGGTGATGTGTGTGAATACAAGCTGGAAGAGTGAACTGGATGGGAAGTGGGAGAAGTGTGGAGACACAGTCAAGATTGGAGAGCGCCATCATTCCTGAGAGGAAGCTAAGTGATGAAACATCGGATCTGTGTGAATGCATGCCTTGCACTGAACTGAATAAGGAATTGTGAAGTGTATTGATTATGAGTGTAACTGTCACTTAAGAGTGAACTGAGTCATCATTAAAATCCTGATATCTTCATCTGAGAGTGAGAGAGTATTGAAGACGCTGTTTTCCATGCTGTGAGAAGTCATATGTATCTCTTGTATGTATATTTAAAGTAACACCAGGTAACTTTTCAACCTTCATAATATATTTCCAAGTCTCTTGTGATGGTACATCGACTTACAATAGGTTGAATGACACATCTGCCATAGCCTGACGGGGTTTTTTAGCGTTTTTAATCGTACTTTTAAACTTCGGGTTTCGGGTAGAAACCGGCGAACAAAGAGAGCTACAAAACTCGACTGCTTTACGGCATATACGTCACTTCCACCACCACCCCCACTTCCTTAAAATCGCAGGGCTGTCAAGTGTCACGCATTGAGCGTGACGGTCACTCATTTCGGTCTTTTGTCACGCTCTCCCGCCACACATTGTATTTCTCACGCTGAAAAACTATTTGTAATATATTTAATATGCCGCAGCGCCCAAAACTCTGGCCGCGCCGCTCTCACTGTGGAACAGGCATGAATTCAAGCGCGTCTCCTCTGGTGTTAGCCAATCAGAAAATAGCACTATTGTATCTGGGTAACATTTAACGAAACAACCAATGACACCCCGTAGTCTGGGGTGTTTTTTTTTGTCTGCCTGACTATGTTACGGAAGCTATCTTATCCTCTGTTTATCTTCATGAATCAGGTAATGATTATTTGTCTTGCCTCAAGCTATAATGCAAATCGATTTGTAAAATTTGCAGATTTACTTATGGTAGCTTGATATAATATTGACGATATATGGTTATCCACTACTCAAACATTGCATTGAAGTATCATATAGATTCAGTAAAACGGTAACCAATAGACTAGGATACTATAATGACACTGGCTTGTAAACGTGATCATCGCGGTCATTTGTCGTTAGAAAAAAAAATAAAACCCATGAAATTATATTCATATAACATGCTGAAATATATGCCACTGTACCTGGGATGAAGACCTTTCACACGCGACGCAAGCAGAACACCTGCATGTGACCTCCTCCTACAGTGTTCAGGGCTATCATGGTTGTCAACAAATGCACGATGACAGAGTTTACGACAGTAGTAGAGGACAATACTGTTTCCCAACTGTAGGGGGACCCCGAGAGCAAAAGTTACCTCGTGTTACTTTAACTGCCAGTATTCTTCAGTTCATACACAAAAACAATTCTTGTTTTGTTTTTGTGCAGAGAAAATTATTACATTTATTTGGTAAGACTTTAAAAAAGCAACATTTACATAATAATAGTGAGTAATATAAATTCATTAAACTAAGTAATTCAAAATGTTAAATGGACAGACATTATAAAATCTACTTAATTACTTTATAACAGTAAATATTACAGATTTATAAAATTTACTTGATATTTTCACAACAGTGATGTTCCTTTTAAAATTAAATTTACTTAATTACTTTTAATAAATACAACCTGCTGAGTTAAATATAATTAAGTAACATTTACTTAATGTCTTCACAAATGTTACATTTTACCGTACACCGTACATCAAGTACATTTTACTTGATACTGGCAAGTAAGTTGTACTTGATATCACAGCAGTATAATTTACTAAGAAAAACTGAGTGCAAATAGTTACAATGATTTTATCAAGTAAATCCTACAAGTTGTTTTATCAGTGTACAACACTTTAAAAAAAAAGAGAATATTTATCTAAATAGTACACACGAATAAAGAAAGTTTAATCAAAACACAAATATTCAAAAACTTAAAATGCACCACATAGTATGCAATAATTGTCACTGAACATAAGCAAAATTATGCTCCTGCAATGAGGGTGAATAAAGATGAAAGATTTTCTATCACTTTAAGAAGGTTGATTTAAGTACAGTAATTATAATTATTTGATCTTCTGCTGACTGTGTAAGTTCGGCCACTTATGCCCTACCAACCAGCAATAATTCTGCCTCTCTCAGATTGGTAATGTGCACATGTGGAACACAGATTAGTCCTGTCACTTTAAAAAAGCACTCCTAATTGCCAACAAAGGTTCCCTTTCGTAGTCACTCCGAGTTACGTCGGATGACGGAGAATGGGGGTTTCGCTTAGAACACCTATCGACTTCGAGTATTACAAAACGAGCCAATGGCGATGAAATTCCATGGGTCTGCGGAATTTGCATAGCGTATCTCCGCCCCACCGCGTGGGTATAAAAGTAGGACGCCGGCAACATGCAGATATGTTTTCGCTTCGGAGCAAAGAGTATTTCTTCACTCCACAATCATCTCTGACTTCGCTCTACAAAACGAGCTCTCTCTCCGGTGTTGGTGTGACGGCTATCTGCAGCGAGCTCACAGTGCCTGCTGATCTGTGCAGTGATCTGCCAGTGTATGTGTGTGTCTCCCTGTGCGCTTCAACATCGCGGAGTTTTTTCTCCTCTCATAAAAGAGCTCGCACGCGGCACGTCTTTTTAAAGACGGCTCGCCCGTGCATTTCTGGTTGCAGCGGACTGGTATCGGACTCTGATGGGCACGAGCGCTGTCTAGTGTGTTTGGGCTTGATCATGCTTGAACAGCGCTCGTGGATGACTCATGTTCTCTCTGGGAACGTGATCATCGTGTCATATATAGGTCGAGACTCGGTGAACTCGCAAGAGTGAGAGCCCCCTTATCCACCACCCGATCTTCGGCTGGTGGACAAGGTGACCTGAGGGTATTGGTCTGGAACAAGGCGCCGACTCTGTGTCCATGCCCCAGCCCCCCCTCTTTAATGACGGTGCCCGCTAGCGAACTGATGATTCCACAAGTCTACCCTCGGGTGGCCCGTGTGTTTTCATTTGAAGCTACAGAGGATGATGCTGTGTCTGTAGCAGCATCACTAGGTGGGCTTGATTCTTATGGAAATGACGACTCTTCACAGCTGCCACCCTCTGGTGTGTATACGGCTGTGCCTGAGTCTGATCCGGAGATGACGGCCATGCTTTCCCGGGATGATAGGTTTTTGGGTGAGGCCGCCGACACGTTCACGGCAAACCCCAATATCTTTCCTCCCGGACGTGCATGATGAGATCACGGCTCCTCTCGTTGGTCTCATCCGCCTTTCCTCCCCTCAGGGGCTGCTGCCCATGGGTACACTGGGGTTCCCCCGGTTGAACGCTCTGTTGCCATGCTACTGTGTCCTCAGAGTGCTTCCTGGCGCAATCCTAAGCACCCGTCCAAAGCCTGTAGTTCTTTTCGTCTACAGTAATCTGTGGCGAAATCCTATAGTGCCACAGCACAGGCAGCTGCCTCACTGCATCCCATGACCGTTCTGCTGGTCTACCTGACCCAGATGCTCATGGACATGCAGGAGGGCAGGACTGACCCGAGGCTCTTCAGTGAGCTGCGCGCTGCCACTGACCCTGCTCTCCGAGCGACTAAAGTGGGCGTACGCTCTCTGAGTCAGGTGATGTTCACCAGTCTGGGGCTGACCGGTCTGATGTGCACGATGTCGGGCGGACCTGTCTGCTCGACACCCCCATCTCCCATGTCGGCCTCTTCGGCGGTGCGGTTGAGTGCTTCTGCCCAACAGTTCTAAACCGCCTGTGAGCAGATTGAGGTTATTCTGCCCGACGGCCCCGCCGTCCGCTCAGATCCCTCAGTCTGCCCACCGCCGAAGGCTCCCTCCCACGGTTCCAACCCCGCCCGTTCACCCGGGCCTGGCTCTGGAAGACTGTAGGGGGATGCCACAGCCCTCTCCAGCCCCGCACCCCGCTAAACGCCAGGTTAAGCGGCACTTTTGAGATGGGCTGCTCAGAGATGAGACTCAGTTCTTTCCAGGAGTTGGTAGCAGGGCCACTCCTTTCCCCGGTGGAGGGCTGGGGAAGAATCCTTATTCAGAAAGAACTGACTCTCTCGTCTCTGAGCATACAGAGTTCTCGGACGACACAGAGCGCCGCCCACAAGCCGTGCTCTCCTCGTCCCCCTCTGTCCCAGAGGCGGTTGACACGGCGTGCCGTCCACGGACCGCTTCGCCCTTGTCCCCCTCTGTCGCCAGACCCCTGACAGAGCAGGCCCCCGTGGAATGCTGGTCCTTCCCTGGCCTCCTCTGTCAGGGTGCGGTTATGACCTTGTCCCCACACCGGGCCGCTATGCCGTCCTCGTCTAGGCCGGTCATTCCGCTTCGCTGCACCACCGGGGGGACGTCTGTGGTTCTTCACGCCGCCGGCACAGTTGGGAGCCTGCACTAGAGCTTCCCTATCTGTTCCGCTGGGTCGTGCGAACCATCGGCTCGCTATGCGATTCAGTTCGCACGGTCTCCTCCCTGCTTCACGGGAGTCCGCTCCACTTTGGTCGGTGGCTATGCCCCTATCATGAGAGCGGAGGTTGCTCCCTACTGGCGAAGGGTGCGATTAAGACTGTCCCTCCAGCCAAAATGAGGTCCGGGCGTACAGCCCCTACCTCATTGTCCCGGAGAAGTCTGGTGGGTTACGGCCAATCCTGGACTTACTTATCTGAACCGCTCCCTTCACATGCTGCCGTTCAAGATGCTCCTGGCCAAACGCATTTCTGGATGTGTGCCGCCACAGGATTGGTTTGCAGCGATCGACCTGAAGGACGCCTACTTTTATGTCTCCGTTCTCCTTCGACTCAGACCATACCTACGGTCTGCTGTCAGGGCGTGCATATCAGTACGCTGTTCTCCCATTGGGGCTAGCCCTGTCTCCTCGTGCCTTCACAAGGTTGTTGAGGCAGCCCTTGTTCCTCCATGGGAACACGGGGTTCGCATCCTGAACTTTCTCGGTGACTGGCTGTCTTTAGCTCACTCCTGAGACCAGGTTTGCGAATACAGGGACCCAGTGCTCCGGCACCTAGCTTGTCTGGGCCTTCGGGTCAACTGGGAAAGGAGTAAACTTTGCCCCGTGCAGAGGAGCTCTTTTCTCGGTATGGACTTGGTCGCCTTCTCCACTCAGCCATTGCTGACTTGCCTGAGACTATCAAGCGCAAGAGTGCGGTTTCACTGAAATTTTTTCAGAGGCTCCTGGGGCATTTGGCATCTGCAGCTGCGGTACGCCGCTCGGATTGCTTCATATGAGACCGCTTCAGCTTTGGCTTCGCGACCGAGTCCCTAGGTGGGCATGGCAAAAAAGCACCCTCCGAGTACAAGTTACTCCAACCTGCCGTCAGTACTCACCCCTTGGTCGAACCTCAGTTTTCTACGGGCCCGAGTGCCCCTGGAACGAGCTTCCCGGCATGTTGTAGTCTCAACAGATGCCTCCACGGGCTCGGGCGCCATGCGCAATGGACATACTGTCACACTCTCATGTTGAGCAGAAATGCTCCTGAAGTTCAGTGAATTTCTTCACACTTAGGTGTTGAGCAAGGTTGCTCCTGAAGCTCAGTGATTCTCGCATGTAGTGTTGAGCAGTTTGGCATGTCTATTGCCTCGAGTTGCTGGCAGTACACCTTGCCCTGCACCGCTCCGGGCGTTGCTCAGGGGTCAACACGTACTAGTCCGATCAGACAATACCGCCACAGTAGCGTACATCAACCGTTAAGGTGGTCTACGCTCGCGCCGTATGTCGCAACTCGCCCACAACCTCCTCTTATGGAGTCAGAAGCATCTGAGGTCGCTTCGAGCCATTTTCATTCCCGGAGTCCTGAACTGTGCAGCCGACGAGCTCTCACGGTTTCAGCCCTCCCTGGAGATTGGCGACTCCATCCCCAGCGGTTCAGCTGATTGGGACCAGTTCGGGGACGCACAGACAGATCTGTTTGCCTCCCACGACTCATCCCATTGCGCCCTGTATTACTTCCTGTCCGAGGGCACCCTCGGCACGGATGCACTGGTGCACAGCTGGCCGCGGGGCCTTCGCAAATATGCGTTTCCCCCAGTGAGCCTTCTCGCACAGACCTTGTGCAAGATCAAGGAGGACGAGGAGCAGGTCATTCTGGTTGCGCCGTACTGGCCCACCCGGACCTGGTTCTCCGAACTGATACTCCTCGCGACAGCACCTCCTTGGCCCATTCCTCTGAGAAAGGACCTTCTTTCTCAGAGACGGGGCACCCTGTGGCACCCTAGTCCTGATCTTTGGAGCCTCCACGTGTGGCTCCTGGGCGGGACCAGGCAGGTTAGAGTACCCTACCACCTGCGGTGGTGGCTACCATCACTTTCGCTAGAGCATCGTCCACGCGACATGTCTATGCGTTGAAGTGGAACCTCTTCGTCAACTGGTTCTCTTCTCCCCGAGAAGACCCCAGGAGATGCTCGATCAGTGTCGTGCTTTCCTTCCTTCAAGTTGGGCTGGAGCGAAGGCTGTCTCCCTCCACCCTGAAGGTGTATGTGGCTGATATCGCCGCATATCACAAAGCAGTTGAACGTAAGTCTCTGGGGAAGCACGACTTGATCGTCAGGATCCTGAGAGGAGCGAGGAGACTGAATCCTCCTCGCTCTCCTCTTGTTCCCTCTTGGGACCTCTCAGTGGTGTTAAATGCCCTGCAGAGGGCTCCCTTTGAGCCTCTGCAATCAGTTGAGCTTAAGTTCCTGTCTATGAAGACAGCGCTCCTGGTTGCATTGGCCTCTATCAAGAGGGTAGGGGACCTGCACGCATTCTCCGTTGATGAAGCGTGCCTGAAATTCGGGCCCGGTCACTCTCACGTGATCCTGAGACCCCGGCCTGGATATGTGCCCAAGGTTCCCACCACTCCCTTCCGGGACCAGGTGGTGAACCTGCAAGCGCTGCCCCTGGAGGAGGCAGACCCAGCCTTGGCACTGCTTTGTCCAGTACGTGCTCTCCGTGCTTACGTAGATAGAACGCAGTGTTTCAGGACCTCAGACCAGCTCTTGTCTGTTATGGTGGGAGACTGAAGGGAAAGGCTCTCTCAAAGCAGAGGTTGTCCCACTGGTTAGTGGACGCCATTGCTTTGGCTTACCAACAGCAAGGCCGACCGTGCCCCCTTGGTGTGACAGCCCACTCCACCCGGAGTGTGGCTTCCTCTTGGGCTCTAGCGCATGGCGCCTCGCTGGCAGACATCTGTAGAGCTGCATGCTGGGCGACACCCAACACATTCGCCAGCTTTTATAATTTCCGAGTGGAGCCTGTGTCCTCTCGTGTACTCGCTCCAGTTAGCTAGTACTGGACCCGCTCAGGTGTCTTCGCTTGCTCGCCATTCCACTCCACGGACTGGATACGTGCAATATTCTCCTCAGGTGAGCCTTCCTCTCCGAAGCCCTGAGTTCCTCCAGCACTGTTGACGCTGGCGCCAGTGTCTATTGCCTGTGCGTCGGCTAGGTGGCTCCATGTGCTTGGTTCCTCCCCTGAGTAACCCCCACATGTGTATTTTCAATGTAAGCCTCCTTGAGCATGTGTCTTTCCCTCGGCAAGCCACCTTGCCACTCCTGGAGTTAATAGTAATGCCACCCCTCGGGCTGGTCACTCCAGCGTTCCTCCATATGAAGCCCTCCGGCCATATGTGTGTTCTTAAGTCCTCCCTACGGGCAGGCATGCTTTGGCTTATTTCCTCTGAGATATGCTTCCCAGTGTACCTTGGTATTCCTGTGTTAAGTAGGACTCCTTCGTCCGTGCCATCATCACGACAGGGGGATCAGACTTTCGCAGGGCACTGGAAGACAGCTGTGAAGGTGGCGTGATTACACAGGGACCCCCATTCTCCGTCATCCGACGTAACTCGGAGTGACTACGAAAGGGAACGTCTCGGTTACGTATGTAACCCTCGTTCCCTGAGTAGGGAACGGAGACGTTACGTCTCCCTGCCACTTCCGCTGTACCGCTGGGTAGACGCCTGAGTTCAGTCTCGGCTCCTCAGCGAAGACATATCTGCATGTTGCCGGCGTCCTCCTTTTATACCCACGCGGTGGGGCGGAGATACGCTATGCAAATTCCGCAGACCCATGGCATTTCATCGCCATTGGCTCGTTTTGTAATACTCGAAGTCGATAGGTGTTCTAAGCGAAACCCCCATTCTCCGTCATCCGACGTAACGTCTCCGTTCTCTACTCAGGGAACGAGGGTTACATACGTAACCGAGACGTTTCTCCACCAAGTACAGGCATGTTTGGTCAAATACTTATTTCACTTACTGAAATTCAAATAAATGTATAACCTTATAATGTTTTTCTGGATTTTTTGGTTGATATTCTGTCTCTATCCGTTAAAATAAACCTACCATAACAATTATAGACCCTTCATTTCTTTGTAAGTGGGAACTTACAAGAACTTACAAAATCAGCAAGGGAACAAATAATTATTTACTCCACTGTAGACTACATGTATTTCAAATCCTCATAAACTTTCCTTTATCTTTAACTGGCAAAAAATGATGCGAGCTTAAGTTTCTGTTTCAAGAAATGTCTACTTCTGTTAAACTTTAATTTTCTCATAAAGATGCCCTTTTGGTACGCTATAAAATGAGCACTGAAACGGGTTATTGCATTATTTCATTCACCTCCTGATCAGAGATGGATCCGCAGATCTCAGTTTCTCTTCTTTTCCTTCTTTTCACTGCAGGTAAAGACAAATAATATTTGTAAGTTACTGAGTACAAATACAGATAATTGATGTCTCTTTCTCTCTTTTTTATTACTAAAGGACACTCTCTCAAGTGTTATAAGTGCAGCCGTCAATCGGGTTCTTGTGAAGATCAAACGGTTCAAACATGTTCAGCTGGATATTCTTGGTGCGAGAGTTACGCAGGAGTAACACAAGTTGGTAAGTCCAATATGATTTAAAGTTTACAGTTATATTTGACTGGAGAAGCTGCTGTTAATTATTGGAGCTGCGAAAGAACAAATACTTGTTTTTCTGATGGAATTTATTATTTCAATCACATACAATGTTATGTAATAATTGTCACAGTTTCTGTTTGGTGTTCCCTGGGTATCCACTAGAGGTCTCTTCCCCTTACCGTCACCATCACATCAGGAACTGCATTTCCCATCATCCTTTGTCTGTACACATTACTGTTCATTGCACTCAGCTGTTCCCACTCACATTGTTTGTATTTGCCTATTTATACCCTGTCTGTTTCATTCTCTATCATGGAATCCTTGGTTAATGTCAACTGCACTTCGGAGATCTGTTCCTGTGTGTTTCTTGTTTTGGACGGCCTTTGTATGGATTTTGAACCTTTGCCTGGATGTTTTACAATTACGGATTACCCTATTAAAACTGCACTTGGATCTACCTGTTTGTGTGCGTGTCGTGACAGTAATGTTTTCTCTCAGATTGTAATTATATGTATTTAAAAAATGCACATACGAAAAGTTCTAAATGTTGGCACTTATAAATCAATTTTTAAGTTTAATTGGTCTTTCCTGTCATTCATATTTTTTAGGAGGTGACATTACTTCTAAAGAGATGTATAAAGGTTGTTCTACTGACTGTCAAAGTGGATCTGTAAACATAGGCATTACAAGGGCCAAAACTTCCTGCTGTAACACAGACCTGTGTAACCGCCAAAATCCTCCAGGTTTTGTACTTAAATGACAATGTGCAAATCAATGTCAACAATTATTTTACTTCCAAATGACATTCAATCAGAAAATAAAATGCTGTCTGTCGTGAACTGATTGAATGGAGCAGATAAAAGACCGTTATTTCATAAGCTATTTTGTACGAAAATAAAATAAAAGAATACATAGAATAAATAGAATTGTTTTCCTTCTGTAGATCTCGCCCCGAATGGAAAGAAATGTTATAATTGTGATGAAAAGAGCTGCTCAAAAACATTGAGCTGTTCAGGGGACGAAGACCACTGCTTTACAGCAACAGGTGAGAATCTGAAGATCATTATCTTTTAAACTCTCTTAGATACAGATCACAAATACCAATGTACAGCTTAGACTGAATCAGCCTTTGTTTTTTGTTTTTCTTTCTTTTCATTAGGGACTTATGATGGCCAGTCACTGGTTGTAAAAGGCTGTATCTCTAAACCTTTGTGTGATGCCACGGCGTCGGTTAAAGATGTTCAGAGCGTCTCATGTTGTGAGGGGAACCTGTGTAACGGCGCTCCGAGTGTCAGCCAGAGCTTCCTGTTCCTCTGCGGGTCTCTGCTCTCATACTTCCTGCTGCACTGAATCCAGCTGAATCAGACACGCTGTACTGAATAAGTTTTCTGTATCTTTGGTGTTCTGATGTGATTTAAAAAAAAAAAAATTGCTGTAAAATTCTGATGTGACATTTAACAAAATAAAATACTAGGCCTACCTTGTTTCTGTGGTCATTAATAGACATTGTCATGCTGTAAAAAAGTCATATAAAACGCTTTTATTTCTTTAAAAAAAAAGATTAAAGGTATAGTTCATAAAATTAAAATTAGAATATTTTTTTTTACTCACCCTGGTGTTCTAATGCCGTATGTCCTTTTTCGGGATCACACAATGAAAAAAAGGAACAAGACAAAACACTTCTGCTCATCCATATAAGGGCTGTGAACAGTGACCAGCATCAAGCTTTTTAAAAGATGCAGAAGTGTCTGAACCAGAGTACTCCTTCCGTATGTAAATGGTCAGGACTAGAAGTGTGGAGAAGGGGTGGTGGAGGGATGCTGATAAACTGTCAATGAATTGAGGGTGAGACTCCTGAAGAGATATACACATCTCTTATCGTAGATACCTGAGTGCTCTCCACTCGTGTTAATTATCTGAGCGTGCTCCTCCCATACTTTGTTAAAGGGGTAATATATACAATGCCATTTTTTTACAAGCTAATATGATTCTTTAGGGTCTAAATTAAAAGTTTGTAATGTACTGTAATTAAAAATGATCATTAGTATTGTAAGAAGACACTTATTCTACCTGGTCAAAAACAGCGATTTGCAAAGATTAAAATAAATATTAATATAAAGGTTAATAAAACGTTACACTCACTTCAGTTCTTCTGGAGGTGCATCAGGAACACGAATAGTTGGTTGGTACCGATCCTTTTTTCAGGAGCAGCTTCTTAGCAAAACCAGCTTTATACTGACCCTCCTCGTTTATAAAGCAGTCTGGTTGTGTAGTGTTTTTACTCTCAGTGTGTTCTGAGTGACAGTGTGTGTTATCTCAGTGAGGGTTGTGTAGTGTTTTTACTCTCAGTGTGTTCTGAGTGACAGTGTGTGTTATCTCAGTGAGGGTTGTGTAGTGTTTTTACTTTCAGTGTGTTCTGAGTGACGGTGTGTGTTATCTCAGTGAGGGTTGTGTAGTGTTTTTACTTTCAGTGTGTTCTGAGTGACGGTGTGTGTTATCTCAGTGAGGGTTGTGTAGTGTTTTTACTTTCAGTGTGTTCTGAGTGACAGTGTGTGTTATCTCAGTGAGGGTTGTGTAGTGTTTTTACTTTCAGTGTGTTCTGAGTGACGGTGTGTGTTATCTCAGTGAGGGTTGTGTAGTGTTGTTACTTTCAGTGTGTTCTGAGTGACAGTGTGTGTTATCTCAGTGAGGGTTGTGTAGTGTTTTTACTTTCAGTGTGTTCTGAGTGACGGTGTGTGTTATCTCAGTGAGGGTTGTGTAGTGTTTTTACTCTCAGTGTGTTCTGAGTGACAGTGTGTGTTATCTCAGTGAGGGTTGTGTAGTGTTTTTACTCTCAGTGTGTTCTGAGTGACAGTGTGTGTTATCTCAGTGAGGGTTGTGTAGTGTTTTTCCTCTCAGTGTGTTCTGAGTTACGGTGTGTGTTATCTCAGTGAGGGTTGTGTAGTGTTTTTACTTTCAGTGTGTTCTGAGTGACGGTGTGTGTTATCTCAGTGAGGGTTGTGTAGTGTTGTTACTCTCAGTGTGTTCTGGGTGACAGTGTGTGTTATCTCAGTGAGGGTTGTGTAGTGTTTTTCCTCTCAGTGTGTTCTGAGTTACGGTGTGTGTTATCTCAGTGAGGGTTGTGTAGTGTTTTTCCTCTCAGTGTGTTCTGAGTGACGGTGTGTGTTATCTCAGTGAGGGTTGTGTAGTGTTTTTACTCTCAGTGTGTTCTGAGTGACAGTGTGTGTTATCTCAGTGAGGGTTGTGTAGTGTTTTACTCTCAGTGTGTTCCGAGTGACAGTGTGTGTTATCTCAGTGAGGGTTGTGTAGTGTTGTTACTCTCAGTGTGTTATGAGTGACAGTGTGTGTTATCTCAGTGAGGGTTGTGTAGTGTTTTTACTCTCAGTGTGTTCTGAGTGACAGTGTGTGTTATCTCAGTGAGGGTTGTGTAGTGTTTTTACTCTCAGTGTGTTCTGAGTGACGGTGTGTGTTATCTCAGTGAGGGTTGTGTAGTGTTTTTACTCTCAGTGTGTTCTGAGTGACAGTGTGTGTTATCTCAGTGAGGGTTGTGTACTGTTTTACTCTCAGTGTGTTCCGAGTGACGGTGTGTGTTAACTCAGTGAGGGTTGTGTAGTGTTTTTACTCTCAGTGTGTTCCGAGTGACGGTGTGTGTTATCTCAGTGAGGGTTGTGTAGTGTTTTTACTCTCAGTGTGTTCTGAGTGACAGTGTGTGTTATCTCAGTGAGGGTTGTGTAGTGTTTTTCCTCTCAGTGTGTTCTGAGTGACAGTGTGTGTTATCTCAGTGAGGGTTGTGTAGTGTTTTCCTCTCAGTGTGTTCTGAGTGACAGTGTGTGTTATCTCAGTGAGGGTTGTGTAGTGTTTTCCTCTCAGTGTGTTCTGAGTGACAGTGTGTGTTATCTCAGTGAGGGTTGTGTAGTGTTTTTCCTCTCAGTGTGTTCTGAGTGACGGTGTGTGTTATCTCAGTGAGGGTTGTGTAGTGTTTTCCTCTCAGTGTGTTCTGAGTGACGGTGTGTGTTATCTCAGTGAGGGTTGTGTAGTGTTTTCCTCTCAGTGTGTTCCGAGTGACGGTATGTGTTATCTCAGTGAGGGTTGTGTAGTGTTTTCCTCTCAGTGTGTTCTGAGTGACAGTGTGTGTTATCTCAGTGAGGGTTGTGTAGTGTTTTACTCTCAGTGTGTTCTGAGTGACGGTGTGTGTTATCTCAGTGAGGGTTGTGTAGTGTTTTTCCTCTCAGTTTGTTCTGAGTGACAGTGTGTGTTATCTCAGTGAGGGTTGTGTAGTGTTTTTCCTCTCAGTGTGTTCTGGGTGACAGTGTGTGTTATCTCAGTGAGGATTGTGTAGTGTTTTTCCTCTCAGTGTGTTCTGGGTGACAGTGTGTGTTATCTCAGTGAGGGTTGTGTAGTGTTTTTACTCTCAGTGTGTTCTGAGTGACAGTGTGTGTTATCTCAGTGAGGGTTGTGTAGTGTGTTACTCTCAGTGTGTTCTGAGTGACAGTGTGTGTTATCTCAGTGAGGGTTGTGTAGTGTTTTTCCTCTCAGTGTGTTCTGAGTGACAGTGTGTTTTATCTCAGTGAGGGTTGTGTAGTGTTTTTACTCTCAGTGTGTTCTGAGTGACAGTGTGTGTTATCTCAGTGAGGGTTGTGTAGTGTTTTTACTCTCAGTGTGTTCTGAGTGACAGTGTGTTTTATCTCAGTGAGGGTTGTGTAGTGTTTTTCCTCTCAGTGTGTTCTGGGTGACAGTGTGTGTTATCTCAGTGAGGATTGTGTAGTGTTTTTCCTCTCAGTGTGTTCTGGGTGACAGTGTGTGTTATCTCAGTGAGGGTTGTGTAGTGTGTTACTCTCAGTGTGTTCTGAGTGACAGTGTGTGTTATCTCAGTGAGGGTTGTGTAGTGTTTTTCCTCTCAGTGTGTTCTGAGTGACAGTGTGTGTTATCTCAGTGAGGGTTGTGTAGTGTTTTTACTCTCAGTGTGTTCTGAGTGACAGTGTGTGTTATCTCAGTGAGGGTTGTGTAGTGTTTTTACTCTCAGTGTGTTCTGAGTGACAGTGTGTGTTATCTCAGTGAGGGTTGTGTAGTGTTTTTACTCTCAGTGTGTTCTGAGTGACGGTGTGTTTTATCTCAGTGAGGGTTGTGTAGTGTTTTTACTCTCAGTGTGTTCTGAGTGACGGTGTGTTTTATCTCAGTGAGGGTTGTGCGGTGTTTGGCTGCACTGAGCCTGTGTTGAGCGTGTGTTAAGAGTTGTGTTGCTTGGAATGAGTTTTGCAGGTGATGTGAACTGTTTAGCTCAGGCAACTGTTGGTAGTGCAGACTGTAGTGAGAGTTTTGCACATGTAGCTCCAGTTGTGCTCACTGTCGTTTAGCAATCGAAAAAAACTGTAAGTAAATCGGTCAAACACAATACAATTAAATGTAACATCATGAAATAATTGTTTAACATAATTTAAGTAAATTAAAGCAAAAATCATTTAATTTCATTTCATCACATTTACTTGTTTCATGCCAGTTTTCTCTGCCCACAGTTTCTTTCTTGGATATATTATGAGGTTTATTTGATTAGTTAAATGCAGCTGATTTGTTTGTTCCGACTGTAAAGGTGTGCTGTGATTGGTCACACCCTCACACTCTTTTGTCATTGGCTGTATGTCAGTTTAAGTAAAAGAGAGTCAGTGTCATCATGCACAATTCAGGCCCTCTACCTCAACTAATCATTGAAAAATAATGCAATCTCTTCACTGGATGAAGATGAAGACGACACTCACTGTGCTCCTAATCCTGGAGCTCTACGGACTCTCCTCCGGTCTCATTAAACAACATTTCTTTGTGAATCAGTATAAGAACTGGGGTTCTGCACTACAGCACTGCAGAACTAACTTTCATGACCTGTCAACCTTCACCGATGAGAGCCCGGAGCAGCAATTTTTGGAAGATGCAGTTAATCAAACTTCTGATGCCTGGCTTGGTCTCAACAAAATATCAGAAGTCTGGAAGTGGACCGGAGGAGAAAACGCAAAACAAATTAGCTGGTATCCTAAACAGCCTGATCATGATAAATGTGCTTTTCTACACAAAGATCATAAGAAACTGCATGACTTTAAATGCATGCATAAATATGCCTTCTTCTGTATGAACATAGAGTTTGTTCTGGTGCAGCAGGAAGAGAGCTGGGAAGGAGCTCTGGAATACTGCAGAAAACATTATAATGATCTGATTATAATGAGCTCAAGGAACACGATGGATTCTTCTTTAAGGAAAATCACACAGGCTGAAACTGGATATGTGTGGACTGGTCTGCGCTTTCTAGCAGGAGAGTGGAGATGGGTCAATGGAGATGATCTTGACTTTACGGTCTGGTCTCAGACGGGACCGCCCCAGTGTCCTGCCAGAAACCTTCGTTGTGGAGCCCTGGACAAGCAAACAAGGGTCTGGACACACACAGACTGTGAGGAGAAACATCACTTCTTTTGTCAGTAGATGGTACGTCACTTACACAAATATTTTATGAGCAAAGATTACAACTATAATAGATATGGTGCCATAAAAATATTTGAGCCCTTTGTTATCGCAACTGTTGAACATTTCCATTAATACGCTATTGGTAACCGTTTATTGCTGTCTTATGTAAACCATCTTTTTCCTTTTTTTAATATGACAAACTGGATCACTAGCAGAAGGGATTGGCTCAACAACAGTTTCTTCTCCTCACTGAAAGCATTCAACAATCACTCGACAGCTCCACACCACTCCGTTTAACATTTCCTGCTCACACCTACTAGAAAGAAGAAAGTATCCCGCTCCGGGTTCACTGCATAAAGCAGTGTGTGCCACTATAAAGATCCTGGTCTAAAACAAGCGAGAACATCTATGAAAGTACTAGTTTTTGTTTAATTTTGGGGTCTTTTATGCAGATGTAGCAAGTGGCTCTTTTTTTTAGCGATATAGGATGGGCTGTGCTCTCCCAAACAGAGCTCTAATAAATAACGACTACGCCACCCCAGCATTTAACCAGCTGGGGGAAAACCCATAAAAGGGCACACCAGTTCGTTCTCCTTCCCACAATCACAAAACACTGAGGCGTGAATACAGAAAAAGTGTCTTTATTCAATGATCATAAATAGTTTAAAATACCACTACGGTCAGTAGAATAGTTGATATGGAAGACAAGGCCACTGATTTATATTTGAGCTATTTTATATATGAGCAACTAGGTCCAACAAGGGAACAAATGCAAGCTCTTGTCATGGAGCTGGGGCGCACCATTAGCTGGGCAGGCTGAGCGGTGGGCTTCGAATCAGCCTGCAATAAGTACACCGTGCCCAAAACTTCCAAAGCACACACACTCCAGTGAAATCCACTGCAAGAAAACCTACACCGCAATCTTAAAAGGAGTTTCCATTCACCCTGCACAGGATGGCCAGCCTGCCCACTTTTGGGTCACCCCTGCTCCTAAAAAAAGGAAAAAAAGAAAACCAATTGATACAGAAAACAGCATTAATTGTTAAGGTTGCCAGCCAAAAACAATTAACACAAAATAAACACGAAAAGAATGTACTGTCACTTAATACAATAAAGACAAAAGAACACACAAGAACGAATCATCAATTACTCTCCAAATAAAAACCAAATATTACAATAAGGAAAACAAACAGCAACAAAAACACCCCTAAGCAAAACAGCAGCGTCAAGGCTAATCAGTGTTGCGATCAAACGCCCACTTTCACGGCCTAAAATACACAAGGAACAGAGTTAAAAACACACTTTTAACGTTACTTTAAAGTGGACATAAAGACATGATGGGTTTACATACCGATCAGCGGGACTTCCGTTCAAATATCCAGCAGACCATTCTCTCATACCATTTACTACACAGAGAAAATCACGCGTCATACATACGCAAAATAAACGCAGTCCCACACTCGAAGATACACAATACAATGGACCTCCCAAACAGAAGGGCAGGAGTCACTCACAGCACGCTGTGTTCTACGTGCGATCGATCCTAAACTGGAACTACAGCAATGATGCAGAGGAAACACCCTCTCGAGCGATACGATCAGTACCTCCGAACAGACACCAGCTGAGCATAAAAGTCAGTAAACACAATCTAGTCCCCAAACCATAGCTATGGCAAACAAACAGCCACCTCGCACTCAGAGCTGTCGAGCACCGGCAACCATGACACCCAGATGACAATGATGACGCAATATCCCGCTACTCTGGGGCTGCCCTTTATATACTCTAAATATGGCTCTGTATATATACATGGGGCGGAGTCATGCTTAAAGTGCCACTTCACCACACATATCTTATAAGTACAAAAATGGTTAATGTTCTTTTGTTTTATAACTTTACAGAATATAAGTTTATTTTATATAAAAAATTTATATCAAAACAAATGAACATATTAGTAGTAGTTGTGTTTAGAGGAGCTGTACAGAATGTGACAGATTTTACTTCTTTACTTTTTTCTTTATTTGTGTGAATTTTTTTTCATTGATCATTTAAATTCCATTCAGTAAACTGTAGCTTCCTGAAGCAGGAATTATTAAATCACAAAGGACATACAGCTTAGTGCTTATTTTTAATAACAGTTAATAAATTAATAGTTTATTATTCTAATTATAAATTTATATATGTAATTATGCATTATAATCTTTCTCTTTTTTATGTTTTTAGGGCATATTAATTCACTATGCATTTCAGGTTGTAATGTAATATAAGTCAATGGCCATTTCTAGAGTCAGTTTTAAAAAAGTGTCTTTTGAAAATATATTAGGAAATATCGGTGTCACAGCAGAGATGACACTGGATCTTAGAGCAGCAGTCTTTATTGAAAACAAAAATCAAACTAACAGAAATACTCAGGCTTTGCAGAAATACCAAAAACAAGGACAGAACAACGCGTAAATAGCGATGACGACAGACAACTGAACAGGACTAAACACAGGGCTTAAATTATTTAAAAAAGAGGGAGGGAACTAACGAGACACACCTGAACGAGCGACTCTAATCTAATCCAATGAGACTGAACTAATTAACAAACTGAAAGCAAAACTCAATGTAAACTGAATGAAAAACAGAACATATATGTTGCAATCTGATGCTAAATGCCATAATTGACAATTAGAATTGAGTATTTAAGAAGCAAGTAACCTTAGAGACTTACGTTAACTAATCAACATCAGAATAGAAGAATCCATATAGTTAATGAATGTATATTGATAGATGTACTGACATGAGGATGATAAAAGTATTTTGATTTGAGTAAACTACTGTATCCCGTTAAGGTTTTTACTTCATTGAATATGTAATATTGGAATTATATTGAATAGGTCCTATTTACTTTGTATTTAATTAAAACACAATCCTTATATCGTCCATGAAAGAGGCTGCCTGGATCACAAAATGGTTTTGTGTATACCATTTCATGACTCATGTCATATTGTGAAATAAATAGGCTATTTTTTAACAAGACATTCTTGCATTTTCTGTCGTCTGTGGAGAACATTTTGTTTTTAATATTTCTTAGAGAAATAATGCCTGTAAATATAAGGGTATCTTAAAGCTGACACAAAGCCACGTATATTTTTTTAGTTTGGGTCACAAAAATGTCACTTTTTTCATTTTTCTTTAAATGTATCAAATGTCACAATTCAGCACATTTCACGAAAAGACGAACATTTGGTGTATTACTTTGTATTTATTTTTAATATATGATTGGTTCTCAAGTTTTCAAAGAAGAATTTCCTTTAACAAGAAAGACCCTGATTTCTTCAGTGTTTTTGCCTATTGAACGATAGTGTAGGTGAATAGAGTAAAACATTTTAATGTATAAAATTTGTATTCTGTTCCAGAGAGCTGAAAAAACACTTTTATACTTGAATACTGCTAAATATAACTTACTCTTCAACATATATTAATTATTGACTAATATTGCCTATCACATTAATCTGATACTGCTAGCTTTTATCTAAATCGTTATCGGTAGCACAACACGCTAGTATCTCGCTAGCCTGCTAACCTGCCATCCGTGCTTGCTTGCGCATTTACTGGTCCATCAAACAACTGTTGTGAGTAGGATGAGTCAACAAACACGGTGAGTAATGTTTTCTCCTGCTATAGTCACTTGCACTTCGTGTCACATGTATAGTATAGCCTTCTCTGTCAGCGGTGAGGACTGTAGGGAGATAGTCAGGCTGACGGAGAATATTTCAGATCTAGAGACATGAATCCAAACTTTAATCGAGGATAATAAGAATGCAAGGGCTTTAGATACTGCTTTGGATGCGAATAGCTTAGTGAACTCTGTACATTGTTTGGTTCCGGCTGTAGAGCCCGTGCAGCAGGACAACTGGGTGATCGTGAGACTCTGTATTCGCGGGACAAAACACAGCTCTTCCATTACAACATTAAACAGGTTCTCCCCACTCAGTGAAACACCCACTGAGAATCCTGTTGAATGTGTCCTAGTTATTGGCGATTCTATTAAAATAGAGAGACCAGCCACATGTTTGCTGGGAGCCAGAGCGCTTGACATCAAAGCATTGAACTTCGCCCAATGCTCACTTTCCCTGATGCCGAAAAACTTGTCCATGCCTTTGTTTCCTCCAGGCTAGACTATTGCAATGCCCTCCTTATCGGGACCCCAAGCAAGAACATCAAGCAGCTGCAGTACATCCAGAACTGTGCAGCTAGGATCCTGATGGGCGTGTGGAAGTACCACCACATTACACCCATCCTCAAATCGCTCCATTGGCTTCCTGTCCAGTACAGGATTGAATTCAAAGTTTCCCTTTTGTCCCATCAGTGCCTCCATGGCACTGCCCCCCTATATCTCAAACAACGCATCACTCCCCTGTCCTCATCACGCCATCTTCGCTCTGGACAGGCCAACCTCCTCCAGCCTTTGAGGACAAGGCTTCGTACTATGGGTGACCGTGCCTTCTGTTCAGTTGCACCCAGTCTGTGGAATGCTCTCCCTATCCATCTAAGGGCCCCACAGACTGTGGACTCTTTTAAAAAAGGTCATAAAAACCATCTTTTTAGAAAAGCCTTTTAGGGCTAAAAGTGTTATTTTAATGTTTCTGTTTTTATTCTATTTTGTATTTGTAGCACTTTGAGGTCATGGAATTGATGTAAAGTGTGTTATAAATTAAATTTATTATTATTATTATTATCATTATTAAAGCAAATTTAAAAGTGCTGGCTAATGCTATCGCATGTAGCGTCTGGACCAATCACACACACAAATTATTTATTATATTTAATGAATAGTCCGGCAAACTCACTCTCCCAACTAAGATCTTTGTAACTTCCCCCGAAATTAGCATCACAATGAAGCTAACACCACTGGCAGAACTCAGTGTCCTGTTACATTGATAAGAAAAAAAAAATATATATATATATATATATATATATATATATATATATATATATATATATATATATATATATATATATATATATATATATATATATAACCACTTGAGTAAAGTATAAACATGCATCTTATTTTCCCATCTCATGATTTTCCTTTTTATGTTGTTTGGCCTACGTTTTCTTGTAAACTTTAATGGGTTAGTGTTTCAGACTTTGCATACTATGGTTAACCAAAATCATATATGTGGCATGTTTGGTCTCTATAAACTCCAATCTTCGTTCTCCATTTGTTAATTTACATTACATTCTGCTAACTTTGTGACGCATGGGTATTATAAGAATCTTGAAGATTCTTTTGCTTAAACACCCAATGAAATTACAGATTCAAATGTCTTGCTTGAACACAAAGGTCGTAAAATCTCCCTCCAAAGGGACAACTTCTTATTGGCTCACACAACTCCAGAGGGTGTGACATCTTCACACTTTAAAAATCACTGATCAAGATCAGCTCTTCCTCTTTGCTTCCTTGCTCTCTTAGCGCTCTCTTAGCTCTCTTAGCTCCCTCTCTTTCTATTGGTCCTTCCTGAGAAGTCCTGATGTGAAGATGATGCTGAAATAGAAGTATTCTAAGGTTCCCCAAGCTTGTGCCAGGCTGCGGCCTTGTCTTTCCATTCACCAAAAATCCTTTGCCTCCAACTGGTTCTTTCTCATCAAGACAGCATCAGTGTGGCGAAGGACGGCCGAGGGACGTGAGAGAACGGCGCGAGGCCGGTGGTGCGATTGCTAATGAGCAAGACCTGTGTAGCACACCCGTCTTGCGCCGTTTTCTCACGTCCCCGGGCCGTCTTTCGCCACAATCAGCAAAGATCAACTGGAGCCTCAACAAATTGCATCAGGACAGTTTAATTCAAATGGGCGAGACATGCAAGTATCAAACTTAGTCTCATTATTTGATACATTAAGTATCCTTACCCTTTTTAAAGAAGGGCATGTTAGAACTAAACTGATGGTTTGCTCAAGGCTGTTGATCTGCTGAATTTCAAACAATGCTATAACTTCTT
Organism: Siphateles boraxobius; assembly: GCF_051911475.1. NCBI lineage: Eukaryota > Metazoa > Chordata > Actinopteri > Cypriniformes > Leuciscidae > Siphateles > Siphateles boraxobius. The sequence continues at coordinate 840,959 of NW_027509212.1, forward strand.
GCTTTCCTGTATTCTTCTTCAGCTCTCTTTCCCTTGGTAAACGGTATGCATGTATATATGTGTATTTTAGAGTAGTTTAAGTGTTTAGTCTAGTTAATAAAATCTTGTTCATGTCACACGTAAAGTTGTCCGTGTCTCAAGCTCATATCTGGAGTCACTAATCATATCAATCTTGACTACTTGCTCTTAGTAGTACTTAGTAAGAAAAACATTTCCCATGCCCCGGAAATGTACATTTCTATTAATTAATTAATAACCAATAGACGAATCCGGCGAATCTACCGGAAGTAAGCGGGCGCCATAACTGAGCTGTTGCTGGGTAGCGTTGCGCCATTGCCTCCTATTGTTTTAGTTGCAACTCGCGTCCACTGGAATAAACAGCCCGCGATTTACGACTGTCACTAACGTTACTTTTATAATGTCGAGTGGGAAAACATGTTCCGTTTTAAATTGTTTCAATGGCGGCAGTAAAATTTCAATTTGGAAGAGAAAACATTGTGAGCTACATAAAATACCCCGGGTCGACTGCGCCTGTCTGGTGCCATACGGTTTATGCAGATTTCCTGGGCGAGTACAAGACGCGGACATTCGCCAGAAGTGGGTGAAAAATATCAACAGGCAGGGATGGGTTCCTAATAACAACAGCAGGGTAAGTTTTGGCTTGTATTGAATCCCATTTCCCTTTCAAATTGTGACAATGTTAATGTGGTAACCCACTTACAGTTTTTTTCGATTGCTAAACGACAGTGAGCACAACTGGAGCTACATGTGCAAAACTCTAACTACAGTCTGCACAGCAGCAGTTCATGTGGACCAAACTCTAGTTCATTTTTCATTGCTTGAACACAGTTTTCAAAACTCTACACACTTATCCCATGACTTTAACCACAACCTGCACAACACTGTGGATTTACAGCACTTTGTTCAAATGCTAACACACTGCTGTCAAAACTGTGAACCACACATTCAAAACAGAATAGATTTCAGCCTTGTGCCTTTCAAACACTGCTGACTGCAATTTCAGCTGAAAGGTTAAGCAGGTCTTGTTTGTTATTTGTTCGAATTACAGTATGTACTTTTAGTTTCTACATTTTTTTTCTCATTACTGTAATTCCGTAAATTACTACAAACTGAAGATTGAAGCAAACTGCTAATTTCATTTACCTTACGTAAAGAATTATGTTCTAAAAATGTAAATAAATCATCTGAAAGAATGTCACTCTTTTCTTTGAAAAAAATATTACTTTGTATGAAGACACTGAAATAGTTCAAACTGTAAAGATGAAAAGTTTGTATTTTCTGTATTGGTGTTTGATGATAGTGTTTTTACCCTCAGTGTGTTCTGAGTGACAGTGTGTGTTATCTCAGTGAGGGTTGTGTAGTGTTTTTACCCTCAGTGTGTTCTGAGTGACAGTGTGTGTTATCTCAGTGAGGGTTGTGCATAGTGTTTGGTTGCACTGAGCCTGTTTTGAGCCATGTGTTAAGAGTTGTGTTGCTTGGAATGAGTTTTGCAGGTGATGTGAACTGTTTAGCTCAGGTGACTGTTGGTAGTGCAGACTGTAGTTAGAGTTTTGCACATGTAGCTCCAGTTGTGCTCACTGTCGTTTAGCGATCGAAAAAAACTGTAATGTTACCTAGCTGGTCAACGTCAGCTTGCTAGCTAACTTAGCTGTCTGTTAGCTGCTAACTTTAAATTGGCTCAGATGTTGTTGGAAAGCTAGTCTGTCTTGTCAGTGACACGAAAAACTGTTATTTGTCTAAAATATAGACAGTATTGTTAGGTAGTAGCCTATTGTTGTGTACTGTTGTATTCAATATGTGTAACTGTCCAACTAGACATGCCTGTCATGTTTATGTTTAAGGTGTATGGCTTATAGCAGCTATGTGTGTGTGTGTCTGTGTGTGAGTGTGTGAGAGAGAGAAGTCAGAGTGTGTGTGTGTGTGTGTGTGTGTGTGTGTGTGTGTGTGTGTGTGTGTGTGTGTGTGTGTGTGTGTGTGTGTGTGTGTGTGTGTGTGTGTGTGTTTATTCCACATTGCATTTGTGGTCTAGTTCCAGACCTTCATTTATGTGTGGAAACTTTCAGATTTATGCTGCATTTATTGATTTTAGAAAAAAAGAAAATAAAAGAAAAATAAATAAATTTTTGCAATGTGTGGTCTGTTCGGTCCCAAATACCTACATTTTTTACACACCTTCAGAACAACCAAATTGAGCCCAGTGTGTGTGTGTGTGTGTGTGTGTGTGTGTGTGTGTGTGTGTGTGTGTGTGTGTGTGTGTGTGTGTGTGTGTATAGATGTGACCAATGTCACAAAATCTAATGCCGCTGAGATGAAAGGAACAATGTTTTTTAACGAGGGAAACATCAAATGTCTTGATCAAAGACCCAGTGAGGGTTACTTCCATTCCTAATGCACCAATCACTGTCAATAATGAACCATTGTCAACAATTTCACATATCTAGGAAGCCTCATCAGCAAGGATAACGCTGCACAAAGTGACATACAAGCGAGACTTGGAAAAGCTAGAGGTGCATAACTTGCATATTAGTCTCAGAATTGGAGTTGAAATTGTAGCCTGGGTCAGCTCTGCCCTCTGCTGGAGGTGAAACAGAGAGACATGATGAAATATAATTCAGCTACACCTTTACCCAGCAGATACAATGGTTTGCAATTTTGGAAAAGGAAAAATACCACAATGATTTTTTAAATATTATTCATATTATATGCAATGTTCTTTAAGAGGACATCAGGACATATATAATTGTTAATAAAGGAATTTATATACAATAAATATGAAATATGATTTTATTGTATGTACAATCATCGAATCAACAGATTTCATATGGTTTTAAGTTTTAACTCACTATTTTAAATATATTAATTATAAGTGAAGTCAAGTCACATTTATTTATATATCGCTTTTTACAATACAGTTTTTTTCAAAGCAGTGATGTTTCATTTTTGTTTTATAAAGTTATTAATTTATTTCATATATATATATATATATATATATATATATATATATATATATATATAATCTCTGCAGCAACTAGCCTGTGACACCGATATTTCCTAATATATTTTCACAAGACACTTATTTAAAACTGACTCTAGAAATGGCCACTGACTTATATTACATTACAACCTGAAATGCATAGTGAATGAATATGCCCTAAAAACATATAAAAGAGAAAGATTATAATGCATCATCACATATATAAATTTATAATTATAGCAATAAACTATTAATGTATTAACTGTTATTAAAAATAAGCACTAAAATATATTTCCTTTGTGATTTAATAATTCCTGCTTCAGGAAGCTACAGTTTACTGAATGGAATTTAAATGATTAATGAAAAAAATGTCACATCGTCCCCTTGGAATTATAAGGTTCTATCTGCGTTCTGAGCAGTTTTGAGATATTGAGCTTCAAAGTTTTTGCATTACACATAGGAAAATTTATATGGGGAACAAGTTTCTTTCAAACATGAAAATAACAGGGACCCTAAATGTATTCTAAATGTACAATATCAAAATCCTCTCAAATTTGTAAATGGGTTTTTTTGGAATGGGTCAAACGCAGATAGAACCTTCTAATTCTAAAAAAACACTTTTCGCTTAGAATTATAAGGTTCTATCTGCCAAAACATTATTTGAACATTAAATATAAAATTAATGTTGTAACAATGTCTCAACATGTGTTAGAAAGTAAAATTGTATCCTTTCTATGACATTTATTTCATATTTTTTAGCTCTTCCATGTATTTAGGACATTTCAAATTAAGCAAGGTAGGTCTAAATATTTTGTCCAGTGCAGAATCTTAATTTTCGTTACCAATTTGGTGGGTAATTAAACACATTATTGCAGAAATTGTTACTTTAATCTTTCTTTTGTTTAGACAGAAAGCAGCTACTGTAATACATCTGAGCAGGACTTTATTCCAGCTAAAGTGGGCCAGGTGAAATGGCTTTCTCTCTAGACATCAGTATGGCTGAAATAACATGCTAACGTTTATTGTTGTAATTAAGACCCCATCAAT